>NC_134575.1:166435551-166740682 GCF_050947875.1 Dermacentor variabilis
GAACTGTATCAACGAAATATGGGTTCAGAAGCTCTAGCCGACAAACTAAAAAAATACGCACGAACTATGGCAAACAGGCCATTGAATATAAAGCAGTGCAATTATTAAACCTCCATGAATCGAATATTGACCTTACATTACAAGCCAAGAAGCTCAAGCGCAATTATAGATAATTCCTGCTGACTACTAACCTCATAGTCGATCCATAAATGTTGTCAAATTATGTTTTGTATACTTTGTGATGAATTTTTTTCATTTATATATATATATATATATATATATATATATATATATATATATATATATATATATATATATATATATATATATATATTTGTTGCTGGAAATTGCGAAAATTTAAAGAAAAATTGTTAGATTCCATATCAATATATCTTTTTTAAATGTATAATGTATTCCAGAGCGTGTTGCATATACATGTATAAACAAATACGTATGTGATCCGATGTAGAGAAGCAGATGCATTGTACTTAATGAATCGTATATTGAGTCGTCAACTGCTGTAGACTGTCTTGTTCATCAGGGGGCCAAGACCTCGTCAGGCTTTCTCGCCTTTAGTCTTTGCCTCCCGCAGGGTAATTTTGTATTCTTCCTGCAAAATTAACATGTTTGATTTGATTTGATTTGATTTGAAAATGCAATGAAAACACGCCGGTAATGGCCGGGAATATGCACAGCGAGCACTGTGGTATCGAAGCACTACCGGAAAGTGTGCAAATGTGGTCGCTAAATTCATCTCCACGGATCCATAAAGCTAACTTGCTAAGAAAAGACACCGCGAATGCCGGCGAATATCCACAGCGAGCACTGTGGTATGGAAGTATAAACGTAAAGTGTGCAAATGTGGTCGCTACATTCATCTCCACGATGCGATGGGGGCATCGTTAAAGCTAACATGCAAAGAAAAGACGCCGCCAATGGCCATCAATATGCATAGCGAGCACTGTGGCATCGAAGCAAAAATGGAAAGTGTGCAAACGTGGTCGCGACATTCATCTCAACGTTGCGATGGGGAGATCCATAAAGTTAGATGCAAAGAAAACGCGCTGCTAAAGGCGGGGAATATGAACAGCGAGCACTGTGATATCGAAGTACAAATGGAAAGGGTGCAAACGTGATAGCTACATTTATTTTCTATGAAGCGATGGGGCGATTCATAAAGCTAAAATGCCATGAAAACAAACCGGTACTGGCCGTGAATATGCACAGCGAGCACTGTGGTATCGAAGCACAAACGGAAAGTGTGCAAATGTGGTCGCTACATTGATTTCCACGGTGCGACAGGGGGATCCATTAAATTAAATTCCAAAGGAAACACGCCGCCAATGACCAGGGATATGAACAGCGAGCACTATGATATCGAAGCACAAACGGAAAAGGTGCAAACTTGCTCGCGACATTCATCTCCACGGTGCGACGGAGGATCCATAAACTTAAAATGAAAAGAAAACGCGCCTTTAATGGCCGGGAATATAAAAAGCGAGCACAGTGATACCGACGCACTAACGGAAAGGGTGCAAACGTTGTTGCTATATTAATCTCAACGGTGCGACGGGCGGTTCCATAAACCTAAGAGGCAAAGAAAAGGCGCCACGAAGGGCCGCGAATATGCATGGCGAGCACTGTGGCATCAAAGCATAAACAATAAGTGTGCAAACGTGGTCGCGACATTGATCTCCACGATGCGATGGGCGGATCCATAAAGCTGACATGCAAAGAAAATACGCCGCGAATTATGGCGAATATACACAGCCAGGACTGTGGTATCGCCGCACAAACGGAAAGTGTGCAAATGTGTTCGCTACATTGGTCTCTACGATGCTATAGGTTGATCCATTAAGTTAAAACGCAAAGAAAACGCGCGTTAATGGTCGGGAATATGAAAAACGAGCACTGTGATATCGAAGCACAAACGGAAAGGGTGCAAACATGGTCGCTACATTAATCTCAACGGTGCGACGGGGGGATCCATAAAGCTAGCATACAAAGAAAACACGCCCTGAATGGCCGGTATATGAACAGCGAGCACTGTGATATCGAAGCACAAACGGAAAGGGTGCAAACGAGGTAGCTACATTGATCTCCACGGTGCGACGGGGGGATCCAGAGATAAAATGCAAAGAAAAGACGCCGCGAATGGCCGGAAATATGAACCGCGAGCACTGTGATATCAAAGCACAAACGGAAAGAGTGCAAACATGGTGGCTACATTAATCTCATCGGTGTGACGGGGGGGATCCCTAAAGCTAACGTGCAAAGAAAACACGCCGTTAATTGCCGGGAATATGAACAGCGAGCACTGTGATATAGAAGGACAAACGGAATGGGAGCAAGTGTGGTAGTTAAAATGATCTCCAAGGTGCGACGTGGGAATACATAAATCTAACAACCATAGAAAAGACGCCACGAATGACCTCGAATATGCACAGCGAGCTGTGTGGTATCGGAGCACAAACGGAAAGTGTGCAAATGTGGTCGCTACATTCATCTCCACGATGTGATGGGGGGATCCATTAGGCTAATATGCAAAAAAAAGACGCCGCGAATGGCCTCGAATATGCACAGCGAGCACTGTGGCATCGAAGCACAAACGGAAAATGCAGAAATGTGGTCGCGACATTGATCTCCACGGTGCGATGAGGAGCTCGATAAAGTTAAAATGCAAAGAAGACGCGCCGTTCACGGCCAGGAATATGAACAGCGAGCATTGTGATATCGAAGCGCAAACGGAAAGGGTGCATTTGTGGTCGTTCCATTGAGCTCCACCATGAGTTGGTGGGATCCATAAAGTTAAAATGCAAAGAAAACACGCTGTTAAAGGCAGGGAATATGAACAGCGAGCACTGTGATATCGAAGCACAAAGGGAAAGGGTTCAAACGTGGTCGCTACATTGATCTCTACGGTGCGACGAGGGGATACATAAAGCAAACATGCATAGAAAAGACACCGCGATGACCTCGAATATGCACAGGGAGCACTGTGGTATTGAAGCACAAAAGGAGAGTGTGCAAATGTGGTCGCTAGATTCACCTGCACGATGCGATGGCGGGACCCATTAAGCTAATATGCAAAGAAAAGACGCCGCGAATGGCCTCGAATATGCACTGCGAGCACTGCGGCATCGAAGCACAAACGGAAATTGTACAAATGTTGTCGCGACATTGATCTCCACGATGCGATGGGGAGATCTATAAACTTAAAATGCAAAGAAAAGACGCCGCGAATGGGCGGGAATGTGAACAGCGAGCACCGTGATCATTAAGCACAAACCGAAAGGGTGCTAACATGGTCGCTACATTAATCATAACGGTGCGACGGGTGGACCCATAAAGCTAGCATACAAAGAAAACACGCCCTGAATTGCCGGGAATATGAACAGCGAGCACTGTGATATCGAAGCAACAACGGGAAGTGTGCAAACCTGTTAGCTACATTGATCTTTACGGTGCGTAGGGGGGATTCCTAAACCTAACAAGCAAAGAAAAGACGCCGCGAATTGCCGGGAATATGAAGAGCGAGCATTGTTTTATCGAAGCACTACCGGGAAGGGTGCAACGTGTTAGCTACATTGATCTCCATGGTACGACGAGGGGATCCAAGAAGCTAACATGCAAAGAAAAGACGCCCTGAATGGCCGGGAATATGGACAGCGAACACTGTGATATCGAAGCACAAACGGAAAGGGTGCAAATGTGTTCGCTACATTGATTTCCACGATGCGACGGGGGATCCATTAAGTAAAGATGCAAAGAAAAGGCGCCGCGAATCCCCGGGAATATGAACAGCGAGCAATGTGTTATCGAAGCACAAACGGAAAGTGCGCAAATGTGGTCGCTACATTGATCTCCACGGTGCGAAGGGGGGATCCATTACGTTATAATGGAAAGAAACCACGCCGGTAACGGCCGGGAATATTCACAGCGAGCACTGTGGTATCGAAGCACAAATGGAAAGTGCGCAAATGTGGTCCCTACATTCATCTCCACGATGCGATGGGGGATCCATAAAGTAAACATGCAACAAAAACACGCCAAGTATTGGCGGAATATGAACAGCGAGCACTCTGATATCGAAACACCAACGGAAATTGTGCAAACATGGTCGCTACATTGATCTCCACGATGCGATGTGGGGATCCATCAAGTTAAAATGCAAGGAAAACACGCCGTAAGTGGCCGGGAATATGAACAGCGAGCATTGTGATATCGAAGCACAAACGGTAAGAGTGCAAACGTGGTCGCTACATTGATCTCCACGGTGCGACGGGGGGATCCATAATGTTAAAATGCAGAAAAAAGACGCCGTTAGTTGCCGCTAATATGCACAGCGAGCACTGTGTTATCGAAGCGCAAACGGAAAGTGTGCAAACGTGGTCGCTACATTGATGTCCACGAAGCGATGGGGGGATCCATAGTGTTAAAATGCAAAGAAAACACGCCGTTAATGGCCGCTAAAATGCACAGCGAGCACTCTAGTATCGAAGCACAAACGGAAAGTGTGCAAACGTGGTCGCTACATTGATCTCCACGGTGCGACGGGGGCATCCATAAAGTTAAAATGGAGAGAAAAGACACCGCGAATGGCTGGAAATATGAACAGAGAGCACTGAGATAGCGAAGCACGAACGGAAAGGGTGCAAACGTGGTCGCTACATAGATCTCCACGGTACGACGGGGGGATCCATAAAGATAACATAGAAAAAAAAAGACGCTACGAATGGCCGGGAATCTGAACAGCGAGCATTGTGATATCGAAGCACAAACGGAAAGCGTGCAAACGTGGTCGCTACGTTGAACTCCAAGAAGTGATGGGGGGATCCATAATGTTAAATCGCAAAGAAAACACGCCGTTAATGGTCGCGAATATGCACAGCGACCCCTGTGATATCGAAGCACAAACGGAAAGGATGCAAACGTGGTAGCTACATTGATCTCCACAGTGCGCCGGGGGGATCGATAAAGGTAACATGCAAAGGAATGACGCCGCAAATCGCCGCTAATATGCACAGCGAGCACTGTGGTATCGAAGCACAAATGGAAAGTGTGCAAATGTGGTCGCTACATTGTTATCCAAGATGCGATGGGGTGACCCATAATGTTAAAATACAAAGAAAACACGCCGTTAATGGCCGCTAATATGCACAGCATGCACTGCGGTATCGAAACACAAACGGAAAGGGCGCAAACGTGGACCCTACATTCTTCTACACGGTGCGACTGGGGCATCCATGAAGTTAAAATGGTAGAAAAAGACACCGCAAAGGCCAGAAATATCAACAGCGAGCACTGTGGTATCGAAGCACAAACGGAAAGGGTGCAAATGTTGTCGCTACATCGATCTCCACGATACGATGGAGGATCCATAAACTAACACGCAAAGAAAAGACGCCGTGAATGGCCGCGTATATACACAGCGAGCACTGGGGTTTCGAAGTACAAATGGAAAGTGTGCAAACGTGGTCGCTACATTGATTTCCACGATGCGCTGGGGGGATCCATAAGCTTAAAATGCAAATAAAACGCGCGGTTAAAGGCCGGGAATGTGAACAGCGAGCCCAGTGATATCGAAGCACAAACGGAAAGGGTGCAAACATGGCCACAGCATTATACTCAACGGGCATTATAGCATTATACTCAATCGTGGTCGCTACATTGATCTCCACGGTGCGACGGGGGCATCCATGAAGTTAAAATGGAAAGAAAAGACACCGCGAATGGCCGGAAATGTGAACAGCGAGCACTGGGATATCGAAACACAAACGGAACGGGCGCAATCCTGGTCGCTACATTGATTTCCACTGTGCGATGGGAGGATCCATAAAGGTAACATCCAAAGAAATGATGCCGCGAATGGCCGGGAATATGAACCCGTGCACTGTGATATGGATGCACAAACGTAAAGGGTGCAAATGTGGTCGCTACATTCATCTCCACGGTGCGACGGGGGCATCCATGAAGTTAAAATGGAAATAAAAAACACGCAGCGAATGGCAGGAAATATGAACAGCGAGGACATCGGCATCGAAGCGTAAACGGAAACGGTGCAAATGAGGTTGCTTCATTGATCTCCACGATGCAATGGGGGAATCCATAAACTTAACATGCAAAGGAAACGCGCCGCTAATGACCGGAAATATGCACAGCGAGCGCTGTGATATCGAAGCACAAACGGAAAGGGTGCAAATGTGGTCGCTACAATGATCTCCACGGTGCGACGGGGGGATCCATTAAGTTATAATTGATCCCCCATCGCACCGAACAAACCTGCAGCAAGAACTATAATAGTTCTTGCTGCAGGTTGGTGATTTGCTGGGCGCATCTTGTACTCGCTCTAGCGATCCATGCTTACTTGCGGTGTCGTGCCCGTTAGACACATTCAAACGTCGCCAAGTGTTTTTGCATCGGTGCATATGTTCTTTCGCCGTCAATGCTCATTTTGCCTCCTTGCTTCTTGTTATGTCAGGCGACATCGAGTTAAATCCTGGTCCTCCCCCGTCACTTGACTCTATTGCTGAGTGTTTGTCAGGCTTAGAACTTGCACAAAATTCCGTTCTGTCTGAACGTGCTATGATTCGCGCTTCCCAGTCGAATTTCCAAAGCTTGGTCAGATAGCCTTTCATCGCGCGTTGATGCTCTGGAAAAAATTGTCGCAACGAGTCAGTGCAATGATGTCAGTCTAACGCCTAATTCAAACTCGGATATTCACAGCCTTTCATCCGAAATTCGAATCCTCAAAGAAAAATGTGACGATTCCGAAAACCGACTTCGGCGAAATAACCTGCTGTTCTTCGGACTGCCCGATGCGGCGGATGTAACATGGGAGCAATCTGAAATGGCCGTAATTTCTTTCTGCTCAGATCAGTTAAGCATATCAATCGATTCCGCCAACATTGAAAGAGCGCATCGCTTAGGCCCCTTTGAGCAAGTGAAGAAACGGCCAATAATAGTCAAATTCTCGCATTTTAAAAATAAATGCAAAATCCTTTCTGCTGGCCCTAAACTCAAGGAAACTGACTTTTCAATCCGTGAAGATTTTTCAGCGCGTGTGCGTACAGCTCAAGAGAAACTTCGTGCGTTGGGCAAAGAAAGTGGCTTAAAATACAAAATACGGTATGATAAGTTAACCATAGGCAACAAGCAGTTTGTCTACAATACTGATACAGACTCCGTGCTTGAGCATGGGTCATAGCGGTCACTATCTACTTCAAGGCTCCCCTCCCACCGTCAGCCACTTTTGCCTTCGTCACGCCCACACGTTTGTGAAACTATTGCGTTAGTTTCAGCAAAAATTCGTAGCTATCTTCCAAAAAGAGAGTCAGTGAAAGCGTTTCTTGATGACAACGGCACCGATATCGCTATATTTACAGAATCGTGGCTCTCCGAAAATGTCCTAGACGAGGAACTGCTTGACAATAATGAACCGTTTTTCATCTACAGACGTGACAGGGTTTCGCGCCGGGGTGGGGGTGTTTTTAGCCTGTATTAAAACCAGCCTTAATTCTTTTCTTGTTACGACTCATTCCTGCCATGAAATTCTTTGCATCAGAATTACGCTTTCCACAACCACATGCATAGTTATTGCATGTTATCGCCCCTCATGACAGCGACAGTTCCTTTACTACTGATATTTACTCGGTTCTGCTCGATCTTAATACTCGTTTTCCTAAAGCCAATTACATCCTCTGCGGTGACTTTAATTTCCCTGACATTGACCGGGGAAACTTGTGCGCATTTTCTCGTCAATCGAAAGATTTCCTTGACGTTGTCATGACATTCAACCTCAGCCAAACAGTAAACTTTCCCACACGTGGCAGTAACACCCTTGATTTAGCCTTACGTCCAGCCCTGAACTCATCCAATCCATGTCGAGCACTGACGGTTTCAGTGCCCACAAATCAGTTATTTTCAACCTATCACTTCCGTTTCCCCAAGAGCAGCTCTCTGTTAAGTTCATTCGCGATTACGAAAAGGGAGACTTCGCCCGTATCAACTCAGAGCTTGAGAACTTTTTTTTCATTTCAGGCTATCCGCGTCTAATAGGTCTGTCGAGGAAAACTGGCTAGCTTTCAAAAATAAGCTTTCAGATCTGGTCGAAACCTATGTTCCACTGATATGCATTCGCGGCGACTCCAACAATCCCTGGTATTCTAACTCCTTACGGAGGCTTTCTCAAAAGAAAAAGCGTCTTTTTCGTGAAGCTAAAGGAACTGCGCTGGCTTTTAAATGGAAGAAATATTTTGCGTGCCTACAGGATTACACTCGTCTCCTTAGGTGTACAAAAAGAAAGTTTTTTTCACAATGATCTGTATGGCATTCTACTAACAAACCCAAAGAAATTCTGGCGGATATTATCACCCAAATCAAGCAACACTCATTGCATTGCCCTTTTATATCCTGATGGTTCACAGGTGCCTCCAGAACATCGATCTGATGTAATGAACTCTTATTTTGCATCAATCTTCACACATGAGCCTGCCTGGAATAAACCACACCAAACATCTTTTAACTTTCCTGCGATGGCCCCTATCAACATCACTACTGCTGGCATTTGTGCTCTAATAGACAAACTAAACTTGTCCAGTGCCGCCGGGCCAGACAACATCACTGCGAAGATATTAAAACACACAAAAAATGTATCTTCTCATTTTCTAAAGATAATTTTTGATCAATCTCTCGCGAACAGTTCTATACCTAGTGACTGGAAAATTAACAAAGTTGTTCCTGTGTTCAAGGCTGGCAGCCGGAGCGACCCGTCGAACTATCGTCCTATTTCGTTAACTTGCATACCATGTAAATTTCTTGAGCATATTATATACTCGCATATTGCATCCCACCAGAATTCCAACTCCTTCTTCTTCAAAAATCAGCATGGCTTTCTTCATGGCTATTCATCTGAATCACAGTTATTCGAGTTTACCATGGATCTTCACCTAAACCTTGATTCCTTGTTCCAAACCGATGTCATATATCTTGATTTTTCCAAAGCATTCGACCGTGTTCCACATCAACGTCTGATGTACAAACTTTCAGGTCTTCACCTTCACCCACTTGTTTTAGACTGGATTCACAACTTTCTCACATCTCGCTCTCAGTTCACCGTAATAGGCGGACTTCCTTCAAGTTCTACATACGTCAACTCCGGAGTACCACAGGGTCTGTGTTGGGCCCGCTGCTTTCCTTAATTTTTGTTACCGACCTCCCACTCAACATCTCATCCACCATCCGCCTTTTCGCAGATGATTGCCCATTATCTACCGGCGTATAAATACTAAAGGCGATCAAGCTGCCCTCCAGAACGATCTGAAGCTTATTGAAAATTGGTGCACATCGTGGATGATGGAATTAAACACTAGAAAGTGCAGTTCTATGCAAATTTTTCGGAAACGGTCTATTTTAATTTATCCTTACTCTTTATTTTCTGAGGACCTATTGCAGGTAGAAACTTATCGTTACCTTGGCATCACAATCAATAGCAAATTAACTTGGGTTGATCACATCACAAAAATCACGGCCGACGCTTTACGTACACTTGGTTTTATCAGAAGATCACTTCCCACTTCTCCCGCTAACAAACGAAAACTGGCATATGAAGCATTTGTCCGAAGTAGGCTTGAATATGCATCCGCGATCTGGAGTCCTCATCAGTGCTACATAATTAACATGCTTGAATCCGTCTAGAACCGTGCACCACGCTTCATATCGTCCACATACGACTTTCATTCCAGCGTAAGCACCATTAAGCTATCACTTGGCCTCACTTCCTTAGCTCTCAGACGAAAAGTTGCACGCTTTTGTTTATTCCATAAGTTATATTTCATTTTCCCCCATCTGCGTGGTTCCCTTATATCGCCTCCTATTCGTACATCGCGCCGCCTATTTAATTCAAATAGCGTCCAACGACTTCATGGATCCACTAATGCTTTCAATAAGTCCTTCTTTCCGGCCGCAATTGAAGAATGGAACCTGCTGCCCGATTCAATAACTAATGGGCATGAAGCGACAAGGTTTAAGGCGATGTTGCTAAAGCCTCTGGGTTGACATGTTTCTTTTTGCTCCGATATGTGTTCACGAAATTTATCCCTTTTCCTGTATTGACTTCTTTTTTTCTTCTTCCCTGTAACCATTGTGCACTCGCCCTGCTGCCCTAACCTTTCGCCGACATGTGTGGCGCTTGTGGCTTGAAGGCAATATTGGCAAGCACCATGTTAACTATCGCGTTCCTTGCTTCTTTTTATCTCCCTGTGTTGATTGTTATGTTTTTGACCTTTGTTCTTATTGTACCTTGTATACGCTCGCCCCTTATGTAATACCCCGACAGGGGCCTTTAAGGGACAATAAATGATGATGATGATGATCTTCACGGTCCCACGGGGGGATTCTTAAAGTTATAATGCAAAGAAAGCACGCCGTTAGTGGCCGGGAATATGCACAGCGAGCACTGTGATATCGAAGCACAAACGGAAAGGGTGCAAACGTGGTAGCTACAGTGATCTCCACGGTAAGACGGGGCGATACATAAAGCTAACGTGCAAAGAAAAGACGCCGCGAATGGCCGTGAATATGCACAGCGAGCATTGTGGTACAGAAGCACAAACGGAAAGTGTGCAAACGTGCTCGCAACATTGATCTCCACGACTCGATGGGGGGATCCTTAAAGTTCAAATAAAGATAAAAGTCGCCGCGAATGGCTGGGAATTTGAACAGCGAGCACAGGGATATCAACGCACAAACGGAAAGGGTGCAAACGTGGTAGCTACAGTGATGTCCACGCTACGACGGGTGGATACATAAAGCTAACATGCAAAGAAAAGACGCCGTGAATGGCCCCGAATGTGCACAGAGAGCACTGTGGTATCGAATCACCAACGAAAAGTGTGCAAACGTGGTCGCGACATTGATCTCCACGATGCGATGGGTGATCCATGAAGCTAACAAGCAAAGAAAAGACGCCGTGAATGGCCGCGTATATGCACAGCGAGCACTGTGGTTTCGAAGCACAAATGGAAATTGTGCAAACGTGATTCGTACATTGACCTCCACGATGCGATGGGGAGATCCATAAAGCTAACATGCAAAGAAAAGACGTCGCGAATGGCCGCGTATATGCATAGCGAGCACTGTGCTATCGAAGCACAAACGGAAAGTGTGCAAATGTGGTCTCTACATTGGTGTCCACGGAGCGATCGGAGGATCCACAATGTTACAATACAAAAAAAAAACACACCGTTAATGGCCGCAAATATACACAGCGATCACTGTGGTATCGAAGCACACACGCAATGTAAGCACATGTGATCGCTACATTCATCTCCACGATGAGACGGGGGGATACATCAAGCTAACATGCATGGAAAAGACGCCGCGAATGACCTCGTATATGCACAGCGAGCACTGTGGTATCGAAGCACAAACGGAAAGTGTGCAAACGTGGTCGCTACATTCATCTCCACGGTGCGACGGGAGCATCCATGAAATTAAAATAGAAAGAAAAGACACCGCGAATGGCCGGAAATATGAACAGGGAGCACATCGGCATCGAAGCGCAAGCGGAAACGGTGCAAATGAGGTTGCTACATTGATCTGCACGATGCGAAGGGGGCATCCATAATGTTAAAATGCAAAGAAAACACGCCGTTAATGGCCGCGAATATGCACAGCGACCACTGTGGTATCAAAGCACAAACGGAAAGTGTGCAAACGTGGTCGCTATATTGATCTCCATGGTGCGACGAGGGGGATCCATAAAGTTAAGATGCAAAAAAATGACGCCGCGAATGGCCGGAAATGTGAACAGCGAGCACTGTGATATCGAAACACAAACGGAACGGGTGCAATCGTGGTCGCTACATTGATCTCCACGGTGCGACGGCGGGATCCATAAAGCTAACATGCAAAGAATACACGCCGTTAATGGCCGCGTATATGCACAGCGAGAACTGTGGTTTCGAAGCACAAACGGAAAGGGTGCAAATGTGGTCGCTACATTGATCTCCACGATGCGATGGGGGGATCCATCAAGTTAAAATGCAAGGACAACACGCCGTTAGTGGCCGGGAACATGAAGAGGGAGCATTGTGATATCGAATTGTTATTCGTTTTTTATATGTTGTCATATTTCGAAAATTGTAACACTTGTTGTGCTGTTGTTTGCTTCAGAGTGTCAACATGCTTTGGGTGCTGCAGCCTTTGTCAGGCAAGAATATTGCCTTTTGCTGCAGCCCCTGAGACAGCTGTATGTCTCAAACAACAAAAAATGAATCACAAACGGAAAGGGTGCAAACGTGGTCGCTACATTGATTTCCACGGTGCGATGGGAGGATTCATAAAGGTAACATGCAAAGAAATGACGCCGCGAATGGCCGGGAATATGAACCCGTGCACTGTGATATGGATGCACAAACGTAAAGGGTGCAAATGTGGTCGCTACATTCATATCCACGGTGCGACGGGGGCATCTATGAAGTTAAAATGGAAACAAAAAACACACAGCGAATGGCCGGAAATATGAACAGCGAGGACATCGGCATCGAAGCGTAAACGGAAACGGTGCAAATGAGGTTGCTTCATTGATCTCCACGATGCAATGGGGGAATCCATAAACTTAACATGCAAAGGAAACGCGCCGTTAATGGCCGGAAATATGCACAGCGAGCGCTGTGATATCGAAGCACAAACGGAAAGGGTGCAAGTGTGGTCGCTACATTGATCTGCACGGTGCGATGGGGGGATCCATTAAGTTATAATTGATCCCCCATCGCACCGAATCAACCTGCAGCAAGAACTATAATAGTTCTTCGCTGCAGGTTGGTGATTTGCCGGGCGCATCTTGTACTCGCTCTAGCGATCCATGCTTACTTGCGGTGTCGTGCCCCCTAGACACATTCAAACGTCGCCAAGTGTTTTTGCATCGGTGCATATGTTCTTTCGCCGTCAATGCTCATTTTGACTCCTTGCTTCTTGTTATGTCAGGCGACATCAAGTTAAATCCTGGTCCTCCCCGTCACTCGACTCTATTGCAGAGTGTTTGTCAGGCTTAGAACTTGCACACAATTCCGTTCTGTCTGAACTTGCAATGATTCGCGCTTCCCAGTCGAATTTCCAAAGCTTGGTCAGTAGCCTTTCATCGCGCGTTGATGCTCTGGAAAAAATTGTCGCAACGAGTCAGTGCAATGATGTCAGTGTAACGCCTAATTCAAACTCGGATATTCACAGCCTTTCATCCGAAATTCGAATCCTCAAAGTGTGACGATTCCGAAAATCGACTTCGGCGAAATAACCTGCTGTTCTTCGGACTGCCCGATGCGTCGGATGTAACATGGGAGCAATCTGAAATGGCCGTAATTTCTTTCTGCTCAGATAAGTTAAGCATATCAATCGATTCCGCCAACATTGAAAGAGCGCATCGCTTAGGCCGCTTTGAGCAATTGAAGAAACGGCCAATAATAGTCAAATTCTTGCATTTTAAAGATAAATGCAAAATCCTTTCTGCTGGCTCTAAGCTCAAGGAAACTGACTTTTCAATCCGTGAAGATTTTTCAGCGCGTGTGCGTACAGCTCAAGAGAAACTTCGTGCGTTCGGCAAAGAAAGTGGCTTAAAATACAAAATACGGTATGATAAGTTAACCATAGGCAACAAGCAGTTTGTCTACAATACTGATACAGACTCCGTGCTTGAGCATGGGTCATAGCGGTCACTATCTACTTCAAGGCTCCCCTCCCACCGTCAGCCACTTTTGCCTTCGTCACGCCCACACGTTTGTGAAACTATTGCGTTAGTTTCAGCAAAAATTCGTAGCTATCTTCCAAAAAGAGAGTCAGTGGAAGCGTTTCTTGATGACAACGGCACCGATATCGCTATATTTACGGAATCGTGGCTCTCCGAAAATATCCTAGACGAGGAACTGCTTGACAATAATGAACCGTTTTTCATCTACAGACGTGACAGGGTTTCGCGCAGGGGTGGGGGTGTTTTAGCCTTTATTAAAACCAGCCTTAATTCTTCTCTTCTTATGACTCATTCCTGCCATGAAATTCTTTGCATCAGAATTACGCTTTCCACAACCACATGCACAGTTATTGCATGTTATCGCCCTCATGACAGCGACAGTTCCTTTACTACTGATATTTACTCGGTTCTGCTCGATCTTAATACTCGTTTTCCTAAAGCCAATTACATCCTCTGCGGTGATATTAATTTCCCTGACATTGACTGGGGAAACTTGTGCGCATTTTCTCGTCAATCGAAAGATTTCCTTGACGTTGTCATGACATTCAACCTCAGCCAAACAGTAAACTTTCCCACACGTGGCAGTAACACCCTTGATTTAGCCTTACGTCCAGCCCTGAACTCATCCAATCCATGTCGAGCACTGACGGTTTCAGTGCCCACAAATCAGTTATTTTCAACCTATCACTTCCGTTTCCCCAACAGCAGCTCTCTGTTAAGTTCATTCGCGATTATGAAAAGGGAGACTTCGCCCGTATCAACTCAGAGCTTGAGAACTTTTTTTTTCATTTCAGGCTATCCGCGTCTAATAGGTCTGTCGAGGAAAACTGGCTAGCTTTCAAAAATAACCTTTCAGATCTGGTCGAAACCTATGTTCCACTGATATGCATTCGCGGCGACTCCAACAATCCCTGGTATTCTAACTCCTTACGGAGGCTTTCTCAAAAGAAAAAGCGTCTTTTTCGTGAAGATAAAGGAACTGCGCTGGCTTTTAAATGGAAGAAATATTTTGCGTGCCTACAGGATTACACTCGTCTCCTTAGGTGTACAAAAAGAAAGTTTTTTTCACAATGATCTGTATGGCATTCTACTAACAAACCCAAAGAAATTCTGGCGGATATTATTACCCAAATCAAGCAACACTCATTGCATTGCCCTTTTATATCCTGATGGTTCACAGGTGCCTCCAGAACTTCGATCTGATGTAATGAACTCTTATTTTGCATCAATCTTCACACATGAGCCTGCCTGGAATAAACCACACCAAACATCTTTTAACTTTCCTGCGATGGCCCCTATCAACATCACTACTGCTGGCATTTGTGCTCTAATAGACAAACTAAACTTGTCCAGTGCCGCCGGGCCAGACAACATCACTGCGAAGATATTAAAACACACAAAAAATGTATCTTCTCATTTTCTAAAGATAATTTTTGATCAATCTCTTGCGAACAGTTCTATACCTAGTGACTGGAAAATTAACAAAGTTGTTCCTGTGTTCAAGGCTGGCAGCCGGAGCGACCCGTCGAACTATCGTCCTATTTCGTTAACTTGCATACCATGTAAATTTCTTGAGCATATTATATACTCGCATATTGCATCCCACCTGAATTCCAACTCCTTCTTCTTCAAAAATCAGCATGGTTTTCTTCATGGCTATTCATGTGAATCACAGTTATTCGAGTTTACCATGGATCTTCACCTAAACCTTGATTCCTTGTTCCAAACCGATGTCATATATCTTGATTTTCCCAAAGCATTCGACCGTGTTCCACATCAACGTCTGATGTACAAACTTTCAGGTCTTCACCTTCACCCACTTGTTTTAGACTGGATTCACAACTTTCTCACATCTCGCTCTCAGTTCACCGTAATAGGCGGACTTCCTTCAAGTTCTACATACGTCAACTCCGGAGTACCACAGGGTCTGTGTTGGGCCCGCTGCTTTCCTTAATTTTTGTTACCGACCTCCCACTCAACATCTCATCCACCATCCGCCTTTTCGCAGATGATTGCCCATTATCTACCGGCGTATAAATACTAAAGGCGATCAAGCTGCCCTCCAGAACGATCTGAAGCTTATTGAAAATTGGTGCACATCGTGGATGATGGAATTAAACACTAGAAAGTGCAGTTCTATGCAAATTTTTCGGAAACGGTCTATTTTAATTTATCCTTACTCTTTATTTTCTGAGGACCTATTGCAGGTAGAAACTTATCGTTACCTTGGCATCACAATCAATAGCAAATTAACTTGGGTTGATCATATCACAAAAATCACGGCCGACGCTTTACGTACACTTAGTTTTATCAGAAGATCACTTCCCACTTCTCCCGCTAACAAACGAAAACTGGCATATGAAGCTTTTGTCCGAAGTAGGCTTGAATATGCATCCGCGATCTGGAGTCCTCATCAGTGCTACATAATTAACATGCTTGAATCCGTCCAGAACCGTGCACCACGCTTCATATCGTCCACATACGACTTTCATTCCAGCGTAAGCACCATTAAGCTATCACTTGGCCTCACTTCCTTAGCTCTCAGACGAAAAGTTGCACGCTTTTGTTTATTCCATAAGTTATATTTCATTTTCCCCCATCTGCGTGGTTCCCTTATATCGCCTCCTATTCGTACATCGCGCCGCCTATTTAATTCAAATAGCGTCCAACGACTTCATGGATCCACTAATGCTTTCAATAAGTCCTTCTTTCCGGCCGCAATTGAAGAATGGAACCTGCTGCCCGATTCAATAACTAATGGGCATGAAGCGACAAGGTTTAAGGCGATGTTGCTAAAGCCTCTGGGTTGACATGTTTCTTTTTGCTCCGATTTGTGTTCACGAAATTTATCCCTTTTCCTGTATTGACTTCTTTTTTTCTTCTTCCCTGTAACCATTGTGCACTCGCCCTGCTGCCCTAACCTTTCGCCGACATGTGTGGCGCTTGTGGCTTGAAGGCAATATTGGCAAGCACCGTGTTAACTATCGCGTTCCTTGCTTCTTTTTATCTCCCTGTGTTGCGAGTTTGATCTCCACGACGAGATGGGGGGATCCACAAACCTAACATGCAAAGAAAAAACGCCGCGAATGGCGGTGAATGTGCAGAGCGAGCACTGTGGTATCGAAGCACAAACGGAAAGTCTACAATCGTTGTCGCGACATTGATCTCCACGATGCGATGGGGGAATCCGCAAAGCTACATGCAAAGAAAAGACGCCGCGAATGGCCGCGAATATGCACAGCGAGCAATGTGGTATCGAAGCACAAACGGAAAGTGTGCAATGGTTGTCGCGACATTGATCTCCACGATGCGTTGGGGGGGTTCCGCAAAGCTACATGCAAAGAAAAGACGCCGCGAATGGCCGCGAATATGCACAGCAAGCAATGTGGTATCGAAGCACAAACGGAAAGTCTACAATCGTTTTCGCGACATTGATCTCCACGATGCGATGGGGGGATCCACAAAGCTAACATGCAAAGACGCCGCGAAAGGCCTCGAATATGCGCAGCGAGCACGTTGGTATCGAAGCACAAACGGAAAGTGTGCAATCGTTGTCGCGACATTGATCTCCACGATGCGATGGGGGGATCCGCAAAGCTAACATGCGAACAAAAGACGCCGTGAGTGGCCGCGAATGTGCACAGCGAGCACTGCGGTATTGAAGCACAAACGGAAGGTGTGCAATCGTTGTCGCGACATTCATCTCCACGATGCGATGGGGGTATCCACAAAGCTAACATGCAAAGAAAAGACGCCGCGAATGGCCGCGAATGTGCACAGCGAGCAGTGTGGTATCGAAGCACGAACGGAAAGTGTGCAATCGTTGTCGCGACATTGATCTCCACGATGCGATGGGGGGATCCAAAAAGCTAACATGCAAAGAAAAGAAGCCGCGAATGGCCGCGAATGTGCACAGCGGGCACTTTGGTATCGAAGCACAAACTGAAAGTGTGCAATCGTTATCGCGACGTTGATCTCCACGATGCGATGGGGGGATCCACAAAGCTAACATGCAAAGACGCCGCGAATGGCCTCGAATATGCACAGAGAGCACTTTGGTATCGAAACACAAACGGAAAGTGTGCAATCGTTGTCGCGACATTGATCTCCACGATGCGATGGGGGGATCAGGAAAGCTAACATGCAAACGAAAGACGCAGTGAGTGGCCGCGAATGTGCACAGCGAGCACTGTGGTATCGAAGCACAAACGGAAAGTGTGCAAGCGTTGTTGCGACTTTGATCTCCACGATGCGATGGGGGGATCCAAAAAGCTAACATGCAAAGAAAAGACGCCGCGAATGGCCGCGAATGTGCACAGTGAGCCCTGTGGTATCGAAGCACAAACAGAACGTGGGCAATCGTTGTCGCGACATTGATCTCCACGATGCGATGGGGGGATCCACAAAGCTAACATGCAAAGAAAAGGCGCCGCGAATAGACGCGAATGTGCACAGCGAGTACTGTGATATCGAAGCACGAACGGAAAGTGTGCAAACGTTATCGCGACATTGATCTCCAGGATGCGATGGTGGGATCATTAAAGCTAACATGCAAAGAAAAGACCCCGCGAATGGCGGGGAATATGCACAGCAAGCAATGTGGTATCGAAGTACAAAGGGAAAGTGTACAATCGTTGTCGCGACATTGATCTCCCCGATGCGATGGGGGGATCCACAAAGCTAACATGCAAAGAAAAGGCGCCGCGAATGGCCGCGAATATCCACAGCGAACACTGCGGTATCGAATCACAAACGGAAAATGTGCAAACGTGGTCGCGACATTCATCTCCCCGATGCGATGGGGGGATCCACAAAGCTAACACGCAAAGAACAGACACCGCGAATGGCCGCGAATGGCCGCGAATGTGCACAGCGAGCACTGTGGTATCGAAGCACAAACGGAAAGTCTGCAAATGTGGTCGCGAGTTTGATCTCAACGATGCGATGGGGGAATCCGCAAAGCTACATGCAAAGAAAAGACGCCGCGAATGGCCTCGAATATGCACAGCGAGCATTTTGGTATCGAAGCACAACCCGAAAGTGCGCAATCGTTGTCGCGACATTGATCTCCACGATGCGATGGGGGGATCCGCAAAGCTAACATGCAAACAAAAGACGCCGTGAGCGGCCGCGAATGTTCACAGCGAGCACTGTGGCATCGAAGCGGAAACGCAAAGTGTGCAATCGTTGTTGCGACATTGATCTCTTAGATGTGATTTTGGGATCCACAAAGCTAACCTGCAAAGAAGAGACGCACCGAATGGCCGCGAATGTGCACAGCGAACACTGTGGTATCGAAGAAGAAACGTAAAGTGTGCGGTCGTTGTCGCGACATTCATCTCCACGATGTGATGGGGGGATCCAAAAAGCTAACATGCAAAGAAAAGACGCCGCGAATGGCCGCGAATGTGCACAGTAAGCCCTGTGGTATCGAAGCACAAACAGAAAGTGGGCAATCGTTGTCGCGACATTGATCTCCACGATGCGATGGGGGGATCCACAAAGCTAACATGCAAAGAAAAGGCGCCGCGAATGGCCGCGAATTTGCACAGCGAGTACTGTGGTATCGAAGCACAAACGGAAAGTTTACACCCGTTGTCGCGACATTCATCTCCACAAAGCGATGGGGGGATCCACAAAGCTATCATGCAAAGACGCCGCGAATGGCCTCGAATATGCACAGAGAGCACTTTGGTATCGAAGCACAAACGGAAAGTGTGCAATCGTTGTCGCGACATTGATCTCCACGATGCGATGGGGGGATCCGCAAAGGTAACATGCAAAGAAAAGACGCCTCGAATGGCCGCGAATGTGCACAGCGAGTACTGTGGTATCGAAGCACGAACGCAAAGTGTGCAATCGTTGTCGCGACATTGATGTCTACGATGCGATGGGGGGATCCACAAAGCTAACATGCAAAGAAAAGACGCGGCGAATGCCCGCGAATGTGCACAGCGAGTACTGTGGTATCGAAGCACGAACGGAAAGTGTGCAGTCATTGTCGCGACATTGATCTCCACGATGCGATGGGGGGATCCACAAAGCTAACATGCAAAGAAAAGACGCCGCGAATGGCCGCGAATATGCACAGCGAGCAATGTGGTATCGAAGCACAAACGGAAAGTCTACAATCGTTGTCGCGACATTGATCTTCATGATGCGATGGGGGGATCCACAAAGCTAACATGCGAAGACGCCGCGGATGGCGTCGAATATGCACAGCGAGCACCGTGGTATCGAAGCACAAACGGAAAGTGTGCAATCGTTGTCGCACCATTGATCTACACGATGTGATGGGGGGATCCACAAAGCTAAGATGCAAAGAAAAGACGCCGCTAATGGCCGCGAATATGCACAGCGAGCAATGTGGTATCGAAGCACAAACGGAAAGTTTACACCCGTTGTCGCGACATTCATCTCCACAAAGCGATGGGGGGATCCACAAAGCTATCATGCAAAGACGCCGCGAATGGCCTCGAATATGCACAGAGAGCACTTTGGTATCGAAGCACAAACGGAAAGTGTGCAATCGTTGTCGCGACATTGATCTCCACGATGCGATGGGGGGATCCGCAAAGGTAACATGCAAACAAAAGACGCCGCGAATGGCCCCGAATGTGCACAGCGAGTACTGTGGTATCGAAGTACAAAGGGAAAGTGTACAATCGTTGTCGCGACATTGATCTCCACGATGCAAATTTAGGATCCACAAAGCTAACATGCAAAGAAAAGACGCCGCGAATGGCCGCGAATGTGCACAGCGAGTACTGTGGTATCGAAGTACAAAGGGAAAGTGTACAATCGTTGTCGCGACATTGATCTCCATGATGCGATGGGGGGATCCAGAACGCTAACATGCAAAAAAAAGACGCCGCGATAGGCCGCGAATATGCACAGCGAGCACAGTGGTATCGAAGCACAAACGGAAAGTCTACAATCGTTGTCGCGACATTGATCTGCACCACGCGATGGGGGGATCCACAAAGCTAACATGCAAAGACGCCGCGAATGGCCTCGAATACGCACAGCGAGCGCTTTGTTATCGAAGCACAAACGGAAAGTGTGCAATCGTTGACGCGACATTGATCTCCACGATGCGATGGGGGGATCCGCAAAGCTAACATGCAAACAAAAGACGCCGTGAGTGGCCGCGAATGTGCACAGCGAGCACTGTGGCATCGAAGCGCAAACGCAAAGTGTGCAATCGTTGTTGCGACATTGATCTCCACGATGCAAATTTAGGATCCACAAAGCTAACATGCAAAGAAAAGACGCCGCGAATGGCCGCGAATGTGCACAGCGAGTACTGTGGTATCGAAGTACAAAGGGAAAGTGTGCAATCGTTGTCGCGACATTGATCTCCACAATGCGATGGGGGGATCCGCAAAGCTACATGCAAATAAAAGACGCCGCGAATGGCCGCGAATATGCACAGCGAGCAATGTGGTATCGAAGCACAAACGGAAAGTCTACAATCGTTGTCGCGACATTGATCTGCACCACGCGATGGGGGGATCCACAAAGCTAACATGCAAAGACGCCGCGAATGGCCTCGAATACGCACAGCGAGCGCTTTGTTATCGAAGCACAAACGGAAAGTGTGCAATCGTTGACGCGACATTGATCTCCACGATGCGATGGGGGGATCCGCAAAGCTAACATGCAAACAAAAGACGCCGTGAGTGGCCGCGAATGTGCACAGCGAGCACTGTGGCATCGAAGCGCAAACGCAAAGTGTGCAATCGTTGTTGCGACATTGATCTCCAAGATGCGATTTTGGGATCCACAAAGATAACATGCAAAGAAGAGACGCCGCGAATGGCCGCGAATGTGCACAGCGAGCACTGTGGTATCGAAGAACAAACGGAAAGTGTGCAATCGTTGTCGCGACATTCATCTCCACGACGCGATGGGGGGATTCACAAAGCTAACATGCAAAGAAAAGACGCCGCGAATGGCGGCGAATATGCGCTGCAAGCAGTGTGGTATCGAAGCACAAACGGAAAGTGGGCAATCGTTGTCGCGACATTGATCTCCACGATGCGATGGGGGGATCATTAAAGCTAAGATGCAAAGAAACGACGCTGCGAATGGCGGGGAATATGCACAGCAAGCACTGTGGTATCGAAGCAGAAAGGGAAAGTCTACAATCCTTGTCGCGACATTGATCTCCACGATGCGAAGGGGGGATCCACAAAGCTAACATGCAAAGAAAAGACGCCGCGAATGGCTGCGAATGTGCACAGCGAGCAATGTGGTATCGAAGCACAAACGGAAAGTCTACAATCGTTGTCGCGACATTGATCTTCATGATGCGATGGGGGGATCCACAAAGCTAACATGCAAAGACGCCGTGAATGGCTTCGACTATGCACAGCTAGCACTGTGGTATCGAAGCGCAAACGGAAAGTGTGCAATCGTTGTCGCACCATTGATCTACACGATGTGATGGGGGGATCCACAAAGCTAAGGTGCAAAGAAAAGACGCCGCTAATGGCCGCGAATATGCACAGCGAGCAATGTGGTATCGAAGCACAAACGGAAAGTCTACACTCGTTGTCGCGACATTCATCACCGCAATGCGATGGGGGGATCCACAAAGCTAACATGCAAAGACGCCGCGAATGGCCGCGAATGGCCGCGAATGTGCACAGCGAGCACTGTGGCATCGAAGCGCAAACGCAAAGTGTGCAATTGTTGTCGCCACATTGATGTCCACGATGCGATGGGGGGATCCACAAAGCTAACATGCAAAGAAAAGACGCCGTGAGTGGCCGCGAATATGCACAGCGAGCACTGTGGCATCGAAGCACAAACGGAAAGTATGCAATAGTTGTCGCGATATTCATCTCCCCGATGCGATGGGGGGATCCACAAAGCTAACATGCAAAGAACAGACGCCGCGAGTGGCGGCGAATGTGGACAGCGAGCACTGTGGTATCGAAGCACAAACGGAAAATGTGCAAATGTGGTCGCGACTTTGAGCTCCACGATGCGGTGGGGGGATCCACAAAGCTAACATGCAAAGAAAGGACCCCGTGAATGGCAGCGAATATGCACTGCAAGCACTGTGGTATCGAAACACAAACAGAAAGTATGCAAATCTGGTCACGACATTGATCTCGACGATGCGATGGCGGGATCCACAAAGCTAACATGCAAAGAAAAGACGCCGCGCATGGCCGCGAATATGCACAGTGAGCAATGTGGTATCGAAGCACAAACAGAAAGTGTGAAATCGTTGTCGCGACATTGATTTCCACGAAGCGATGGGGGGATCCACAAAGCTAACATGAAAAGAAAAGACGCCGCGAATGGCGGCGAATGTGCGCAGCGACCACTGTGGTTTCGAAGCACAAACGGAAAGTGTGCAATCGTTGCCGCGACATTGATCACCCCGATGCGATGCTGGTATCCACAAAGCTAACATGCAAAGAAAAGACGCCGCGAATGGCGGCGAATGTGCGCAGCGACCACTGTGGTATCGAAGCACAAACGGCAGTGTGCAAATCTCTTCGGGACTTTGATCTCCACGATGCGATTGCGGGATCATTAAAGCTAACATGCAAAGAAAAGTCGCTGCCAATGGCGGGGAATATGCACAGCAAGCTCTGTGGTATCGAAGCACAAACAGAAAGTATGCAAATGTGGTCACGACATTGATCTCGACGATGCGACTGGGGGATCCACAAATCTAACATGCAAAGAAAAGATGCCGCGAATGGCCGCGAATGTGCACAGCGAGCACTGTGGTATCGAAGCACAAACGGAAAGGGTGCAATCGTTGGCGCGACATTGATCTCCCCGATGCGATGCGGGGATCCACAACGCTAACATGCAAAGAAAAGACGCCGCGAGTGGCGGCGAATTTGCGCAGCGACCACTGTGGTATCGAAACACAAACGGCAGTGTGCAAATCTGGTCGCGACTTTGATCTCCACGATGCGATGGCGGGATCATTAAAGCTAACATGCGAAGAAAAGACGCTGCGAATGGCGGGGAATATGCACAGCAAGCACTGTGGTATCGAAGCACAAACGGAAAGTGTACAATCGTGATCGCGATATTCATCTCCACGATGCGATGGGGGGATCCACAAAGCTAACATGCGAAGAACAGACGCCACGAACGGCGGCGAATGTGTACAGCGAGCACTGTGGTATCGAATCACAAACGGAAAATGTGCAATCGTTGTCGCGACATTGATCTCCACGATGCGATGGCGGGATCATTGAAGCTAACATGCAAGGAAAAGACGTCGCGAATGGCGGCGAATATGCACAGCAAGCACTGTGGTATCGAAGCACAAAGGGAAAGTGTGCAAATGTTGTCGCGTGTTTGATCTGCACGACGGGATGGGGGGATCCACAAAGCTAACATGCAAAGAAAAAACGCCGCGAATGGCGGTGAATGTGCAGAGCGAGCACTTTGGTATCGAAGCACAAACGGAAAGTGTGCAATCGTTGTTGTGACATTGATCTGCACGTGCGATTAGGGGATCCACAAAGCTAACATGCAAAGACGCCGCGAATGGCTGGGAATGTGCACAGCGAGCCCTGCGGTATCGAAGCACAAACGGAAAGTGTGCAATCGTTGTCGCGACATTGATCTCCACGATGCGATGGCGGGATCATTAGAGCTAACATGCAAAGAAAAGACGCTGCGAATGGCGGGGAATATGCACAGCAAGCACTGCGGTATCGAAGCACAAAGGGACAGTGTACAATCGTTGAAGCGACATTGATCTCCACGATGCGATGGGGGGTTCCACAAAGCTAACATGCAAAGAAAAGACGCCGCGAATGGCGGCGAATGTGCACAGCGAGCACTGCGGTATCGAAGCACAACCGGAAGGTGTGCAATCATTGTCGCGACATTCATCTCCCCGATGCGATGCGGGGATCCACGAAGCCAGCATGCAAAGAAAAGATGCCGCGAATGGCCGCGAATATGCACAGCTTGCACTGTGGTATCGATGCACAAACGGAAAGTGTGCAAACGTCGCGACATTGATCACCACGATGCGATGCAGGGATCCACAAAGCTAACATGCAAAGAAAAGTTGCCGCGAATGGCCGCGAATATGCACAGCGAGCACTGTGGTATCGAAGCACAAACGGAAAGTGTGCAATCGTTGTCGCGACATTGATCACCACGATGCGATGGAGGGATCCGCAAAGCTAACATGCAAAGAAAAGACGCCGCGAATGGCCGCGAATATGCACAACGAGCACTGTGGTATCGAAGCACAAGCGGAAAGTGTGCAATCGTTGTCTCGACATTCATCTCCCCGATGCGACGGAGGGATCCACAAAGCTAACATGCAAAGAAAAGATGCCGCGAATGGCCGCGAATATGCACAGCTTGCACTGTGGTATCGATGCACAAACGGAAAGTGTGCAAACGGTGTCGCGACATTGATCACCACGATGCGATGGAGGGATCCACAAAGCTAACTTGCAAAGAAAACACGCCGCGAATGGACGCGAATGTGCACAGCGAGCTATGTGGTATCGAAGCACAAACAGAAAGTGTGCAATCGTTGTCGCGACATTCATCTCCCCGATTCGATGGAGGGATCCACAAGGCTAACATGCAAAGAAAAGACGCCGCGAATGGCCGCGAATATGCACAACGAGCACTGTGGTATCGAAGCACAAACGGAAGGAAGGAAACAGTGGAGAAGGAAGGCAGGGAGGTTAACCAGTTTAGCCTAACCGGTTTGCTACCCTACACATGGGAGCGGGATGGGGGGGATGAAAGATGGGGAGAAGAGATAGAGGGCACATAACACGGCACACACATCGTTGGTTACAGTCTGTCACTCTTGTGCGGTACGTGACATCACTGTCACAGCCGCTGGTCCAAGCCCGTATCCTTCATAAACCGAAGTAGTCCCTTCGTCGCCTTCAGCTGCGATGACTTCAGTCGGCGATATGTGAAAATGGTTGCAACTGACAATGGTCTATTGTCAAGGTGCGCTAGAACGGACGCCATGGACTGTCTCTGAACAAAGTTCAATCGTTGTCGCGACCTTCATCTCCACGATGCGATGGTGGGATCCACAAAGCAAACATGCAAAGAAAACACGCCGCGAATGGACGCGAATGTGCACAGCGAGCACTGTGGTACCGAAGGACAAACAGAAAGTGTGCAATCGTTGTCGCGACATTGATCGTGACGATGCGAAGGGGGGATCATTAAAGCTAACATGCAAAGAAAAGACGCCGCGAATGGCCGAGAAGAAGCACAGCGAGCACTGTGGTATCGAAGCACAAACGGAAAGTGTGCAATCGTTGTCGCAACATTCATCTCCCCTATGCGATGGAGGGATCCACAAAGCTAACATGCAAAGAAAAGATGCCGCGAATGGCCACGAATATGCACAGCGAGCACTGTGGCATCGAAGCACAAACGCAAAGTGTGCAATCGTTGTCGCGACATTGATCTCGACGGTGCGATGGGGGGATCATTAAAGCTAACATGCAAAGAAAACACGCCGCGAATGGCCGCGAATATGCACAGCGAGCACTGTCGTATCGAAGCACAAACGGAAAGCGTGCAATCGTTGTCGCGACATTCATCTCCCCGATGCGATGGAGGGATCCACAAAGCTAACATGCGAAGAAAAGTTGCCGCGAATGGCCGCGAATATGCACAGCGAGCACTGTGGTATCGAAGCACAAACATAAAGTGTGCAATCGTTGCCGCGACATTGATCACCACGATGCGATGGAGAGATCCACAAAGCTAACTTGCAAAGAAAACACGCCGCGAATGGACGCGAATGTGCACAGCGAGCACTGTGGTATCGAAGGACAAACAGAAAGTGTGCAATCGTTGTCGCGACATTCATCTCCCCGATTCGATGGAGGGATCCACAAAGCTAGCATGCAAAGAAAGGACGCCGCGAATGGCCGCGAATATGCACAACGAGCACTGTGGTATCGAAGCACAAACGGAAAGTGTTCAATCGTTGTCGCGACCTTCATCTCCACGATGCGATGGAGGGATCCACAAAGCAAACATGCAAAGAAAACACGCCGCGAATGGCCGCGAATATGCACAGCGAGCACTGTGGTATCGAAGGACAAACAGAAAGTGTGCAATCGTTGTCGCGACATTGATCTTGACGATGTGATGGGGGGATCATTAAAGCTAACATGCAAAGAAAAGACGCCGCGAATGGCCGAGAATAAGCACAGCGAGCACTGTGGTATCGAAGCACAAACTGAAAGTGTGCAATCGTTGTAGCAACATTCATCTCCCCGATGCGAAGGAGGGATCCACAAAGCTAACATGCAAAGAAAAGATGCCGCGAATGGCCGCGAATATGCGCAGCGAGCACTGTGGTATCGAAGGACAAACAGAAAGTGTGCAATCGTTGTCGCGACATTCATCTCCCCGATTCGATGGAGGGATCCACAAAGCAAACATGCAAAGAAAACACGCCGCGAATGGCCGCGAATATGCACAGCGAGCACTGAGGTATCGAAGGACAAACAGAAAGTGTGCAATCGTTGTCGCGACATTGATCTTGACGATGTGATGGGGGGATCATTAAAGCTAACATGCAAAGAAAAGACGCCGCGAATGGCCGAGAATAAGCACAGCGAGCACTGTGGTATCGAAGCACAAACTGAAAGTGTGCAATCGTTGTAGCAACATTCATCTCCCCGATGCGAAGGAGGGATCCACAAAGCTAACATGCAAAGAAAAGATGCCGCGAATGGACGCGAATGTGCACAGCGAGCACTGTGGTATCGAAGCACAAACGGAAAGTGTGCAATCGTTGTCGCGACATTGATCTCCACGATGCGATGGGGGGATCCAAAAAGCTAACGTGCAAAGAAAAGACGCCGCGAAAGGCCGCAATTGAGCACAACGAGCACTGTGGGATCGAAGCACAAACGGAAAGTGTGCCATCGTTGTCGCGACATTGATCTCGACGATGCGATGGGGGGATCCACAAAGCTAACACGCAAAGAAAAGACGCCGCGAATGTCCGCGAATATGCACAGCGAGCACTGTGGTATCGAAGCACAAACGGAAAGTGTGCAATCGTTGTCGCGACATTGATCTCCACGATGCGATGGGGGGATCCAAAAAGCTAACGTGCAAAGAAAAGACGCCGCGAAAGGCCGCAATTGAGCACA
This sequence comes from Dermacentor variabilis, assembly GCF_050947875.1. Lineage (NCBI taxonomy): Eukaryota > Metazoa > Arthropoda > Arachnida > Ixodida > Ixodidae > Dermacentor > Dermacentor variabilis. Next base: position 166,463,452 of record NC_134575.1, read on the forward strand.
ACGAGCACTGTGGGATCGAAGCACAAACGGAAAGTGTGCCATCGTTGTCGCGACATTGATCTCGACGATGCGATGGGGGGATCTACAAAGCTAACACGCAAAGAAAAGACGCCGCGAATGTCCGCGAATATGCAGAGCGAGCACTGCGGTATCGAAGCACAAACGGAAAGTGTGCAATCGTTGCCGCGACATTGATCACCACGATGCGATGGGGGCATTCGCAAAGCTAACACGCAAACAAGAGAGGCCGTGAGTGGCCGCGAATGTGCACAGCGAGCACTGTGGCATCGAAGCGCAAACGGAAAGTGTGCAATAGTTGTCGCGACATTCATCTCCCCGATGCGATGGGGGGATCCACAAAGCTAACATGCAAAGAACAGACGCCGTGAGTGGCGGCGAATGTGGACAGCGAGCACTGTGGTATCGAAGCACAAACGCAAAGTGTGCAAATGTGGTCGCGACTTTGACCTACACGATGCGGTGGGGGGATCCACAAAGCTAACATGCAAAGAAACGACGCCGCGAATGGCCGCGAATGTGCACTGCGAGCACTGTGGTATCGAAGCACGAACGGAAAGTGTGCAATCGTTGCCGCGACATTGATATCCAGGATGCGATGGGGGGAGCGTTAAAGCTAACATGCAAAGAAAAGACCCCTTGAATGGCAGCGAATATGCACTGCAAGCACTGTGGTATCGAAGCATAAACAGAAAGTTTGCAAATGTGGTCGCGACATTGATCTCGACGATGCGATGGGGGGATCCACAAAGCTAACATGCAAAGACGCTGCGAATGGCGGGGAATATGCACAGCAAGCACTGTGGTATCGAAGCACAAACGGAAAGTGTACAATCGTGATCGCGATATTCATCTCCACGATGCGATGGGGGGGATCCACAAAGCTAACATGCAAAGAACAGACGCCGCGAATGGCCGCGAATGTGCACGGCGAGCACTGTGGTATCGAAGCACGAACGGAAAGTGTGCAATCGTTGTCGCGACATTGATCTCCACGATGTGATGGCGGGATCATTAAAGCTAACATGCAAGGAAAAGACGCCGCGAATGGCGGCTAATATGCACAGCAAGCACTGTGGTATCGAAGCACAAACGGAAAGTGTGCAAATTTTGTCGCGAGTTTGATCTCCACGACGGGATGGGGGGATCCACAAAGCTAACATGCAAAGAAAAAACGCCGCGAATGGCGGTGAATGTGCAGAGCGAGCACTTTGGTATCGAAGCACAAACGGAAAGTGTGCAATCGTTGTTGCGACATTGATCTCCACGATGCGATTAGGGGATCCACAACGCTAACATGCAAAGACGCCGCGAATGGCGGCGAATATGCACACGAGCACTGCGGTATCGAAGCACAAACGGAAAGTGTAAAATCGTTGTCGCGACATTCATCTCCCCGATGCGATGGGGGGATCGACAAAGCTAACATGAAAAGAAAAGACGCCGCGAATGGCCGCGAATATCCACAGCCAACACTGAGGTATCGAAGCAAAAACGGCAAATGTGCAAACCAGTTCGCGATATTCATCTCCCCGATGCGATAGGGGGATCCACAAAGCTAACATGCAAAGACGCCGCGAATGGCCGCGAATATGCACATCGAGCCTTGTGGTATCGAAGCAAAGCCGGAAAGTTTGCAAATTTTGTCGTGACATTGATCTCCATGATGCGATGGGGGGATCCACAAAGCTAACATGCAAAGAAAAGACGCCGCGAATGGCCGCGAATGTGCACAGCGAGCACTGTGGTATCGAAGCACAAACGGAAAGTGTGCAATCGTTGTCGCAACGTTGATCTCCACAATGCGATGGGGGGATACGCAAAGCTACATGCAAAGGAAAGATTCCGCGAATGGCCGCGAACATGCACAGCGAGCATTTTGGTATCGAAGCACAAACGGAAAGTGTGCAATCGTTGTCGTGACATTGATCTCCACGATGCGATGGGGGGATCCACAAAGCTTACACGCAAACAAAAGACGCCGCGAGTGGCCGCGAATGTGCACAGCGAGCACTGTGGTATCGAAGCACAAACGGAAAGTGTGCAATCGTTGTCGCGACATTGATCTCCACAATGCGATGAGGGGATCATTAAAGCTAAAATGCAAAGAAAAGACGCTGCGAATGGTGGGGAATATGCACAGCAAGCACTGTGGTATCGAAGCACAAAGGGAAAGTGTACAATCGTTGTCGCGACATTGATCTCCACGATGCGATGCGGGGTTCCACAAAGCTAACATGTAAAGAAAAGACGCCGCGAATGGCCGCGAATATGCACAGCGAGCACTTTGGTATCGAAGCACAAACCGAAAGTGTGCAATCGTTGTCGCGACATTGATCTCCACGATGCGATGGGGGGATCCGCAAAGCTAACATGCAAACAAAAGACGCCTCGAATGGCCGCGAATGTGCACAGCGAGTACTGTGGTATCGAAGCACGAACGGAAAGTGTGCAAACGTTGCCGCGACATTGATCTCCAGGATGCGATGGTGGGATCAATAAAGCTAACATGCAAAGAAAAGACCCCGCGAATGGCGGCGAATATGCACAGCAAGCACTGTGGTATCGAAGTACAAAGGGAAAGTGTACAGTCGTTCTCGCGACATTGATCTCCACGATGCGATGGGGGGTTCCACAAAGCTAACATGCAAAGAAAAGACGCCGCGAATGGCGGCGAATGTGCACAGCGAGCACTGCGGTATCGAAGCACAAACGGAAGGTGTACAATCGTTGTCGCGACATTCATCTCCCCGATGCGATGGGGGGATCCACAAAGCTAACATGCAAAGAAAAGACGCCGCGAATGGCCGCAAATGTGCACAGCGAGCACTGTGGTATCGAAGCAAAGCCGGAAAGTGTGCAATCGTTGTTGCGACATTGTTCTCCACGTTGCGATGGGGGGATCCAAAAAGCTAACATGCAAAGACGCCGGGAATGGCCGCAAATGTACACAACGAGCACTGTGGTATCGAAGCACAAACGGAAAGTGTGCAATCGTTGTCGCGACATTGATTTCCACGATGCGATGGGGGGATCCAAAAAGCTAACATGCAAAGAAAAGACGCCGCGAATGGCCGCGAATATGCACAGCGAGCCCTTTGGTATCGAAGCAAAGCCGGAAAATGTGCAATCGTTGTCGCGACGTTGATCTCCACGATGCGATGGGGGGATCATTAAAGCTAACATGGAAAGAAAAGACGATGCGAATGGCGGGGAATATGCACAGCAAGCACTGTGGTATCGAAGCACAAAGGGAAAGTGTACAATCGTTGTCGCGACATTGATCTCCAAGATGCGATGGGGGGTTCCACAAAGCTAACATGCAAAGAAAAGACGCCGCGAATGGCCGCGAATGTGCACAGCGAGCAATGTGTTATCGAAGCACGAACGGAAAATGTGCAATTGTTGTCGCGACATTGATCTCCACGATGCGATGGGGGATCAAAAAGCTAACATGCAAAGAAAAGACGCCGCGTATGGCCGCGAATATGCACAGCAAGCACTGTGGTATCGAAGCCCAAAGGGAAAGTGTACAATCGTTGTCGCGACATTGATCTCCAAGATGCGATGGGGGGTTCCACAAAGCTAACATGCAAAGAAAAGACGCCGCGAATGGCGGCGAATGTGCACAGCGAGCACTGCGGTATTGAAGCACAAACGGAAGGTGTGCAATCGTTGTCGCGACATTCATCTCCCCGATGCGATGGGGTTATCCTCAAAGCTAACATGCAAAGAAAAGACGCCGCGAATGGCCGCGAATGTGCACAGCGAGCACTGTGGTATCGAAGCACGAACGGAAAGTGTGCAATCGTTGTCGCGACATTGATCTCCACGATGCGATGGGGGGATCCAAAAAGCTAACATGCAAAGACGCCGCGAATGGCCTCGAATATGCACAGCGAGCACTTTGGTATCGAAGCACAAACGGAAAGAATGCAATCGTTTTCGCGACGTTGATCTCCACGATACGATGGGGGGATCCACAAAGCTAACATGCAAAGACGCCGCGAATGGCCTCGAATATGCAAAGCGAGCACTTTGGTATCAAAGCACAAACGGAAAGTGTGCAATCGTTGTCGCGACATTGATCTCCACGATGCGATGGGGGGATCCGCAAAGCTAACATGCAAACAAAAGACGCCGTGAGTGGCCGCGAATGTGCACAGCGGGCACTGTGGTATCGAAGCACAAACGGAAAGTATGCAAGCGTTGTGGCGACATTGACCTCCACGATGCGATTGGGGGATCCACAAAGCTAACATGCGAAGAAAAGACGCCGCGAATGGCCGCGAATGGCCGCGAATGTGCACAGTGAGCCCTGTGGTATCGAAGCACAAACAGAAAGTGGGCAATCGTTGTCGCGACATTGATCTCCACGATGCGATGGGGGGATCCACAAAGCTAACATGCAAAGAAAAGGCGCCGCGAATGGCCGCGAATGTGCACAGCGAGTACTGTGGTATCGAAGCACAAACGGAAGCTGTGCAATCGTCGTCGCGACATTCATCTCCCCGATGCGACAGGGGGTTCCACAAAGCTAACACGCAAAGAAAAGACGCCGCGAATGGCCGCGAATATCCACAGCGAACACGGCGGTATCGAAACACAAACGGAAAATGTGCAAACGTGGTCGCGACATTAATCTCCACGATGCGATGGGGGGATCCACAAAGCTAACATGCAAAGAACAGACGCCGCGAATGGCCGCGAATGTGCACAGCGAGAACTGTCGTATCGAAGCACAAACGGAAAGTCTGCAAATGTGGTCGCGAGTTTGATCTCCACGACGGGATGGCGGGATCCACAAAGGTTACATGCAAAGAAAAGACGCCGGGAATGGCCGCGAATGTGCACAGCGAGTACTGTGGTATCGAAGCACGAACGGAAAGTGTGCAAACGTTGTCGCGACATGGATCTCAAGGATGCGATGGTGGGGTCATTAAAGGTAACATGCAAAGAAAAGACCCCGCGAATGGCGGGGAAGATGCACAGCAAGCACTGTGGTATCGAAGTACAAAGGGAAAGTGTACAATCGTTGTCGCGACATTCATCTCCCTGATGCGATGGGGGGTTCCACAAAGCTAACATGAAAAGAAAAGACGCCGCGAATGGCCGCGAATATCCACAGCGAACACTGCGGTATCGAAACACAAACGGAAAATGTGCAAACTTGGTCGCGAGATTAATCTGCACGATGCGATGGAGGGATCTCACAAAGCTAACATGCAAAGAACAGACGCCGCGAATGGCCGCGAATGTGCACAGCGAGAACTGTCGTATCGAAGCACAAACGGAAAGTCTGCAAATGTGGTCGCGAGTTTGATCTCCACGACGGGATGGGGGGATCCACAAAGCTAACATGCAAAGAAAAAACGCCGCGAATGGCGGTGAATGTGCAGAGCGAGCACTGTGGTATCGAAGCACAAACGGAAATTGTGCAAGCGTTGTTGCGACATTGATCTCCACGATGCAATTGGAGGATCCACAAAGCTAACATGCGAAGAAAAGACGCCGCGAATGGCCGCGAATGTGCACAGCGAGCACTGTGGTATCGAAGCACAAACGGAAATGGTGCAAACGTGCTAGCTACACTGATCTCCATGGTGCGGCGGGGGGATCCATAAAGCTAACATGCAATAAAAACTCGCCGCGAATGGCAGGGAATATGAACAGTGAGCACTGTGATATCCAAGCACAATCGGAAAGTGTGAAAATGTGGTCGCTACATTCATCTCCACGATGCAATGGGGCGATCCACAAAGCTAACATGCAAAGAAAAGACGCCGCGAATGGCCGCGAATATCCACAGCGAACATGGCGGTATCGAAACACAAACGGAAAATGTGCAAACGTGGTCGCGACATTAATCTCCACGATGCGATGGGGGGATCCGCAAAGCTAACATGCAAAGAACAGACGCCGCGAATGGCCGCGAATGTGCACAGCGAGAACTGTCGTATCGAAGCACAAACGGAAAGTCTGCAAATGTGGTCGCGAGTTTGATCTCCACGACGGGATGGCGGGATCCACAAAGGTTACATGCAAAGAAAAGACGCCGGGAATGGCCGCGAATGTGCACAGCGAGCACTGTGGTATCGAAGCACAAACGGAAATTGTGCAATCTTTGTCGTGACATTGATCTCCACGTTGCGAAGGGGAGATCCAAAAAGCTAACATGCAAAGAAAAGACGCCGTGAGTGGCCGCGAATGTGCACAGCGGGCACTGTGGTATCGAAGCACAAACGGAAAATGTGCAATCGTTGTCGCGACGTTGATCTCCACGATGCGATGGGGGGATCCAAAAAGCTAACATGCAAAGAAAAGACGCCGCGAATGGCCGCGAATGTGCACAGCGAGTACTGTGGTATCGAAGCACGAACGGAAAGTGTGCAAACGTTGTCGCGACATGGATCTCAAGGATGCGATGGTGGGATTATTAAAGCTAACATGCAAAGAAAAGACCCCGCGAATGGCGGGGAAGATGCACAGCAAGCACTGTGGTATCGAAGTACAAAGGGAAAGTGTACAATCGTTGTTGCGACATTGATCTCCACGATGCGATGGGGGGTTCCACAAAGCTAACATGCAAAGAAAATACGCCGCGAATGGCGGCGAATGTGCACAGCGGGCACTGCGGTATTGGAGCTCAAACGGAAGGTGTGCAATCGTTGTCGCGACATTCATCTCCCCGATGCGACGGGGGGATCCACAAAGCTAACATGCAAAGAACAGACGCCGCGAATGGCCGCGAATGTGCACGGCGAGAACTGTCGTATCGAAGCACAAACGGAAAGTGTACAATCGTTGTCGCGACATTGATCTCCACGTTGCGATGGGGGGATCCAAAAAGCTAACATGCAAACGAAAGATGCCGCGAATGGCCGCGAATGTGCACAGCGAGCAATGTGTTATCGACGCACGAACGTAAAATGTGCAATTGTTGTCGCGACATTGATCTCCACGATGCGATGGGGGATCCAAAAAGCTAACATGCAAAGAAAAGACGCCGCGAATGGCTGCGAATGTGCACAGTGAGCCCTGTGGTATCGAAGCACAAACAGAAAGTGGGCAATCGTTGTCGCGACATTGATCTCCACGATGCGATGGGGGGATCATTAAAGCTAACATGGAAAGAAAAGACGATGCGAATGGCGGGGAATATGCACAGCAAGCACTGTGGTATCGAAGCACAAAGGGAAAGTGTACAATCGTTGTCGCGACATTGATCTCCAAGATGCGATGGGGGGTTCCAGAAAGCTAACATGCAAAGAAAAGACGCCGCGAATGGCGGCGAATGTGCACAGCGAGCACTGCGGTATTGAAGCACAAACGGAAGGTGTGCAATCGTTGTCGCGACATTCATCTCCCCGATGCGATGGGGGTATCCACAAAGCTAACATGCAAAGAAAAGACGCCGCGAATGGCCGCGAATGTGCACAGCGAGCACTGTGGTATCGAAGCATTAACGGAAAGTGTGCAATCGTTGTCGCGACATTGATCTCCACGATGCGATGGGGGGATCCAAAAAGCTAACATGCAAAGACGCCGCGAATGGCCTCGAATATGCACAGCGAGCACTTTGGTATCGAAGCACAAACGGAAAGTGTGCAATCGTTTTCGCGACATTGATCTCCACGATGCGATGGGGGGATCCGGAAAGCTAACATGCAAACAAAAGACGCCATGAGTGGCCGCGAATGTGCCCAGCGAGCACTGTGGTATCGAATCACAAACGGAAAGTGTGCAAGCGTTGTTGCGACATTGATCTCCACGATGCGATTGGGGGATCCACAAAGCTAGCTTGCGAAGAAAAGACGCCGCGAATGGCCGCGAATGTGCACAGCGAGCACTGTGGTATCGAAGCGCAAACGGAAAATGTGCAATTGTTGTCGCGACATTGATCTCCACGATGCGATGGGGGATCCAAAAAGCTAACATGCAAAGAAAAGACGCCGCGAATGGCGGCGAATATGCGCTGCAAGCAGTGTGGTATCGAAGCACAAACGGAAAGTGGGCAATCGTTGTCGCGACATTGATCTCCACGATGCGATGGGGGGATCATTAAAGCTAAGATGCAAAGAAACGACGCTGCGAATGGCGGGGAATATGCACAGCAAGCAATGTGGTATCGAAGTACAAAGGGAAAGTGTACAATCGTTGTCGCGACATTGATCTCCCCGATGCGATGGGGGGATCCACAAAGCTAACATGCAAAGAAAAGGCGCCGCGAATGGCCGCGAATATCCACAGCGAACACTGCGGTATCGAATCACAAACGGAAAATGTGCAAACGTGGTCGCGACATTCATCTCCACGATGCGATGGGGGGATCCACAAAGCTAACACGCAAAGAACAGACACCGCGAATGGCCGCGAATGGCCGCGAATGTGCACAGCGAGCACTGTGGTATCGAAGCACAAACGGAAAGTCTCAAATGTGGTCGCGAGTTTGATCTCAACGACGAGATGGGGGGATCCACAAAGCTAACATGCAAAGAAAAAACGCCGCGAATGGCGGTGAATGTGCAGAGCGAGCACTGTGGTATCGAAGCACAAACGGAAAGTCTACAATCGTTGTCGCGACATTGACCTCCACGATGCGATGGGGGAATCCGCAAAGCTACATGCAAAGAAAAGACGCCGCGAATGGCCTCGAATATGCACAGCGAGCATTTTGGTATCGAAGCACAACCCGAAAGTGTGCAATCGTTGTCGCGACATTGATCTCCACGATGCGATGGGGGGATCCGCAAAGCTAACATGCAAACAAAAGACGCCGTGAGCGGCCGCGAATGTTCACAGCGAGCACTGTGGCATCGAAGCGGAAACGCAAAGTTTGCAATCGTTGTTGCGACATTGATCTCTTAGATGTGATTTTGGGATCCACAAAGCTAACCTGCAAAGAAGAGACGCACCGAATGGCCGCGAATGTGCACAGCGAACACTGTGGTATCGAAGAAGAAACGTAAAGTGTGCGGTCGTTGTCGCGACATTCATCTCCACGATGTGATGGGGGGATCCAAAAAGCTAACATGCAAAGAAAAGACGCCGCGAATGGCCGCGAATGTGCACAGTAAGCCCTGTGGTATCGAAGCACAAACAGAAAGTGGGCAATCGTTGTCGCGACATTGATCTCCACGATGCGATGGGGGGATCCACAAAGCTAACATGCAAAGAAAAGGCGCCGCGAATGGCCGCGAATTTGCACAGCGAGTACTGTGGTATCGAACCACAAACGGAAAGTGGGCAATCGTTGTCGCCACATTGATGTCCACGATGCGATAGAGGGGTTCCGCAAAGCTACATGCAAAGAAAAGACGCCGCGAATGGCCGCGAATATGCACAGCAAGCAATGTGGTATCGAAGCACAAACGGAAAGTCTACAATCGTTGTCGCCACATTGATCTTCATGATGCGATGGGGGGATCCACAAAGCTAACATGCAAAGACGCCGCTGATGGCGTCGAATATGCACAGCGAGCACCGTGGTATCGAAGCACAAACGGAAAGTGTGCAATCGTTGTCGCACCATTGATCTACACGATGTGATGGGGGGATCCACAAAGCTAAGATGCAAAGAAAAGACGCCGCTAATGGCCGCGAATATGCACAGCGAGCAATGTGGTATCGAAGCACCAACGGAAAGTTTACACCCGTTGTCGCGACATTCATCTCCACAAAGCGATGGGGGGATCCACAAAGCTATCATGCAAAGACGCCGCGAATGGCCTCGAATATGCACAGAGAGCACTTTGGTATCGAAGCACAAACGGAAAGTGTGCAATCGTTGTCGCGACATTGATCTCCACGATGCGATGGGGGGATCCGCAAAGGTAACATGCAAAGAAAAGACGCCTCGAATGGCCGCGAATGTGCACAGCGAGTACTGTGGTATCGAAGCACGAACGCAAAGTGTGCAATCGTTGTCGCGACATTGATCTCCAGGATGCAATGGAGGGATCATTAAAGCTAACATGCAAAGAAAAGACGCCGCGAATGGCCGCGAATATGCGCTGCAAGCAGTGTGGTATCGAAGCACAAACGGAAAGTGTGCAATCGTTGTCGCCACATTGATGTCTACGATGCGATGGGGGGATCCACAAAGCTAACATGCAAAGAGAAGACGCGGCGAATGCCCGCGAATGTGCACAGCGAGTACTGTGGTATCGAAGCACGAACGGAAAGTGTGCAGTCATTGTCGCGACATTGATCTCCACGATGCGATGGGGGGATCCACAAAGCTAACATGCAAAGAAAAGACGCCGCGAATGGCCGCGAATATGCACAGCGAGCAATGTGGTATCGAAGCACAAACGGAAAGTCTACAATCGTTGTCGCGACATGGATCTTCATGATGCGATGGGGGCATCCACAAAGCTAACATGCAAAGACGCCGCGGATGGCGTCGAATATGCACAGCGAGCACCGTGGTATCGAAGCACAAACGGAAAGTGTGCAATCGTTGTCGCACCATTGATCTACACGATGTGATGGGGGGATCCGCAAAGGTAACATGCAAACAAAAGACGCCGCGAATGGCCCCGAATGTGCACAGCGAGTACTGTGGTATCGAAGTACAAAGGGAAAGTGTACAATCGTTGTCGCGACACTGATCTCCACGATGCAAATTTAGGATCCACAAAGCTAACATGCAAAGAAAAGACGCCGCGAATGGCCGCGAATGTGCACAGCGAGTACTGTGGTATCGAAGTACAAAGGGAAAGTGTACAATCGTTGTCGCGACATTGATCTCCATGATGCGATGGGGGGATCCGGAACGCTAACATGCAAAAAAAAAGACGCCGCGATAGGCCGCGAATATGCACAGCGAGCACAGTGGTATCGAAGCACAAACGGAAAGTCTACAATCGTTGTCGCGACATTGATCTGCACCACGCGATGGGGGGATCCACAAAGCTAACATGCAATGACGCCGCGAATGGCCTCGAATACGCACAGCGAGCGCTTTGTTATCGAAGCACAAACGGAAAGTGTGCAATCGTTGACGCGACATTGATCTCCACGATGCGATGGGGGGATCCGCAAAGCTAACATGCAAACAAAAGACGCCTTGAGTGGCCGCGAATGTGCACAGCGAGCACTGTGGCATCGAAGCGCAAACGCAAAGTGTGCAATCGTTGTTGCGACATTGATCTCCACGATGCAAATTTAGGATCCACAAAGCTAACATGCAAAGAAAAGACGCCGCGAATGGCCGCGAATGTGCACAGCGAGTACTGTGGTATCGAAGTACAAAGGGAAAGTGTGCAATCGTTGTCGCGACATTCATCTCCACGACGCGATGGGGGGATTCACAAAGCTAACATGCAAAGAAAAGACGCCGCGAATGGCGGCGAATATGCGCTGCAAGCAGTGTGGTATCGAAGCACAAACGGAAAGTGGGCAATCGTTGTCGCGACATTGATCTCCACGATGCGATGGGGGGATCATTAAAGCTAAGATGCAAAGAAACGACGCTGCGAATGGCGGCGAATATGCACAGCAAGCACTGTGGTATCGAAGCAGAAAGGGAAAGTCTACAATCCTTGTCGCGACATTGATCTCCACGATGCGAAGGGGGGATCCACAAAGCTAACATGCAAAGAAAAGACGCCGCGAATGGCCGCGAATGTGCACAGCGAGCAATGTGGTATCGAAGCACAAACGGAAAGTCTACAATCGTTGTCGCGACATTGATCTTCATGATGCGATGGGGGGATCCACAAAGCTAACATGCAAAGACGCCGTGAATGGCTTCGACTATGCACAGCTAGCACTGTGGTATCGAAGCGCAAACGGAAAGTGTGCAATCGTCGCACCATTGATCTACACGATGTGATGGGGGGATCCACAAAGCTAAGGTGCAAAGAAAAGACGCCGCTAATGGCCGCGAATATGCACAGCGAGCAATGTGGTATCGAAGCACAAACGGAAAGTCTACACTCGTTGTCGCGACATTCATCACCGCAATGCGATGGGGGGATCCACAAAGCTAACATGCAAAGACGCCGCGAATGGCCGCGAATGGCCGCGAATGTGCACAGCGAGCACTGTGGCATCGAAGCGCAAACGCAAAGTGTGCAATTGTTGTCGCCACATTGATGTCCACGATGCGATGGGGGGATCCACAAAGCTAACATGCAAAGAAAAGACGCCGCGATTGGCCGCGAATGTGCACAGCGAGTACTGTGGTATCGAAGCACAAACGGAAAGTGTGCAATCGTTGTCGCGACATTGACCTCCACGATGCGATGTGTGGATCCGCAAAGCTAACATGCAAACAAAAGACGCCGTGAGTGGCCGCGAATATGCACAGCGAGCACTGTGGCATCGAAGCACAAACGGAAAGTATGCAATAGTTGTCGCGACATTCATCTCCCCGATGCGATGGGGGGATCCACAAAGCTAACATGCAAAGAACAGACGCCGCGAGTGGCGGCGAATGTGGACAGCGAGCACTGTGGTATCGAAGCACAAACGGAAAATGTGCAAATGTGGTCGCGACTTTGAGCTCCACGATGCGGTAGGGGGATCCACAAAGCTAACATGCAAAGAAAGGACCCCGTGAATGGCAGCGAATATGCACTGCAAGCACTGTGGTATCGAAACACAAACAGAAAGTATGCAAATCTGGTCACGACATTGATCTCGACGATGCGATGGCGGGATCCACAAAGCTAACATGCAAAGAAAAGACGCCGCGCATGGCCGCGAATATGCACAGTGAGCAATGTGGTATCGAAGCACAAACAGAAAGTGTGAAATCGTTGTCGCGACATTGATTTCCACGAAGCGATGGGGGGATCCACAAAGCTAACATGAAAAGAAAAGACGCCGCGAATGGCGGCGAATGTGCGCAGCGACCACTGTGGTATCGAAGCACAAACGGAAAGTGTGCAATCGTTGCCGCGACATTGATCACCCCGATGCGATGCTGGTATCCACAAAGCTAACATGCAAAGAAAAGACGCCGCGAATGGCGGCGAATGTGCGCAGCGACCACTGTGGTATCGAAGCACAAACGGCAGTGTGCAAATCTCTTCGGGACTTTGATCTCCACGATGCGATTGCGGGATCATTAAAGCTAACATGCAAAGAAAAGACGCTGCCAATGGCGGGGAATATGCACAGCAAGCTCCGTGGTATCGAAGCACAAACAGAAAGTATGCAAATGTGGTCACGACATTGATCTCGACGATGCGACTGGGGGATCCACAAATCTAACATGCAAAGAAAAGACGCCGCGAATGGCCGCGAATGTGCACAGCGAGCACTGTGGTATCGAAGCACAAACGGAAAGGGTGCAATCGTTGGCGCGACATTGATCTCCCCGATGCGATGCGGGGATCCACAGCGCTAACATGCAAAGAAAAGACGCCGCGAGTGGCGGCGAATTTGCGCAGCGACCACTGTGGTATCGAAACACAAACGGCAGTGTGCAAATCTGGTCGCGACTTTGATCTCCACGATGCGATGGCGGGATCATTAAAGCTAACATGCGAAGAAAAGACGCTGCGAATGGCGGGGAATATGCACAGCAAGCACTGTGGTATCGAAGCACAAACGGAAAGTGTACAATCGTGATCGCGATATTCATCTCCACGATGCGATGGGGGGATCCACAAAGCTAACATGCGAAGAACAGACGCCACGAATGGCGGCGAATGTGTACAGCGAGCACTGTGGTATCGAATCACAAACGGAAAATGTGCAATCGTTGTCGCGACATTGATCTCCACGATGCGATGGCGGGATCATTGAAGCTAACATGCAAGGAAAAGACGTCGCGAATGGCGGCGAATATGCACAGCAAGCACTGTGGTATCGAAGCACAAACGGAAAGTGTGCAAATGTTGTCGCGTGTTTGATCTGCACGACGGGATGGGGGGATCCACAAAGCTAACATGCAAAGAAAAAACGCCGCGAATGGCGGTGAATGTGCAGAGCGAGCACTTTGGTATCGAAGCACAAACGGAAAGTGTGCAATCGTTGTTGTGACATTGATCTGCACGTGCGATTAGGGGATCCACAAAGCTAACATGCAAAGACGCCGCGAATGGCTGGGAATGTGCACAGCGAGCCCTGCGGTATCGAAGCACAAACGGAAAGTGTGCAATCGTTGTCGCGACATTGATCTCCACGATGCGATGGCGGGATCATTAGAGCTAACATGCAAAGAAAAGACGCTGCGAATGGCGGGGAATATGCACAGCAAGCACTGCGGTATCGAAGCACAAAGGGACAGTGTACAATCGTTGAAGCGACATTGATCTCCACGATGCGATGGGGGGTTCCACAAAGCTAACATGCAAAGAAAAGACGCCGCGAATGGCGGCGAATGTGCACAGCGAGCACTGCGGTATCGAAGCACAACCGGAAGGTGTGCAATCATTGTCGCGACAATCATCTTCCCGATGCGATGCGGGGATCCACGAAGCCAGCATGCAAAGAAAAGATGCCGCGAATGGCCGCGAATATGCACAGCTTGCACTGTGGTATCGATGCACAAACGGAAAGTGTGCAAACGTTGTCGCGACATTGATCACCACGATGCGATGCAGGGATCCACAAAGCTAACATGCAAAGAAAAGTTGCCGCGAATGGCCGCGAATATGCACAGCGAGCACTGTGGTATCGAAGCACAAACGGAAAGTGTGCAATCGTTGTCGCGACATTGATCACCACGATGCGATGGAGGGATTCGCAAAGCTAACATGCAAAGAAAAGACGCCGCGAATGGCCGCGAATATGCACAACGAGCACTGTGGTATCGAAGCACAAGCGGAAAGTGTGCAATCGTTGTCTCGACATTCATCTCCCCGATGCGACGGAGGGATCCACAAAGCTAACATGCAAAGAAAAGATGCCGCGAATGGCCGCGAATATGCACAGCTTGCACTGTGGTATCGATGCACAAACGGAAAGTGTGCAAACGGTGTCGCGACATTGATCACCACGATGCGATGGAGGGATCCACAAAGCTAACTTGCAAAGAAAACACGCCGCGAATGGACGCGAATGTGCACAGCGAGCTATGTGGTATCGAAGCACAAACAGAAAGTGTGCAATCGTTGTCGCGACATTCATCTCCCCGATTCGATGGAGGGATCCACAAGGCTAACATGCAAAGAAAAGACGCCGCGAATGGCCGCGAATATGCACAACGAGCACTGTGGTATCGAAGCACAAACGGAAGGAAGGAAAAAGTGGAGAAGGAAGGCAGGGAGGTTAACCAGTTTAGCCTAACCGGTTTGCTACCCTACACATGGGAGCGGGATGGGGGGGATGAAAGATGGGGAGAAGAGATAGAGGGCACATAACACGGCACACACATCGTTGGTTACAGTCTGTCACTCTTGTGCGGTACGTGACATCACTGTCACAGCCGCTGGTCCAAGCCCGTATCCTTCATAAACCGAAGTAGTCCCTTCGTCGCCTTCAGCTGCGATGACTTCAGTCGGCGATATGTGAAAATGGTTGCAACTGACAATGGTCTATTGTCAAGGTGCGCTAGAACGGACGCCATGGACTGTCTCTGAACAAAGTTCAATCGTTGTCGCGACCTTCATCTCCACGATGCGATGGTGGGATCCACAAAGCAAACATGCAAAGAAAACACGCCGCGAATGGACGCGAATGTGCACAGCGAGCACTGTGGTACCGAAGGACAAACAGAAAGTGTGCAATCGTTGTCGCGACATTGATCGTGACGATGCGAAGGGGGGATCATTAAAGCTAACATGCAAAGAAAAGACGCCGCGAATGGCCGAGAAGAAGCACAGCGAGCACTGTGGTATCGAAGCACAAACGGAAAGTGTGCAATCGTTGTCGCAACATTCATCTCCCCTATGCGATGGAGGGATCCACAAAGCTAACATGCAAAGAAAACACGCCGCGAATGGCCGCGAATATGCACAGCGAGCACTGTCGTATCGAAGCACAAACGGAAAGTGTGCAATCGTTGTCGCGACATTCATCTCCCCGATGCGATGGAGGGATCCACAAAGCTAACATGCGAAGAAAAGTTGCCGCGAATGGCCGCGAATATGCACAGCGAGCACTGTGGTATCGAAGCACAAACATAAAGTGTGCAATCGTTGCCGCGACATTGATCACCACGATGCGATGGAGAGATCCACAAAGCTAACTTGCAAAGAAAACACGCCGCGAATGGACGCGAATGTGCACAGCGAGCACTGTGGTATCGAAGGACAAACAGAAAGTGTGCAATCGTTGTCGCGACATTCATCTCCCCGATTCGATGGAGGGATCCACAAAGCTAGCATGCAAAGAAAGGACGCCGCGAATGGCCGCGAATATGCACAACGAGCACTGTGGTATCGAAGCACAAACGGAAAGTGTTCAATCGTTGTCGCGACCTTCATCTCCACGATGCGATGGAGGGATCCACAAAGCAAACATGCAAAGAAAACACGCCGCGAATGGCCGCGAATATGCACAGCGAGCACTGTGGTATCGAAGGACAAACAGAAAGTGTGCAATCGTTGTCGCGACATTGATCTTGACGATGTGATGGGGGGATCATTAAAGCTAACATGCAAAGAAAAGACGCCGCGAATGGCCGAGAATAAGCACAGCGAGCACTGTGGTATCGAAGCACAAACTGAAAGTGTGCAATCGTTGTAGCAACATTCATCTCCCCGATGCGAAGGAGGGATCCACAAAGCTAACATGCAAAGAAAAGATGCCGCGAATGGCCGCGAATATGCGCAGCGAGCACTGTGGTATCGAAGGACAAACAGAAAGTGTGCAATCGTTGTCGCGACATTCATCTCCCCGATTCGATGGAGGGATCCACAAAGCAAACATGCAAAGAAAACACGCCGCGAATGGCCGCGAATATGCACAGCGAGCACTGTGGTATCGAAGGACAAACAGAAAGTGTGCAATCGTTGTCGCGACATTGATCTTGACGATGTGATGGGGGGATCATTAAAGCTAACATGCAAAGAAAAGACGCCGCGAATGGCCGAGAATAAGCACAGCGAGCACTGTGGTATCGAAGCACAAACTGAAAGTGTGCAATCGTTGTAGCAACATTCATCTCCCCGATGCGAAGGAGGGATCCACAAAGCTAACATGCAAAGAAAAGATGCCGCGAATGGACGCGAATGTGCACAGCGAGCACTGTGGTATCGAAGCACAAACAGAAAGTGTGCAATCGTTGTCGCGACATTGATCTCGACGATGCGATGGGGGGATCCACAAAGCTAACACGCAAAGAAAAGACGCCGCGAATGTCCGCGAATATGCACAGCGAGCACTGTGGTATCGAAGCACAAACGGAAAGTGTGCAATCGTTGTCGCGACATTGATCTCCACGATGCGATGGGGGGATCCAAAAAGCTAACGTGCAAAGAAAAGACGCCGCGAAAGGCCGCAATTGAGCACAACGAGCACTGTGGGATCGAAGCACAAACGGAAAGTGTGCCATCGTTGTCGCGACATTGATCTCGACGATGCGATGGGGGGATCCACAAAGCTAACACGCAAAGAAAAGACGCCGCGAATGTCCGCGAATATGCAGAGCGAGCACTGTGGTATCGAAGCACAAACGGAAAGTGTGCAATCGTTGCCGCGACATTGATCACCACGATGCGATGGGGGCATTCGCAAAGCTAACACGCAAACAAAAGAGGCCGTGAGTGGCCGCGAATGTGCACAGCGAGCACTGTGGCATCGAAGCGCAAACGGAAAGTGCGCAATAGTTGTCGCGACATTCATCTCCCCGATGCGATGGGGGGATCCACAAAGCTAACATGCAAAGAACAGACGCCGTGAGTGGCGGCGAATGTGGACAGCGAGCACTGTGGTATCGAAGCACAAACGGAAAGTGTGCAAATGTGGTCGCGACTTTGACCTACACGATGCGGTGGGGGGATCCACAAAGCTAACATGCAAAGAAACGACGCCGCGAATGGCCGCGAATGTGCACTGCGAGCACTGTGGTATCGAAGCACGAACGGAAAGTGTGCAATCGTTGCCGCGACATTGATATCCAGGATGCGATGGGGGGAGCATTAAAGCTAACATGCAAAGAAAAGACCCCGTGAATGGCAGCGAATATGCACTGCAAGCACTGTGGTATCGAAGCATAAACAGAAAGTATGCAAATGTGGTCGCGACATTGATCTCGACGATGCGATGGGGGGATCCACAAAGCTAACATGCAAAGACGCTGCGAATGGCGGGGAATATGCACAGCAAGCACTGTGGTATCGAAGCACAAACGGAAAGTGTACAATCGTGATCGCGATATTCATCTCCACGATGCGATGGGGGGGATCCACAAAGCCAACATGCAAAGAACAGACGCCGCGAATGGCCGCGAATGTGCACAGCGAGCAGTGTGGTATCGAAGCACGAACGGAAAGTGTGCAATCGTTGTCGCGACATTGATCTCCACGATGCGATGGCGGGATCATTAAAGCTAACATGCAAGGAAAAGACGCCGCGAATGGCGGCTAATATGCACAGCAAGCACTGTGGTATCGAAGCACAAACGGAAAGTGTGCAAATTTTGTCGCGAGTTTGATCTCCACGACGGGATGGGGGGATCCACAAAGCTAACATGCAAAGAAAAAACGCCGCGAATGGCGGTGAATGTGCAGAGCGAGCACTTTGGTATCGAAGCACAAACGGAAAGTGTGCAATCGTTGTTGCGACATTGATCTCCACGATGCGATTAGGGGATCCACAACGCTAACATGCAAAGACGCCGCGAATGGCGGCGAATATGCACACGAGCACTGCGGTATCGAAGCACAAACGGAAAGTGTAAAATCGTTGTCGCGACATTCATCTCCCCGATGCGATGGGGGGATCGACAAAGCTAACATGCAAAGAAAAGACGCCGCGAATGGCCGCGAATATCCACAGCCAACACTGAGGTATCGAAGCAAAAACGGCAAATGTGCAAACCAGGTCGCGATATTCATCTCCCCGATGCGATAGGGGGATCCACAAAGCTAACATGCAAAGACGCCGCGAATGGCCGCGAATATGCACATCGAGCCTTGTGGTATCGAAGCAAAGCCGGAAAGTTTGCAAATTTTGTCGTGACATTGATCTCCATGATGCGATGGGGGGATCCACAAAGCTAACATGCAAAGAAAAGACGCCGCGAATGGCCGCGAATGTGCACAGCGAGCACTGTGGTATCGAAGCACAAACGGAAAGTGTGCAATCGTTGTCGCAACGTTGATCTCCACAATGCGATGGGGGGATACGCAAAGCTACATGCAAAGGAAAGATTCCGCGAATGGCCGCGAACATGCACAGCGAGCACTTTGGTATCGAAGCACAAACGGAAAGTGTGCAATCGTTGTCGTGACATTGATCTCCACGATGCGATGGGGGGATCCACAAAGCTTACACGCAAACAAAAGACGCCGCGAGTGGCCGCGAATGTGCACAGCGAGCACTGTGGTATCGAAGCACAAACGGAAAGTGTGCAATCGTTGTCGCGACATTGATCTCCACAATGCGATGAGGGGATCATTAAAGCTAAAATGCAAAGAAAAGACGCTGCGAATGGTGGGGAATATGCACAGCAAGCACTGTGGTATCGAAGCACAAAGGGAAAGTGTACAATCGTTGTCGCGACATTGATCTCCACGATGCGATGCGGGGTTCCACAAAGCTAACATGCAAAGAAAAGACGCCGCGAATGGCCGCGAATATCCACAGCCAACACTGAGGTATCGAAGCAAAAACGGAAAATGTGCAAACCAGGTCGCGATATTCATCTCCCCGATGCGATAGGGGGATCCACAAAGCTAACATGCAAAGACGCCGCGAATGGCCGCGAATATTCACATCGAGCCTTGTGGTATCGAAGCAAAGCCGGAAATTTGCAAACTTTGTCGTGACATTGATCTCCATGATGCGATGGGGGGATCCACAAAGCTAACATGCAAAGAAAAGACGCCGCGAATGGCCGCGGATGTGCACAGCGAGCACTGTGGTATCGAAGCACAAACGGAAAGTGTGCAATCGTTTTCGCGACGTTGATCTCCACGATGCGATGGGGGGATCCACAAAGCTAACATGCAAAGACGCCGCGAATGGCCTCGAATATGCACAGCGAGCACTTTGGTATCAAAGCACAAACGGAAAGTGTGCAAACGTTTTCGCGACGTTGATCTCCACGATGCGATTGGGGGATCCACAAAGCTAACATGCGAAGAAAAGATGCCGCGAATGGCCGCGAATGTGCACAGCGAGCAATGTGTTATCGAAGCACGAACGGAGAATGTGCAATTGTTGTCGCGACATTGATAATCCACGATGCGATGGGGGATCCAAAAAGCTAACATGCAAAGAAAAGACGCCGCGAATGGCCGCGAATGTGCACAGTGAGCCCTGTGGTATCGAAGCACAAACAGAAAGTGGGCAATCGTTGTCGCGACATTGATCTCCACGATGCGATGGGGGGATCCACAAAGCTAACATGCAAAGAAAAGGCGCCGCAAATGGCCGCGAATTTACACAGCGAGTACTGTGGTATCGAAGCACGAACGGAAAGTGTGCAAACGTTGCCGCGACATTGATCTCCAGGATGCGATGGTGGGATCAATAAAGCTAACATGCAAAGAAAAGACCCCGCGAATGGCGGCGAATATGCACAGCAAGCACTGTGGTATCGAAGTACAAAGGGAAAGTGTACAATCGTTCTCGCGACATTGATCTCCACGATGCGATGGGGGGTTCCACAAAGCTAACATGCAAAGAAAAGACGCCGCGAATGGCGGCGAATGTGCACAGCGAGCACTGCGGTATCGAAGCACAAACGGAAGGTGTACAATCGTTGTCGCGACATTCATCTCCCCGATGCGATGGGGGGATCCACAAAGCTAACATGCAAAGAAAAGACGCCGCGAATGGCCGCAAATGTGCACAGCGAGCACTGTGGTATCGAAGCAAAGCCGGAAAGTGTGCAATCGTTGTTGCGACATTGTTCTCCACGTTGCGATGGGGGGATCCAAAAAGCTAACATGCAAAGACGCCGGGAATGGCCGCAAATGTACACAACGAGCACTGTGGTATCGAAGCACAAACGGAAAGTGTGCAATCGTTGTCGCGACATTGATTTCCACGATGCGATGGGGGGATCCAAAAAGCTAACATGCAAAGAAAAGACGCCGCGAATGGCCGCGAATATGCACAGCGAGCCCTTTGGTATCGAAGCAAAGCCGGAAAATGTGCAATCGTTGTCGCGACGTTGATCTCCACGATGCGATGGGGGGATCATTAAAGCTAACATGGAAAGAAAAGACGATGCGAATGGCGGGGAATATGCACAGCAAGCACTGTGGTATCGAAGCACGAACGGAAAATGTGCAATTGTTGTCGCGACATTGATCTCCAGGATGCGATGGGGGATCCAAAAAGCTAATGTGCAAAGAAAAGACGCCGCGAATGGCCGCGAATATGCACAGCAAGCACTGTGGTATCGAAGCCCAAAGGGAAAGTGTACAATCGTTGTCGCGACATTGATCTCCAAGATGCGATGGGGGGTTCCACAAAGCTAACATGCAAAGAAAAGACGCCGCGAATGGCGGCGAATGTGCACAGCGAGCAATGCGGTATTGAAGCACAAACGGAAGGTGTGCAATCGTTGTCGCGACATTGATCTCCACGATGCGATGGGGGGATCCAAAAAGCTAACATGCAAAGACGCCGCGAATGGCCTCGAATATGCACAGCGAGCACTTTGGTATCGAAGCACAAACGGAAAGACTGCAATCGTTTTCGCGACGTTGATCTCCACGATACGATGGGGGGATCCACAAAGCTAACATGCAAAGACGCCGCGAATGGCCTCGAATATGCAAAGCGAGCACTTTGGTATCAAAGCACAAACGGAAAGTGTGCAATCGTTGTCGCGACATTGATCTCCACGATGCGATGGGGGGATCCGCAAAGCTAACATGCAAACAAAAGACGCCGTGAGTGGCCGCGAATGTGCACAGCGGGCACTGTGGTATCGAAGCACAAACGGAAAGTATGCAAGCGTTGTGGCGACATTGACCTCCACGATGCGATTGGGGGATCCACAAAGCTAACATGCGAAGAAAAGACGCCGCGAATGGCCGCGAATGGCCGCGAATGTGCACAGTGAGCCCTGTGGTATCGAAGCACAAACAGAAAGTGGGCAATCGTTGTCGCGACATTGATCTCCACGATGCGATGGGGGGATCCACAAAGCTAACATGCAAAGAAAAGGCGCCGCGAATGGCCGCGAATGTGCACAGCGAGTACTGTGGTATCGAAGCACAAACGGAAGCTGTGCAATCGTCGTCGCGACATTCATCTCCCCGATGCGACAGGGGGTTCCACAAAGCTAACACGCAAAGAAAAGACGCCGCGAATGGCCGCGAATATCCACAGCGAACACGGCGGTATCGAAACACAAACGGAAAATGTGCAAACGTGGTCGCGACATTAATCTCCACGATGCGATGGGGGGATCCACAAAGCTAACATGCAAAGAACAGACGCCGCGAATGGCCGCGAATGTGCACAGCGAGAACTGTCGTATCGAAGCACAAACGGAAAGTCTGCAAATGTGGTCGCGAGTTTGATCTCCACGACGGGATGGCGGGATCCAGAAAGGTTACATGCAAAGAAAAGACGCCGGGAATGGCCGCGAATGTGCACAGCGAGTACTGTGGTATCGAAGCACGAACGGAAAGTGTGCAAACGTTGTCGCGACATGGATCTCAAGGATGCGATGGTGGGGTCATTAAAGCTAACATGCAAAGAAAAGACCCCGCGAATGGCGGGGAAGATGCACAGCAAGCACTGTGGTATCGAAGTACAAAGGGAAAGTGTACAATCGTTGTCGCGACATTCATCTCCCTGATGCGATGGGGGGTTCCACAAAGCTAACATGAAAAGAAAAGACGCCGCGAATGGCCGCGAATATCCACAGCGAACACTGCGGTATCGAAACACAAACGGAAAATGTGCAAACTTGGTCGCGAGATTAATCTGCACGATGCGATGGAGGGATCTCAAAAAGCTAACATGCAAAGAACAGACGCCGCGAATGGCCGCGAATGTGCACAGCGAGAACTGTCGTATCGAAGCACAAACGGAAAGTCTGCAAATGTGGTCGCGAGTTTGATCTCCACGACGGGATGGGGGGATCCACAAAGCTAACATGCAAAGAAAAAACGCCGCGAATGGCGGTGAATGTGCAGAGCGAGCACTGTGGTATCGAAGCACAAACGGAAATGGTGCAAACGTGCTAGCTACACTGATCTCCATGGTGCGGCGGGGGGATCCATAAAGCTAACATGCAATAAAAACACGCCGCGAATGGCAGGGAATATGAACAGTGAGCACTGTGATATCCAAGCACAATCGGAATGTGTGAAAATGTGGTCGCTACATTCATCTCCACGATGCGATGGGGCGATCCACAAAGCTAACATGCAAAGAAAAGACGCCGCGAATGGCCGCGAATATCCACAGCGAACATGGCGGTATCGAAACACAAACGGAAAATGTGCAAACGTGGTCGCGACATTAATCTCCACGATGCGATGGGGGGATCCACAAAGCTAACATGCAAAGAACAGACGCCGCGAATGGCCGCGAATGTGCACAGCGAGAACTGTCGTATCGAAGCACAAACGGAAAGTCTGCAAATGTGGTCGCGAGTTTGATCTCCACGACGGGATGGCGGGATCCACAAAGGTTACATGCAAAGAAAAGACGCCGGGAATGGCCGCGAATGTGCACAGCGAGCACTGTGGTATCGAAGCACAAACGGAAATTGTGCAATCTTTGTCGTTACATTGATCTCCACGTTGCGAAGGGGAGATCCAAAAAGCTAACATGCAAAGAAAAGACGCCGTGAGTGGCCGCGAATGTGCACAGCGGGCACTGTGGTATCGAAGCACAAACGGAAAATGTGCAATCGTTGTCGCGACGTTGATCTCCACGATGCGATGGGGGGATCCAAAAAGCTAACATGCAAAGAAAAGACGCCGCGAATGGCCGCGAATGTGCACAGCGAGTACTGTGGTATCGAAGCACGAACGGAAAGTGTGCAAACGTTGTCGCGACATGGATCTCAAGGATGCGATGGTGGGATTATTAAAGCTAACATGCAAAGAAAAGACCCCGCGAATGGCGGGGAAGATGCACAGCAAGCACTGTGGTATCGAAGTACAAAGGGAAAGTGTACAATCGTTGTTGCGACATTGATCTCCACGATGCGATGGGGGGTTCCACAAAGCTAACATGCAAAGAAAATACGCCGCGAATGGCGGCGAATGTGCACAGCGGGCACTGCGGTATTGGAGCTCAAACGGAAGGTGTGCAATCGTTGTCGCGACATTCATCTCCCCGATGCGATGGGGGGATCCACAAAGCTAACATGCAAAGAACAGACGCCGCGAATGGCCGCGAATGTGCACGGCGAGAACTGTCGTATCGAAGCACAAACGGAAAGTGTACAATCGTTGTCGCGACATTGATCTCCACGTTGCGATGGGGGGATCCAAAAAGCTAACATGCAAAGGAAAGATGCCGCGAATGGCCGCGAATGTGCACAGCGAGCAATGTGTTATCGACGCACGAACGTAAAATGTGCAATTGTTGTCGCGACATTGATATCCACGATGCGATGGGGGATCCAAAAAGCTAACATGCAAAGAAAAGACGCCGCGAATGGCTGCGAATGTGCACAGTGAGCCCTGTGGTATCGAAGCACAAACAGAAAGTGGGCAATCGTTGTCGCGACATTGATCTCCACGATGCGATGGAGGGAACCACAAAGCTAACATGCAAAGAAAAGACGCCGCGAATGGCCGCGAATATGCACAGCGAGCCCTTTGGTATCGAAGCAAAGCCGGAAAATGTGCAATCGTTGTCGCGACGTTGATCTCCACGATGCGATGGGGGGATCATTAAAGCTAACATGGAAAGAAAAGACGATGCGAATGGCGGGGAATATGCACAGCAAGCACTGTGGTATCGAAGCACAAAGGGAAAGTGTACAATCGTTGTCGCGACATTGATCTCCAAGATGCGATGGGGGGTTCCACAAGGCTAACATGCAAAGAAAAGACGCCGCGAATGGCGGCGAATGTGCACAGCGAGCACTGCGGTATTGAAGCACAAACGGAAGGTGTGCAATCGTTGTCGCGACATTCATCTCCCCGATGCGATGGGGGTATCCACAAAGCTAACATGCAAAGAAAAGACGCCGCGAATGGCCGCGAATGTGCACAGCGAGCACTGTGGTATCGAAGCATTAACGGAAAGTGTGCAATCGTTGTCGCGACATTGATCTCCACGATGCGATGGGGGGATCCAAAAAGCTAACATGCAAAGACGCCGCGAATGGCCTCGAATATGCACAGCGAGCACTTTGGTATCGAAGCACAAACGGAAAGTGTGCAATCGTTTTCGCGACATTGATCTCCACGATGCGATGGGGGGATCCGGAAAGCTAACATGCAAACAAAAGACGCCATGAGTGGCCGCGAATGTGCCCAGCGAGCACTGTGGTATCGAATCACAAACGGAAAGTGTGCAAGCGTTGTTGCGACATTGATCTCCACGATGCGATTGGGGGATCCACAAAGCTAACATGCAAAGAAAAAACGCCGCGAATGGCGGTGAATGTGCAGAGCGAGCACTTTGGTATCGAAGCACAAACGGAAAGTGTGCAATCGTTGTTGCGACATTGATCTCCACGATGCGATTAGGGGATCCACAACGCTAACATGCAAAGACGCCGCGAATGGCGGCGAATATGCACACGAGCACTGCGGTATCGAAGCACAAACGGAAAGTGTAAAATCGTTGTCGCGACATTCATCTCCCCGATGCGATGGGGGGATCGACAAAGCTAACATGAAAAGAAAAGACGCCGCGAATGGCCGCGAATATCCACAGCCAACACTGAGGTATCGAAGCAAAAACGGCAAATGTGCAAACCAGGTCGCGATATTCATCTCCCCGATGCGATAGGGGGATCCACAAAGCTAACATGCAAAGACGCCGCGAATGGCCGCGAATATGCACATCGAGCCTTGTGGTATCGAAGCAAAGCCGGAAAGTTTGCAAATTTTGTCGTGACATTGATCTCCATGATGCGATGGGGGGATCCACAAAGCTAACATGCAAAGAAAAGACGCCGCGAATGGCCGCGAATGTGCACAGCGAGCACTGTGGTATCGAAGCACAAACGGAAAGTGTGCAATCGTTGTCGCAACGTTGATCTCCACAATGCGATGGGGGGATACGCAAAGCTACATGCAAAGGAAAGATTCCGCGAATGGCCGCGAACATGCACAGCGAGCACTTTGGTATCGAAGCACAAACGGAAAGTGTGCAATCGTTGTCGTGACATTGATCTCCACGATGCGATGGGGGGATCCACAAAGCTTACACGCAAACAAAAGACGCCGCGAGTGGCCGCGAATGTGCACAGCGAGCACTGTGGTATCGAAGCACAAACGGAAAGTGTGCAATCGTTGTCGCGACATTGATCTCCACAATGCGATGAGGGGATCATTAAAGCTAAAATGCAAAGAAAAGACGCTGCGAATGGTGGGGAATATGCACAGCAAGCACTGTGGTATCGAAGCACAAAGGGAAAGTGTACAATCGTTGTCGCGACATTGATCTCCACGATGCGATGCGGGGTTCCACAAAGCTAACATGTAAAGAAAAGACGCCGCGAATGGCCGCGAATATCCACAGCCAACACTGAGGTATCGAAGCAAAAACGGAAAATGTGCAAACCAGGTCGCGATATTCATCTCCCCGATGCGATAGGGGGATCCACAAAGCTAACATGCAAAGACGCCGCGAATGGCCGCGAATATGCACATCGAGCCTTGTGGTATCGAAGCAAAGCCGGAAATTTGCAAACTTTGTCGTGACATTGATCTCCATGATGCGATGGGGGGATCCACAAAGCTAACATGCAAAGAAAAGACGCCGCGAATGGCCGCGGATGTGCACAGCGAGCACTGTGGTATCGAAGCACAAACGGAAAGTGTGCAATCGTTTTCGCGACGTTGATCTCCACGATGCGATGGGGGGATCCACAAAGCTAACATGCAAAGACGCCGCGAATGGCCTCGAATATGCACAGCGAGCACTTTGGTATCAAAGCACAAACGGAAAGTGTGCAAACGTTTTCGCGACGTTGATCTCCACGATGCGATTGGGGGATCCACAAAGCTAACATGCGAAGAAAAGATGCCGCGAATGGCCGCGAATGTGCACAGCGAGCAATGTGTTATCGAAGCACGAACGGAGAATGTGCAATTGTTGTCGCGACATTGATAATCCACGACGCGATGGGGGATCCAAAAAGCTAACATGCAAAGAAAAGACGCCGCGAATGGCCGCGAATGTGCACAGTGAGCCCTGTGGTATCGAAGCACAAACAGAAAGTGGGCAATCGTTGTCGCGACATTGATCTCCACGATGCGATGGGGGGATCCACAAAGCTAACATGCAAAGAAAAGGCGCCGCAAATGGCCGCGAATTTGCACAGCGAGTACTGTGGTATCGAAGCACGAACGGAAAGTGTGCAAACGTTGCCGCGACATTGATCTCCAGGATGCGATGGTGGGATCAATAAAGCTAACATGCAAAGAAAAGACCCCGCGAATGGCGGCGAATATGCACAGCAAGCACTGTGGTATCGAAGTACAAAGGGAAAGTGTACAGTCGTTCTCGCGACATTGATCTCCACGATGCGATGGGGGGTTCCACAAAGCTAACATGCAAAGAAAAGACGCCGCGAATGGCGGCGAATGTGCACAGCGAGCACTGCGGTATCGAAGCACAAACGGAAGGTGTACAATCGTTGTCGCGACATTCATCTCCCCGATGCGATGGGGGGATCCACAAAGCTAACATGCAAAGAAAAGACGCCGCGAATGGCCGCAAATGTGCACAGCGAGCACTGTGGTATCGAAGCAAAGCCGGAAAGTGTGCAATCGTTGTTGCGACATTGTTCTCCACGTTGCGATGGGGGGATCCAAAAAGCTAACATGCAAAGACGCCGGGAATGGCCGCAAATGTACACAACGAGCGCTGTGGTATCGAAGCACAAACGGAAAGTGTGCAATCGTTGTCGCGACATTGATTTCCACGATGCGATGGGGGGATCCAAAAAGCTAACATGCAAAGAAAAGACGCCGCGAATGGCCGCGAATATGCACAGCGAGCCCTTTGGTATCGAAGCAAAGCCGGAAAATGTGCAATCGTTGTCGCGACGTTGATCTCCACGATGCGATGGGGGGATCATTAAAGCTAACATGGAAAGAAAAGACGATGCGAATGGCGGGGAATATGCACAGCAAGCACTGTGGTATCGAAGCACAAAGGGAAAGTGTACAATCGTTGTCGCGACATTGATCTCCAAGATGCGATGGGGGGTTCCACAAAGCTAACATGCAAAGAAAAGACGCCGCGAATGGCCGCGAATGTGCACAGCGAGCAATGTGTTATCGAAGCACGAACGGAAAATGTGCAATTGTTGTCGCGACATTGATCTCCACGATGCGATGGGGGATCAAAAAGCTAACATGCAAAGAAAAGACGCCGCGTATGGCCGCGAATATGCACAGCAAGCACTGTGGTATCGAAGCCCAAAGGGAAAGTGTACAATCGTTGTCGCGACATTGATCTCCAAGATGCGATGGGGGGTTCCACAAAGCTAACATGCAAAGAAAAGACGCCGCGAATGGCGGCGAATGTGCACAGCGAGCACTGCGGTATTGAAGCACAAACGGAAGGTGTGCAATCGTTGTCGCGACATTCATCTCCCCGATGCGATGGGGTTATCCTCAAAGCTAACATGCAAAGAAAAGACGCCGCGAATGGCCGCGAATGTGCACAGCGAGCACTGTGGTATCGAAGCACGAACGGAAAGTGTGCAATCGTTGTCGCGACATTGATCTCCACGATGCGATGGGGGGATCCAAAAAGCTAACATGCAAAGACGCCGCGAATGGCCTCGAATATGCACAGCGAGCACTTTGGTATCGAAGCACAAACGGAAAGAATGCAATCGTTTTCGCGACGTTGATCTCCACGATACGATGGGGGGATCCACAAAGCTAACATGCAAAGACGCCGCGAATGGCCTCGAATATGCAAAGCGAGCACTTTGGTATCAAAGCACAAACGGAAAGTGTGCAATCGTTGTCGCGACATTGATCTCCACGATGCGATGGGGGGATCCGCAAAGCTAACATGCAAACAAAAGACGCCGTGAGTGGCCGCGAATGTGCACAGCGGGCACTGTGGTATCGAAGCACAAACGGAAAGTATGCAAGCGTTGTGGCGACATTGACCTCCACGATGCGATTGGGGGATCCACAAAGCTAACATGCGAAGAAAAGACGCCGCGAATGGCCGCGAATGGCCGCGAATGTGCACAGTGAGCCCTGTGGTATCGAAGCACAAACAGAAAGTGGGCAATCGTTGTCGCGACATTGATCTCCACGATGCGATGGGGGGATCCACAAAGCTAACATGCAAAGAAAAGGCGCCGCGAATGGCCGCGAATGTGCACAGCGAGTACTGTGGTATCGAAGCACAAACGGAAGCTGTGCAATCGTCGTCGCGACATTCATCTCCCCGATGCGACAGGGGGTTCCACAAAGCTAACACGCAAAGAAAAGACGCCGCGAATGGCCGCGAATATCCACAGCGAACACGGCGGTATCGAAACACAAACGGAAAATGTGCAAACGTGGTCGCGACATTAATCTCCACGATGCGATGGGGGGATCCACAAAGCTAACATGCAAAGAACAGACGCCGCGAATGGCCGCGAATGTGCACAGCGAGAACTGTCGTATCGAAGCACAAACGGAAAGTCTGCAAATGTGGTCGCGAGCTTGATCTCCACGACGGGATGGCGGGATCCACAAAGGTTACATGCAAAGAAAAGACGCCGGGAATGGCCGCGAATGTGCACAGCGAGTACTGTGGTATCGAAGCACGAACGGAAAGTGTGCAAACGTTGTCGCGACATGGATCTCAAGGATGCGATGGTGGGGTCATTAAAGGTAACATGCAAAGAAAAGACCCCGCGAATGGCGGGGAAGATGCACAGCAAGCACTGTGGTATCGAAGTACAAAGGGAAAGTGTACAATCGTTGTCGCGACATTCATCTCCCTGATGCGATGGGGGGTTCCACAAAGCTAACATGAAAAGAAAAGACGCCGCGAATGGCCGCGAATATCCACAGCGAACACTGCGGTATCGAAACACAAACGGAAAATGTGCAAACTTGGTCGCGAGATTAATCTGCACGATGCGATGGAGGGATCTCACAAAGCTAACATGCAAAGAACAGACGCCGCGAATGGCCGCGAATGTGCACAGCGAGAACTGTCGTATCGAAGCACAAACGGAAAGTCTGCAAATGTGGTCGCGAGTTTGATCTCCACGACGGGATGGGGGGATCCACAAAGCTAACATGCAAAGAAAAAACGCCGCGAATGGCGGTGAATGTGCAGAGCGAGCACTGTGGTATCGAAGCACAAACGGAAATTGTGCAAGCGTTGTTGCGACATTGATCTCCACGATGCAATTGGAGGATCCACAAAGCTAACATGCGAAGAAAAGACGCCGCGAATGGCCGCGAATGTGCACAGCGAGCACTGTGGTATCGAAGCACAAACGGAAATGGTGCAAACGTGCTAGCTACACTGATCTCCATGGTGCGGCGGGGGGATCCATAAAGCTAACATGCAATAAAAACTCGCCGCGAATGGCAGGGAATATGAACAGTGAGCACTGTGATATCCAAGCACAATCGGAAAGTGTGAAAATGTGGTCGCTACATTCATCTCCACGATGCGATGGGGCGATCCACAAAGCTAACATGCAAAGAAAAGACGCCGCGAATGGCCGCGAATATCCACAGCGAACATGGCGGTATCGAAACACAAACGGAAAATGTGCAAACGTGGTCGCGACATTAATCTCCACGATGCGATGGGGGGATCCGCAAAGCTAACATGCAAAGAACAGACGCCGCGAATGGCCGCGAATGTGCACAGCGAGAACTGTCGTATCGAAGCACAAACGGAAAGTCTGCAAATGTGGTCGCGAGTTTGATCTCCACGACGGGATGGCGGGATCCACAAAGGTTACATGCAAAGAAAAGACGCCGGGAATGGCCGCGAATGTGCACAGCGAGCACTGTGGTATCGAAGCACAAACGGAAATTGTGCAATCTTTGTCGTGACATTGATCTCCACGTTGCGAAGGGGAGATCCAAAAAGCTAACATGCAAAGAAAAGACGCCGTGAGTGGCCGCGAATGTGCACAGCGAGCACTGTGGTATCGAAGCACAAACGGAAAATGTGCAATCGTTGTCGCGACGTTGATCTCCACGATGCGATGGGGGGATCCAAAAAGCTAACATGCAAAGAAAAGACGCCGCGAATGGCCGCGAATGTGCACAGCGAGTACTGTGGTATCGAAGCACGAACGGAAAGTGTGCAAACGTTGTCGCGACATGGATCTCAAGGATGCGATGGTGGGATTATTAAAGCTAACATGCAAAGAAAAGACCCCGCGAATGGCGGGGAAGATGCACAGCAAGCACTGTGGTATCGAAGTACAAAGGGAAAGTGTACAATCGTTGTTGCGACATTGATCTCCACGATGCGATGGGGGGTTCCACAAAGCTAACATGCAAAGAAAATACGCCGCGAATGGCGGCGAATGTGCACAGCGGGCACTGCGGTATTGGAGCTCAAACGGAAGGTGTGCAATCGTTGTCGCGACATTCATCTCCCCGATGCGATGGGGGGATCCACAAAGCTAACATGCAAAGAACAGACGCCGCGAATGGCCGCGAATGTGCACGGCGAGAACTGTCGTATCGAAGCACAAACGGAAAGTGTACAATCGTTGTCGCGACATTGATCTCCACGTTGCGATGGGGGGATCCAAAAAGCTAACATGCAAAGGAAAGATGCCGCGAATGGCCGCGAATGTGCACAGCGAGCAATGTGTTATCGACGCACGAACGTAAAATGTGCAATTGTTGTCGCGACATTGATCTCCACGATGCGATGGGGGATCCAAAAAGCTAACATGCAAAGAAAAGACGCCGCGAATGGCTGCGAATGTGCACAGTGAGCCCTGTGGTATCGAAGCACAAACAGAAAGTGGGCAATCGTTGTCGCGACATTGATCTCCACGATGCGATGGGGGGATCATTAAAGCTAACATGGAAAGAAAAGACGATGCGAATGGCGGGGAATATGCACAGCAAGCACTGTGGTATCGAAGCACAAAGGGAAAGTGTACAATCGTGGTCGCGACATTGATCTCCAAGATGCGATGGGGGGTTCCACAAAGCTAACATGCAAAGAAAAGACGCCGCGAATGGCGGCGAATGTGCACAGCGAGCACTGCGGTATTGAAGCACAAACGGAAGGTGTGCAATCGTTGTCGCGACATTCATCTCCCCGATGCGATGGGGGTATCCACAAAGCTAACATGCAAAGAAAAGACGCCGCGAATGGCCGCGAATGTGCACAGCGAGCACTGTGGTATCGAAGCATTAACGGAAAGTGTGCAATCGTTGTCGCGACATTGATCTCCACGATGCGATGGGGGGATCCAAAAAGCTAACATGCAAAGACGCCGCGAATGGCCTCGAATATGCACAGCGAGCACTTTGGTATCGAAGCACAAACGGAAAGTGTGCAATCGTTTTCGCGACATTGATCTCCACGATGCGATGGGGGGATCCGGAAAGCTAACATGCAAACAAAAGACGCCATGAGTGGCCGCGAATGTGCCCAGCGAGCACTGTGGTATCGAATCACAAACGGAAAGTGTGCAAGCGTTGTTGCGACATTGATCTCCACGATGCGATTGGGGGATCCACAAAGCTAGCTTGCGAAGAAAAGACGCCGCGAATGGCCGCGAATGTGCACAGCGAGCACTGTGGTATCGAAGCGCAAACGGAAAATGTGCAATTGTTGTCGCGACATTGATCTCCACGATGCGATGGGGGATCCAAAAAGCTAACATGCAAAGAAAAGACGCCGCGAATGGCGGCGAATATGCGCTGCAAGCAGTGTGGTATCGAAGCACAAACGGAAAGTGGGCAATCGTTGTCGCGACATTGATCTCCACGATGCGATGGGGGGATCATTAAAGCTAAGATGCAAAGAAACGACGCTGCGAATGGCGGGGAATATGCACAGCAAGCAATGTGGTATCGAAGTACAAAGGGAAAGTGTACAATCGTTGTCGCGACATTGATCTCCCCGATGCGATGGGGGGATCCACAAAGCTAACATGCAAAGAAAAGGCGCCGCGAATGGCCGCGAATATCCACAGCGAACACTGCGGTATCGAATCACAAACGGAAAATGTGCAAACGTGGTCGCGACATTCATCTCCACGATGCGATGGGGGGATCCACAAAGCTAACACGCAAAGAACAGACACCGCGAATGGCCGCGAATGGCCGCGAATGTGCACAGCGAGCACTGTGGTATCGAAGCACAAACGGAAAGTCTCAAATGTGGTCGCGAGTTTGATCTCAACGACGAGATGGGGGGATCCACAAAGCTAACATGCAAAGAAAAAACGCCGCGAATGGCGGTGAATGTGCAGAGCGAGCACTGTGGTATCGAAGCACAAACGGAAAGTCTACAATCGTTGTCGCGACATTGACCTCCACGATGCGATGGGGGAATCCGCAAAGCTACATGCAAAGAAAACACGCCGCGAATGGCCTCGAATATGCACAGCGAGCATTTTGGTATCGAAGCACAACCCGAAAGTGTGCAATCGTTGTCGCGACATTGATCTCCACGATGCGATGGGGGGATCCGCAAAGCTAACATGCAAACAAAAGACGCCGTGAGCGGCCGCGAATGTTCACAGCGAGCACTGTGGCATCGAAGCGGAAACGCAAAGTTTGCAATCGTTGTTGCGACATTGATCTCTTAGATGTGATTTTGGGATCCACAAAGCTAACCTGCAAAGAAGAGACGCACCGAATGGCCGCGAATGTGCACAGCGAACACTGTGGTATCGAAGAAGAAACGTAAAGTGTGCGGTCGTTGTCGCGACATTCATCTCCACGATGTGATGGGGGGATCCAAAAAGCTAACATGCAAAGAAAAGACGCCGCGAATGGCCGCGAATGTGCACAGTAAGCCCTGTGGTATCGAAGCACAAACAGAAAGTGGGCAATCGTTGTCGCGACATTGATCTCCACGATGCGATGGGGGGATCCACAAAGCTAACATGCAAAGAAAAGGCGCCGCGAATGGCCGCGAATTTGCACAGCGAGTACTGTGGTATCGAACCACAAACGGAAAGTGGGCAATCGTTGTCGCCACATTGATGTCCACGATGCGATAGAGGGGTTCCGCAAAGCTACATGCAAAGAAAAGACGCCGCGAATGGCCGCGAATATGCACAGCAAGCAATGTGGTATCGAAGCACAAACGGAAAGTCTACAATCGTTGTCGCGACATTGATCTTCATGATGCGATGGGGGGATCCACAAAGCTAACATGCAAAGACGCCGCTGATGGCGTCGAATATGCACAGCGAGCACCGTGGTATCGAAGCACAAACGGAAAGTGTGCAATCGTTGTCGCACCATTGATCTACACGATGTGATGGGGGGATCCACAAAGCTAAGATGCAAAGAAAAGACGCCGCTAATGGCCGCGAATATGCACAGCGAGCAATGTGGTATCGAAGCACAAACGGAAAGTTTACACCCGTTGTCGCGACATTCATCTCCACAAAGCGATGGGGGGATCCACAAAGCTATCATGCAAAGACGCCGCGAATGGCCTCGAATATGCACAGAGAGCACTTTGGTATCGAAGCACAAACGGAAAGTGTGCAATCGTTGTCGCGACATTGATCTCCACGATGCGATGGGGGGATCCGCAAAGGTAACATGCAAAGAAAAGACGCCTCGAATGGCCGCGAATGTGCACAGCGAGTACTGTGGTATCGAAGCACGAACGCAAAGTGTGCAATCGTTGTCGCGACATTGATCTCCAGGATGCAATGGAGGGATCATTAAAGCTAACATGCAAAGAAAAGACGCGGCGAATGGCCGCGAATATGCGCTGCAAGCAGTGTGGTATCGAAGCACAAACGGAAAGTGTGCAATCGTTGTCGCCACATTGATGTCTACGATGCGATGGGGGGATCCACAAAGCTAACATGCAAAGAGAAGACGCGGCGAATGCCCGCGAATGTGCACAGCGAGTACTGTGGTATCGAAGCACGAACGGAAAGTGTGCAGTCATTGTCGCGACATTGATCTCCACGATGCGATGGGGGGATCCACAAAGCTAACATGCAAAGAAAAGACGCCGCGAATGGCCGCGAATATGCACAGCGAGCAATGTGGTATCGAAGCACAAACGGAAAGTCTACAATCGTTGTCGCGACATGGATCTTCATGATGCGATGGGGGCATCCACAAAGCTAACATGCAAAGACGCCGCGGATGGCGTCGAATATGCACAGCGAGCACCGTGGTATCGAAGCACAAACGGAAAGTGTGCAATCGTTGTCGCACCATTGATCTACACGATGTGATGGGGGGATCCACAAAGCTAAGATGCAAAGAAAAGACGCCGCTAATGGCCGCGAATATGAACAGCGAGCAATGTGGTATCGAAGCACAAACGGAAAGTTTACACCCGTTGTCGCGACATTCATCTCCACAAAGCGATGGGGGGATCCACAAAGCTATCATGCAAAGACGCCGCGAATGGCCTCGAATATGCACAGAGAGCACTTTGGTATCGAAGCACAAACGGAAAGTGTGCAATCGTTGTCGCTACATTGATCTCCACGATGCGATGGGGGGATCCGCAAAGGTAACATGCAAACAAAAGACGCCGCGAATGGCCCCGAATGTGCACAGCGAGTACTGTGGTATCGAAGTACAAAGGGAAAGTGTACAATCGTTGTCGCGACACTGATCTCCACGATGCAAATTTAGGATCCACAAAGCTAACATGCAAAGAAAAGACGCCGCGAATGGCCGCGAATGTGCACAGCGAGTACTGTGGTATCGAAGTACAAAGGGAAAGTGTACAATCGTTGTCGCGACATTGATCTCCATGATGCGATGGGGGGATCCAGAACGCTAACATGCAAAAAAAAAGACGCCGCGATAGGCCGCGAATATGCACAGCGAGCACAGTGGTATCGAAGCACAAACGGAAAGTCTACAATCGTTGTCGCGACATTGATCTGCACCACGCGATGGGGGGATCCACAAAGCTAACATGCAAAGACGCCGCGAATGGCCTCGAATACGCACAGCGAGCGCTTTGTTATCGAAGCACAAACGGAAAGTGTGCAATCGTTGACGCGACATTGATCTCCACGATGCGATGGGGGGATCCGCAAAGCTAACATGCAAACAAAAGACGCCGTGAGTGGCCGCGAATGTGCACAGCGAGCACTGTGGCATCGAAGCGCAAACGCAAAGTGTGCAATCGTTGTTGCGACATTGATCTCCACGATGCAAATTTAGGATCCACAAAGCTAACATGCAAAGAAAAGACGCCGCGAATGGCCGCGAATGTGCACAGCGAGTACTGTGGTATCGAAGTACAAAGGGAAAGTGTGCAATCGTTGTCGCGACATTCATCTCCACGACGCGATGGGGGGATTCACAAAGCTAACATGCAAAGAAAAGACGCCGCGAATGGCGGCGAATATGCGCTGCAAGCAGTGTGGTATCGAAGCACAAACGGAAAGTGGGCAATCGTTGTCGCGACATTGATCTCCACGATGCGATGGGGGGATCATTAAAGCTAAGATGCAAAGAAACGACGCTGCGAATGGCGGCGAATATGCACAGCAAGCACTGTGGTATCGAAGCAGAAAGGGAAAGTCTACAATCCTTGTCGCGACATTGATCTCCACGATGCGAAGGGGGGATCCACAAAGCTAACATGCAAAGAAAAGACGCCGCGAATGGCCGCGAATGTGCACAGCGAGCAATGTGGTATCGAAGCACAAACGGAAAGTCTACAATCGTTGTCGCGACATTGATCTTCATGATGCGATGGGGGCATCCACAAAGCTAACATGCAAAGACGCCGTGAATGGCTTCGACTATGCACAGCTAGCACTGTGGTATCGAAGCGCAAACGGAAAGTGTGCAATCGTCGCACCATTGATCTACACGATGTGATGGGGGGATCCACAAAGCTAAGGTGCAAAGAAAAGACGCCGCTAATGGCCGCGAATATGCACAGCGAGCAATGTGGTATCGAAGCACAAACGGAAAGTCTACACTCGTTGTCGCGACATTCATCACCGCAATGCGATGGGGGGATCCACAAAGCTAACATGCAAAGACGCCGCGAATGGCCGCGAATGGCCGCGAATGTGCACAGCGAGCACTGTGGCATCGAAGCGCAAACGCAAAGTGTGCAATTGTTGTCGCCACATTGATGTCCACGATGCGATGGGGGGATCCACAAAGCTAACATGCAAAGAAAAGACGCCGCGATTGGCCGCGAATGTGCACAGCGAGTACTGTGGTATCGAAGCACAAACGGAAAGTGTGCAATCGTTGTCGCGACATTGACCTCCACGATGCGATGTGTGGATCCGCAAAGCTAACATGCAAACAAAAGACGCCGTGAGTGGCCGCGAATATGCACAGCGAGCACTGTGGCATCGAAGCACAAACGGAAAGTATGCAATAGTTGTCGCGACATTCATCTCCCCGATGCGATGGGGGGATCCACAAAGCTAACATGCAAAGAACAGACGCCGCGAGTGGCGGCGAATGTGGACAGCGAGCACTGTGGTATCGAAGCACAAACGGAAAATGTGCAAATGTGGTCGCGACTTTGAGCTCCACGATGCGGTAGGGGGATCCACAAAGCTAACATGCAAAGAAAGGACCCCGTGAATGGCAGCGAATATGCACTGCAAGCACTGTGGTATCGAAACACAAACAGAAAGTATGCAAATCTGGTCACGACATTGATCTCGACGATGCGATGGCGGGATCCACAAAGCTAACATGCAAAGAAAAGACGCCGCGCATGGCCGCGAATATGCACAGTGAGCAATGTGGTATCGAAGCACAAACAGAAAGTGTGAAATCGTTGTCGCGACATTGATTTCCACGAAGCGATGGGGGGATCCACAAAGCTAACATGAAAAGAAAAGA
The DNA here is from genome assembly GCF_050947875.1 of Dermacentor variabilis. Classification (NCBI taxonomy): domain Eukaryota; kingdom Metazoa; phylum Arthropoda; class Arachnida; order Ixodida; family Ixodidae; genus Dermacentor; species Dermacentor variabilis. The sequence goes on from NC_134575.1 coordinate 166,501,707, forward strand.
CGCCGCGAATGGCGGCGAATGTGCGCAGCGACCACTGTGGTATCGAAGCACAAACGGAAAGTGTGCAATCGTTGCCGCGACATTGATCACCCCGATGCGATGCTGGTATCCACAAAGCTAACATGCAAAGAAAAGACGCCGCGAATGGCGGCGAATGTGCGCAGCGACCACTGTGGTATCGAAGCACAAACGGCAGTGTGCAAATCTCTTCGGGACTTTGATCTCCACGATGCGATTGCGGGATCATTAAAGCTAACATGCAAAGAAAAGACGCTGCCAATGGCGGGGAATATGCACAGCAAGCTCCGTGGTATCGAAGCACAAACAGAAAGTATGCAAATGTGGTCACGACATTGATCTCGACGATGCGACTGGGGGATCCACAAATCTAACATGCAAAGAAAAGACGCCGCGAATGGCCGCGAATGTGCACAGCGAGCACTGTGGTATCGAAGCACAAACGGAAAGGGTGCAATCGTTGGCGCGACATTGATCTCCCCGATGCGATGCGGGGATCCACAGCGCTAACATGCAAAGAAAAGACGCCGCGAGTGGCGGCGAATTTGCGCAGCGACCACTGTGGTATCGAAACACAAACGGCAGTGTGCAAATCTGGTCGCGACTTTGATCTCCACGATGCGATGGCGGGATCATTAAAGCTAACATGCGAAGAAAAGACGCTGCGAATGGCGGGGAATATGCACAGCAAGCACTGTGGTATCGAAGCACAAACGGAAAGTGTACAATCGTGATCGCGATATTCATCTCCACGATGCGATGGGGGGATCCACAAAGCTAACATGCAAAGAACAGACGCCGTGAGTGGCGGCGAATGTGGACAGCGAGCACTGTGGTATCGAAGCACAAACGGAAAGTGTGCAAATGTGGTCGCGACTTTGACCTACACGATGCGGTGGGGGGATCCACAAAGCTAACATGCAAAGAAACGACGCCGCGAATGGCCGCGAATGTGCACTGCGAGCACTGTGGTATCGAAGCACGAACGGAAAGTGTGCAATCGTTGCCGCGACATTGATATCCAGGATGCGATGGGGGGAGCATTAAAGCTAACATGCAAAGAAAAGACCCCGTGAATGGCAGCGAATATGCACTGCAAGCACTGTGGTATCGAAGCATAAACAGAAAGTATGCAAATGTGGTCGCGACATTGATCTCGACGATGCGATGGGGGGATCCACAAAGCTAACATGCAAAGACGCTGCGAATGGCGGGGAATATGCACAGCAAGCACTGTGGTATCGAAGCACAAACGGAAAGTGTACAATCGTGATCGCGATATTCATCTCCACGATGCGATGGGGGGGATCCACAAAGCCAACATGCAAAGAACAGACGCCGCGAATGGCCGCGAATGTGCACAGCGAGCAGTGTGGTATCGAAGCACGAACGGAAAGTGTGCAATCGTTGTCGCGACATTGATCTCCACGATGCGATGGCGGGATCATTAAAGCTAACATGCAAGGAAAAGACGCCGCGAATGGCGGCTAATATGCACAGCAAGCACTGTGGTATCGAAGCACAAACGGAAAGTGTGCAAATTTTGTCGCGAGTTTGATCTCCACGACGGGATGGGGGGATCCACAAAGCTAACATGCAAAGAAAAAACGCCGCGAATGGCGGTGAATGTGCAGAGCGAGCACTTTGGTATCGAAGCACAAACGGAAAGTGTGCAATCGTTGTTGCGACATTGATCTCCACGATGCGATTAGGGGATCCACAACGCTAACATGCAAAGACGCCGCGAATGGCGGCGAATATGCACACGAGCACTGCGGTATCGAAGCACAAACGGAAAGTGTAAAATCGTTGTCGCGACATTCATCTCCCCGATGCGATGGGGGGATCGACAAAGCTAACATGCAAAGAAAAGACGCCGCGAATGGCCGCGAATATCCACAGCCAACACTGAGGTATCGAAGCAAAAACGGCAAATGTGCAAACCAGGTCGCGATATTCATCTCCCCGATGCGATAGGGGGATCCACAAAGCTAACATGCAAAGACGCCGCGAATGGCCGCGAATATGCACATCGAGCCTTGTGGTATCGAAGCAAAGCCGGAAAGTTTGCAAATTTTGTCGTGACATTGATCTCCATGATGCGATGGGGGGATCCACAAAGCTAACATGCAAAGAAAAGACGCCGCGAATGGCCGCGAATATGCACAACGAGCACTGTGGTATCGAAGCACAAGCGGAAAGTGTGCAATCGTTGTCTCGACATTCATCTCCCCGATGCGACGGAGGGATCCACAAAGCTAATATGCAAAGAAAAGATGCCGCGAATGGCCGCGAATATGCACAGCTTGCACTGTGGTATCGATGCACAAACGGAAAGTGTGCAAACGGTGTCGCGACATTGATCACCACGATGCGATGGAGGGATCCACAAAGCTAACTTGCAAAGAAAACACGCCGCGAATGGACGCGAATGTGCACAGCGAGCTATGTGGTATCGAAGCACAAACAGAAAGTGTGCAATCGTTGTCGCGACATTCATCTCCCCGATTCGATGGAGGGATCCACAAGGCTAACATGCAAAGAAAAGACGCCGCGAATGGCCGCGAATATGCACAACGAGCACTGTGGTATCGAAGCACAAACGGAAGGAAGGAAAAAGTGGAGAAGGAAGGCAGGGAGGTTAACCAGTTTAGCCTAACCGGTTTGCTACCCTACACATGGGAGCGGGATGGGGGGGATGAAAGATGGGGAGAAGAGATAGAGGGCACATAACACGGCACACACATCGTTGGTTACAGTCTGTCACTCTTGTGCGGTACGTGACATCACTGTCACAGCCGCTGGTCCAAGCCCGTATCCTTCATAAACCGAAGTAGTCCCTTCGTCGCCTTCAGCTGCGATGACTTCAGTCGGCGATATGTGAAAATGGTTGCAACTGACAATGGTCTATTGTCAAGGTGCGCTAGAACGGACGCCATGGACTGTCTCTGAACAAAGTTCAATCGTTGTCGCGACCTTCATCTCCACGATGCGATGGTGGGATCCACAAAGCAAACATGCAAAGAAAACACGCCGCGAATGGACGCGAATGTGCACAGCGAGCACTGTGGTACCGAAGGACAAACAGAAAGTGTGCAATCGTTGTCGCGACATTGATCGTGACGATGCGAAGGGGGGATCATTAAAGCTAACATGCAAAGAAAAGACGCCGCGAATGGCCGAGAAGAAGCACAGCGAGCACTGTGGTATCGAAGCACAAACGGAAAGTGTGCAATCGTTGTCGCAACATTCATCTCCCCTATGCGATGGAGGGATCCACAAAGCTAACATGCAAAGAAAAGATGCCGCGAATGGCCGCGAATATGCACAGCGAGCACTGTGGCATCGAAGCACAAACGCAAAGTGTGCAATCGTTGTCGCGACATTGATCTCGACGGTGCGATGGGGGGATCATTAAAGCTAACATGCAAAGAAAACACGCCGCGAATGGCCGCGAATATGCACAGCGAGCACTGTCGTATCGAAGCACAAACGGAAAGTGTGCAATCGTTGTCGCGACATTCATCTCCCCGATGCGATGGAGGGATCCACAAAGCTAACATGCGAAGAAAAGTTGCCGCGAATGGCCGCGAATATGCACAGCGAGCACTGTGGTATCGAAGCACAAACATAAAGTGTGCAATCGTTGCCGCGACATTGATCACCACGATGCGATGGAGAGATCCACAAAGCTAACTTGCAAAGAAAACACGCCGCGAATGGACGCGAATGTGCACAGCGAGCACTGTGGTATCGAAGGACAAACAGAAGGTGTGCAATCGTTGTCGCGACATTCATCTCCCCTATTCGATGGAGGGATCCACAAAGCTAGCATGCAAAGAAAGGACGCCGCGAATGGCCGCGAATATGCACAACGAGCACTGTGGTATCCAAGCACAAACGGAAAGTGTTCAATCGTTGTCGCGACCTTCATCTCCACGATGCGATGGAGGGATCCACAAAGCAAACATGCAAAGAAAACACGCCGCGAATGGCCGCGAATATGCACAGCGAGCACTGTGGTATCGAAGGACAAACAGAAAGTGTGCAATCGTTGTCGCGACATTGATCTTGACGATGTGATGGGGGGATCATTAAAGCTAACATGCAAAGAAAAGACGCCGCGAATGGCCGAGAATAAGCACAGCGAGCACTGTGGTATCGAAGCACAAACTGAAAGTGTGCAATCGTTGTAGCAACATTCATCTCCCCGATGCGAAGGAGGGATCCACAAAGCTAACATGCAAAGAAAAGATGCCGCGAATGGCCGCGAATATGCGCAGCGAGCACTGTGGTATCGAAGGACAAACAGAAAGTGTGCAATCGTTGTCGCGACATTCATCTCCCCGATTCGATGGAGGGATCCACAAAGCAAACATGCAAAGAAAACACGCCGCGAATGGCCGCGAATATGCACAGCGAGCACTGTGGTATCGAAGGACAAACAGAAAGTGTGCAATCGTTGTCGCGACATTGATCTTGACGATGTGATGGGGGGATCATTAAAGCTAACATGCAAAGAAAAGACGCCGCGAATGGCCGAGAATAAGCACAGCGAGCACTGTGGTATCGAAGCACAAACTGAAAGTGTGCAATCGTTGTAGCAACATTCATCTCCCCGATGCGAAGGAGGGATCCACAAAGCTAACATGCAAAGAAAAGATGCCGCGAATGGACGCGAATGTGCACAGCGAGCACTGTGGTATCGAAGCACAAACAGAAAGTGTGCAATCGTTGTCGCGACATTTATCTCGACGATGCGATGGGGGGATCCACAAAGCTAACACGCAAAGAAAAGACGCCGCGAATGTCCGCGAATATGCACAGCGAGCACTGTGGTATCGAAGCACAAACGGAAAGTGTGCAATCGTTGTCGCGACATTGATCTCCACGATGCGATGGGGGGATCCAAAAAGCTAACGTGCAAAGAAAAGACGCCGCGAAAGGCCGCAATTGAGCACAACGAGCACTGTGGGATCGAAGCACAAACGGAAAGTGTGCCATCGTTGTCGCGACATTGATCTCGACGATGCGATGGGGGGATCCACAAAGCTAACACGCAAAGAAAAGACGCCGCGAATGTCCGTGAATATGCAGAGCGAGCACTGTGGTATCGAAGCACAAACGGAAAGTGTGCAATCGTTGCCGCGACATTGATCACCACGATGCGATGGGGGCATTCGCAAAGCTAACACGCAAACAAAAGAGGCCGTGAGTGGCCGCGAATGTGCACAGCGAGCACTGTGGCATCGAAGCGCAAACGGAAAGTGCGCAATAGTTGTCGCGACATTCATCTCCCCGATGCGATGGGGGGATCCACAAAGCTAACATGCAAAGAACAGACGCCGTGAGTGGCGGCGAATGTGGACAGCGAGCACTGTGGTATCGAAGCACAAACGGAAAGTGTGCAAATGTGGTCGCGACTTTGACCTACACGATGCGGTGGGGGGATCCACAAAGCTAACATGCAAAGAAACGACGCCGCGAATGGCCGCGAATGTGCACTGCGAGCACTGTGGTATCGAAGCACGAACGGAAAGTGTGCAATCGTTGCCGCGACATTGATATCCAGGATGCGATGGGGGGAGCATTAAAGCTAACATGCAAAGAAAAGACCCCGTGAATGGCAGCGAATATGCACTGCAAGCACTGTGGTATCGAAGCATAAACAGAAAGTATGCAAATGTGGTCGCGACATTGATCTCGACGATGCGATGGGGGGATCCACAAAGCTAACATGCAAAGACGCTGCGAATGGCGGGGAATATGCAGAGCAAGCACTGTGGTATCGAAGCACAAACGGAAAGTGTGCAAATTTTGTCGCGAGTTTGATCTCCACGACGGGATGGGGGGATCCACAAAGCTAACATGCAAAGAAAAAACGCCGCGAATGGCGGTGAATGTGCAGAGCGAGCACTTTGGTATCGAAGCACAAACGGAAAGTGTGCAATCGTTGTTGCGACATTGATCTCCACGATGCGATTAGGGGATCCACAACGCTAACATGCAAAGACGCCGCGAATGGCGGCGAATATGCACACGAGCACTGCGGTATCGAAGCACAAACGGAAAGTGTAAAATCGTTGTCGCGACATTCATCTCCCCGATGCGATGGGGGGATCGACAAAGCTAACATGCAAAGAAAAGACGCCGCGAATGGCCGCGAATATCCACAGCCAACACTGAGGTATCGAAGCAAAAACGGCAAATGTGCAAACCAGGTCGCGATATTCATCTCCCCGATGCGATAGGGGGATCCACAAAGCTAACATGCAAAGACGCCGCGAATGGCCGCGAATATGCACATCGAGCCTTGTGGTATCGAAGCAAAGCCGGAAAGTTTGCAAATTTTGTCGTGACATTGATCTCCATGATGCGATGGGGGGATCCACAAAGCTAACATGCAAAGAAAAGACGCCGCGAATGGCCGCGAATGTGCACAGCGAGCACTGTGGTATCGAAGCACAAACGGAAAGTGTGCAATCGTTGTCGCAACGTTGATCTCCACAATGCGATGGGGGGATACGCAAAGCTACATGCAAAGGAAAGATTCCGCGAATGGCCGCGAACATGCACAGCGAGCACTTTGGTATCGAAGCACAAACGGAAAGTGTGCAATCGTTGTCGTGACATTGATCTCCACGATGCGATGGGGGGATCCACAAAGCTTACACGCAAACAAAAGACGCCGCGAGTGGCCGCGAATGTGCACAGCGAGCACTGTGGTATCGAAGCACAAACGGAAAGTGTGCAATCGTTGTCGCGACATTGATCTCCACAATGCGATGAGGGGATCATTAAAGCTAAAATGCAAAGAAAAGACGCTGCGAATGGTGGGGAATATGCACAGCAAGCACTGTGGTATCGAAGCACAAAGGGAAAGTGTACAATCGTTGTCGCGACATTGATCTCCACGATGCGATGCGGGGTTCCACAAAGCTAACATGCAAAGAAAAGACGCCGCGAATGGCCGCGAATATCCACAGCCAACACTGAGGTATCGAAGCAAAAACGGAAAATGTGCAAACCAGGTCGCGATATTCATCTCCCCGATGCGATAGGGGGATCCACAAAGCTAACATGCAAAGACGCCGCGAATGGCCGCGAATATGCACATCGAGCCTTGTGGTATCGAAGCAAAGCCGGAAATTTGCAAACTTTGTCGTGACATTGATCTCCATGATGCGATGGGGGGATCCACAAAGCTAACATGCAAAGAAAAGACGCCGCGAATGGCCGCGGATGTGCACAGCGAGCACTGTGGTATCGAAGCACAAACGGAAAGTGTGCAATCGTTTTCGCGACGTTGATCTCCACGATGCGATGGGGGGATCCACAAAGCTAACATGCAAAGACGCCGCGAATGGCCTCGAATATGCACAGCGAGCACTTTGGTATCAAAGCACAAACGGAAAGTGTGCAAACGTTTTCGCGACGTTGATCTCCACGATGCGATTGGGGGATCCACAAAGCTAACATGCGAAGAAAAGATGCCGCGAATGGCCGCGAATGTGCACAGCGAGCAATGTGTTATCGAAGCACGAACGGAGAATGTGCAATTGTTGTCGCGACATTGATAATCCACGATGCGATGGGGGATCCAAAAAGCTAACATGCAAAGAAAAGACGCCGCGAATGGCCGCGAATGTGCACAGTGAGCCCTGTGGTATCGAAGCACAAACAGAAAGTGGGCAATCGTTGTCGCGACATTGATCTCCACGATGCGATGGGGGGATCCACAAAGCTAACATGCAAAGAAAAGGCGCCGCAAATGGCCGCGAATTTACACAGCGAGTACTGTGGTATCGAAGCACGAACGGAAAGTGTGCAAACGTTGCCGCGACATTGATCTCCAGGATGCGATGGTGGGATCAATAAAGCTAACATGCAAAGAAAAGACCCCGCGAATGGCGGCGAATATGCACAGCAAGCACTGTGGTATCGAAGTACAAAGGGAAAGTGTACAATCGTTCTCGCGACATTGATCTCCACGATGCGATGGGGGGTTCCACAAAGCTAACATGCAAAGAAAAGACGCCGCGAATGGCGGCGAATGTGCACAGCGAGCACTGTGGTAACGAAGCACAAACGGAAAGTCTGCAAATGTGGTCGCGAGTTTGATCTCCACAACGAGATGGGGGGATCCGCAAAGCTAACATGCAAAGAAAAAACGCCGCGAATGGCGGTGAATGTGCAGAGCGAGCACTGTGGTATCGTAGCACAAACGGAAAGTCTACAATCGTTGTCGCGACATTGATCTCCACGATGCGATGGGGCAATCCGCAAAGCTACATGCAAAGAAAAGACGCCGCGAATGGCCTCGAATATGCACAGCGAGCACTTTGGTATCGAAGCACAAACCGAAAGTGTGCAATCGTTGTCGCGACATTGATCTCCACGATGCGATGGGGGGATCCGCAAAGCTAACATGCAAACAAAAGACGCCTCGAATGGCCGCGAATGTGCACAGCGAGTACTGTGGTATCGAAGCACGAACGCAAAGTGTGCAATCGTTGCAGCGACATTGATATCCAGGATGCAATGGAGGGATCCACAAACTAACATGCAAAGAAAAGGCGCCGCGAATGGCCGCGAATGTGCGCAGCGAGCACTGTGGTATCGAAGCACGAACGGAAAGTGTGCAATCGGTGTCCTGACATTGATCTCCACGATGCGATGGGGGGATCCGCAAAGCTACATGCAAAGAAAAGACGCCGCGAATGGCCTCGAATATGCACAGCGAGCACTTTGGTATCGAAGCACAAACCGAAAGTGTGCAATCGTTGTCGCGACATTGATCTCCACGATGCGATGGGGGGATCCGCAAAGCTAACATGCAAACAAAAGACGCCTCGAATGGCCGCGAATGTGCACAGCGAGTACTGTGGTATCGAAGCACGAACGCAAAGTGTGCAATCGTTGCCGCGACATTGATATCCAGGATGCAATGGAGGGATCCACAAACTAACATGCAAAGAAAAGGCGCCGCGAATGGCCGCGAATGTGCGCAGCGAGCACTGTGGTATCGAAGCACGAACGGAAAGTGTGCAATCGGTGTCCTGACATTGATCTCCACGATGCGATGGGGGGATCCACAAAGCTAACATGCAAAGAAAAGACGCCGCGAATGGCCGCGAATGTGCACAGCGAGTACTGTGGTATCGAAGTACAAAGGGAAAGTGTTCAATCGTTGTCGCGACATTGATCTCCATGATGCGATGGGGGGATCCACAACGCTAACATGCAAAAAAAACACGCCGCGATAGGCCGCGAATATGCACAGCGAGCACTGTGGTATCGAAGCACAAACGGAAAGTCTACAATCGTTGTCGCGACATTGATCTCCACCACGCGATGGGGGGATCCACAAAGCTAACATGCAAAGACGCCGCGAATGGCCTCGAATATGCACAGCGAGCACTTTGTTATCGAAGCACAAACGGAAAGTGTGCAATCGTTGTCGCGACATTGATCTCCACGATGCGATGGGGGGATCCGCAAAGCTAACATGCAAACAAAAGACGCCGTGAGTGGCCGCGAATGTGCACAGCTAGCACTGTGGCATCGAAGCGCAAACGCAAAGTGTGCAATCGTTGTTGCGACATTGATCTCCAAGATGCGATTTTGGGATCCACAAAGCTAACATGCAAAGAAAAGACGCCGCGAATGGCCTCGAATATGCACAGCGAGCACTTTGGTATCGAAGCACAAACCGAAAGTGTGCAATCGTTGTCGCGACATTGATCTCCACGATGCGATGGGGGGATGCGCAAAGCTAACATGCAAACAAAAGACGCCTCGAATGGCCGCGAATGTGCACAGCGAGTACTGTGGTATCGAAGCACGAACGCAAAGTGTGCAATCGTTGTCGCGACATTGATCTCCAGGATGCAATGGAGGGATCATTAAAGCTAACATGCAAAGAAAAGACGCCGCGAATGGCCGCGAATATGCGCTGCAAGCAGTGTGGTATCGAAGCACAAACGGAAAGTGTGCAATCGTTGTCGCGACATTGATCTCCACGATGCGATGGGGGGATCCACAAACTAACATGCAAAGAAAAGGCGCCGCGAATGGCCACGAATGTGCACAGCGAGCACTGTGGTATCGAACCAAAACCGGAAAGTGTTCAATCGTTGTCGCGACATTGATCTCCACCACGCGATGGGGGGATCCACAAAGCTAACATGCAAAGACGCCGCGAATGGCCTCGAATATGCACAGCGAGCACTTTGTTATCGAAGCACAAACGGAAAGTGTGCAATCGTTGTCGCCACATTGATCTTCAGGATGCGATGGAGGGATCATTAAAGCTAACATGCAAAGAAAAGACCCCGCGAATGTCGGCGAATATGCGCTGCAAGCAGTGTGGTATCGAAGCACAAACGGAAAGTGGGCAATCGTTGTCGCGAAATTGATCTCCACGATGCGATGGGGGGATCATTAAAGCTAAGATGCAAAGAAAAGACGCTGCGAATGGCGGGGAATATGCACAGCAAGCACTGTGGTATCGAAGCAGAAAGGGAAAATCTACAATCGTTGTCGCGACATTGATCTCCACGATGCGATGGGGGGATCCACAAAGCTAACATGCAAAGAAAAGACGCCGCGAATGGCCGCGAATATGCACAGCGAGCAATGTGGTATCGAAGCTCAAACGAAAAGTCTACAATCGTTGTCGCGACATTGATCTTCATGATGCGATGGGGGGATCCACAAAGCTAACATGCAAAGACGCCGCGAATGGCTTCGAATATGCACAGCGAGCACTGTGGTATCGAAGCACAAACGGAAAGTGTGCAATCGTTGTCGCACCATTGATCTACACGATGTGATGGGGGGATCCACAAAGCTAAGATGCAAAGAAAAGACGCCGCTAATGGCCGCGAATATGCACAGCGAGCAATGTGGTATCGAAGCACAAACGGAAAGTCTACACTCGTTGTCGCGACATTCATCTCCGCAATGCGATGGGGGATCCACAAAGCTAACATGCAAAGACGCCGCGAATGGCCGCGAATGGCCGCGAATGTGCACAGCGAGCACTGTGGCATCGAAGCGCAAACGCACAGTGTGCAATCGTTGTTGCAACATTTATCTCCACGATGCGATTGGGGGATCCACAAAGCTAACATGCAAAGAAAAGACGCCGCGAATGGCCGCGAATGTGCACTGCGAGTACTGTGGTATCGAAGCACGAACGAAAAGTGTGCAATCGTTGTCGAGACATTGATCTCCACGATGTGATGGGGGGATCCAAAAAGCTAACATGCAAAGACACCGCGAGTGGCCGCGAATGGCCGCGAATGTGCACAGCGAGTCTTGTGGCATCGAACCACAAACGGAAAGTGCGCAATCGTTCTCGCCACATTGATGTCCACGATGCGATGGGGGGATCCACAAAGCTAACATGCAAAGAAAAGACGCCGCGAATGGCCGCGAATGTGCACAGCGAGTACTGTGGTATCGAAGCATAAACGGAAAGTGTGCAATCGTTGTCGCGACATTGACCTCCATGATGCGATGGGTGGATCCGCAAAGCTAACATGCAAAGACACCGCGAATGGCCGCGAATATGCACAGCGAGCAATGTGGTATCGAAGCACAAACGGAAAGCCTACAATCGTTGTCGCGACATTGATCTCCACGATGCGATGGGGCGATCCACAAAGCTAACATGCAAAGACGCCGCGAATGGCCTCGAATATGCACAGCGAGCACTTTGGTATCGAAGCACAAACGGAAAGTGTGCAATCGTTGTCGTGACATTGATCTCCACGATGCGATAGGGGGATCCACAAAGCTTACACGCAAACAAAAGACGCCGCGAGTGGCCGCGAATAGCACAGCGAGCACTGTGGTATCGAAGCACAAACGGAAAGTGTGCAATCGTTGTCGCGACATTGATCTCCACAATGCGATGGGGGGATCATTAAAGCTAACATGCAAAGAAAAGACGCTGCGAATGGGGGGGAATATGCACAGCAAGCACTGTGGTATCGAAGCACAAAGGGAGAGTGTACAATCGTTGAAGCGACATTGATCTCCCCGATGCGATGGGGGGTTCCACAAAGCTAACATGCAAAGAAAAGACGCCGCGAATGGCGGCGAATGTGCACAGCGACCACTGCGGTATCGAAGCACAACCGGAAGGTGTGCAATCGTTGTCGCGACATTCATCTCCCCGATGCGATGCGGGGATCTACGAAGCCACCATGCAAAGAAAGGACGCCGCGAATGGCCGCAAATGTGCACAGCGAGCACTTTGGTATCGGAGCACAAAGGGAAGTGTGCAAATCTGGTCGCGACTTTGATCTCAACGATGCGATGGGGAATCCACAAAGCTAACATTCAAAGAAAAGACGCCGCGAACGGCGACGAATGTGCACAGCAAGCATTGTGGTATCGAAGCACAAACGGAAAGTGTGCAAACCTGGTCGCGATATTCATCTCCCCGATGCGATGGGGGGATCGAAAAAGCTAACATGCAAAGAAAACAACCCGCGAATGGCAGCGAATATGCACTGCAAGCACTGTGGTATCGAAGCACAAACGGGAAGTGTACAATCGTTGTCGCCACATTGATCTCCACGATGCGATGGGGGGATACACAAAGCAAACATGTAAAGAAAAGACGCCGCAAATGGCCGCGAATGTGCACAACGAGCACTGCGGTATCGAAGCACAAACGAAAATTGTGCAATCGTTGTCGCGACATTGATCTCCACGATGGGGTGGGGGGGGGGTGCAAAAAGCTAACCTGCAGCGGAAGACGCCACGAATGGCGGCGAATATGCACAACGAGCACTGTGGTATCGAAGCACAAACGGGAAGTGTACAATCGTTGTCGCGACATTGACCTACACGATGCGATGGGGGGATCAACAAAGCTAACATGCAAAGACGCCGCGAATGGCCTCGAATATGCACAGCGAGCACTTTGGTATCGAAGCACAAACGAAAAGTGTGAAAATCGTTGTCGCGACATTGATCTCGACGATGCAATGGGGGGATCCAAAAGGTAACGTGCAAAGAAAAGACGCCGTTAGTGGCCGCGTATATGCAAGGCGAGCAATGTGGTGTCGAAGCACAAACAGAAAGTGTGCAATCGTTGTCGCGACATTGATCTCCACGAAGCGATGGGGGGATCCAGAAAGCTAACATGCAAAGAAAAGACGCAGCGAATGGCGGAGAATGTGCACAGCGAGCACTGTGGTATCGAAGCACAAACGGAAAGTGTGCAATCGTTGTCGCGACATTCATCTCCCCGATGCGATGGAGGGATCAACAAAGCTAACATGCAAAGACGCCGCGAATGGCCTCGAATATGCACAGTGAGCACTTTGGTATCGAAGCACAAACGAAAAGTGTGAAAATCGTTGTCGCGACATTGATCTCGACGATGCAATGGGGGGATCCAAAAGGTAACGTGCAAAGAAAAGACGCCGTGAGTGGCCGCGTATATGCAAAGCGAGCACTGTGGCATCGAAGCACAAACGGAAGTGTGCAAATCTGGTCGCGACTTTGATCTTCACGATGCGATGGTGGCATCCACAAAGCTAACATTCAAAGAAAAGACGCAGCGAATGGCGGAGAATGTGCACAGCGAGCACTGTGGTATCGAAGCACAAACGGAAAGTGTTCAATCGTTGTCGCGACCTTCATCTCCACGATGCGATGGTGGGATCTACAAAGCAAACATGCAAAGAAAACACGCCGCGAATGGACGCGAATGTGCACAGCGAGCACTGTGGTATCGAAGCACAAACAGAAAGTGTGCAATCGTTGTCACGACATTGATCGTGACGATGCGACGGAGGGATCCACAAAGCTAACATACAAAGAAAAGATGCCGCGAATGGCCGCGAATATGCCCAGCGAGCACTGTGGCATCGAAGCACAAACGGAAAGTGTGCAATCGTTGTCGCGACGTTGATCTCGACGATGCGATGGGGGGATCACTAAAGCTAATATGGAAGGAAAAGACGCCGCGAATGGCCGCGAGTATGCACAACGAGCACTGTGGTATCGAAGCACAAACGGAAAGTGTTCAATCGTTGTCGCGACCTCCATCTCCACGACGCGATGGTGGGATCCGCAAAGCTAACATGCAAAGAAAACACGCCGCGAATGGACGCGAATGTGCACCGTGAGCACTTTGGTATCGAAGCACAAACAGAAAGTCTGCAATCTTCGTCGCGACATTGATCACCACGATGCGATGGAGGGATCCACAAAGCTAACTTGCAAAGAAAACACGCCGCGAATGGACGCGAATGTGCACAGCGAGCACTGTGGTATCGAAGCACAAACGGAAAGTGTGCAATCGTTGTCGCGACATTCATCTCCCCGATGCGATGGAGGGATCCACAAAGCTAACATGCGAAGAAAAGTTGCCGCGAATGGCCGCGAATATGCACAGCGAGCACTGTGGTATCGAAGCACAAACGGAAAGTGTGCAATCGCTGCCGCGACATTGATCACCACGATGCGATGGAGGGATCCACAAAGCTAACTTGCAAAGAAAACACGCCGCGATTGGACGCGAATATGCACAGCGAGCACTGTGGTATCGAAGGACAAACAGAAAGTGTGCAATCGTTGTCGCGACATTGATCTCGACGATGCGAAGGAGGGATCCACAAAGCTAACATGCAAAGAAAACACGCCGCGAATGGACGCGAATGTGCACAGCGAGCACTGTGGTATCGAAGCACAAACAGAAAGTGTGCAATCGTTGTCGCGACATTCATCTCCCCGATGCGATGGAGGGATCCACAAAGCTAACATGCGAAGAAAAGTTGCCGCGAATGGCCGCGAATATGCACAGCGAGCACTGTGGTATCGAAGCACAAACGGAAAGTGTGCAATCGTTGCCGCGACATTGATCACCACGATGCGATGGAGGGATCCACAAAGCTAACTTGCAAAGAAAACACGCCGCGAATGGACGCGAATATGCACAGCGAGCACTGTGGTATCGAAGGACAAACAGAAAGTGTGCAATCGTTGTCGCGACATTGATCTCGACGATGCGATGGAGGGATCCACAAAGCTAACTTGCAAAGAAAACACGCTGCGAATGGACGCGAATGTGCACAGCGAGCACTGTGGTATCGAAGCACAAACAGAAAGTGTGCAATCGTTGTCGCGACATTCATCTCCCCGATTCGATGGAGGGATCCACAAAGCTAGCATGCAAAGAAAAGACGCCGCGAATGGCCGCGAATATGCACAACGCGCACTGTGGTATCGAAGCACAAACGGAAAGTGTTCAATCGTTGTCGCGACCTTCATCTCCACGATGCGATGGTGGGATCCACAAAGCAAACATGCAAAGAAAACACGCCGCGAATGGCCGCGACTATGCACAGCGAGCACTGTGGTATCGAAGCACAAACGGAAAGTGTGCAATCGTTGTCGCGACATTCATCTCCCCGATGCGACGGAGGGATCCACAAAGCTAACATGCAAAGAAAAGATGCCGCGAATGGGCGCGAATATGCACAGCTTGCACTGTGGTATCGATGCACAAACGGAAAGTGTGCAATCGTTGTCGCGACATTGATCACCACGAAGCGATGGAGGGATCAATAAAGCTAACTTGCAAAGAAAACACGCCGCGAATGGACGCGAATGTGCACAGCGAGCTATGTGGTATCGAAGCACAAACAGAAAGTGTGCAATCGTTGTCGCGACATTCATCTCCCCGATTCGATGCAGGGATCCACAAGGCTAACATGCAAAGAAAAGACGCCGCGAATGGCCGCGAATATGCACAACGAGCACTGTGGTATCGAAGCACAAACGGAAAGTGTTCAATCGTTGTCGCGACCTTCATCTCCACGATGCGATGGTGGGATCCACAAAGCTAACATGCAAAGAAAACACGCCGCGAATGGACGCGAATGTGCACAGCGAGCACTGTGGTATCGAAGCACAAACGGAAAGTGTGCAATCGTTGTCGCGACATTCATCTCCCCGATGCGATGGAGGGATCCACAAAGCTAAGATGCGAAGAAAAGTTGCCGCGAATGGCCGCGAATATGCACAGCGAGCACTGTGGTATCGAAGCACAAACGGAAAGTGTGCAATCGTTGCCGCGACATTGATCACCACGATGCGATGGAGGGATCCACAAAGCTAACTTGCAAAGAACACACGCCGCGAATGGACGCGAATGTGCACAGCGAGCACTGTGGTATCGAAGCACAAACAGAAAGTGTGCAATCGTTGTCGCGACATTCATCTCCCCGATTCGATGGAGGGATCCACAAAGCTAACTTGCAAAGAAAAGACGCCGCGAATGGCCGCGAATATGCACAGCGAGCACTGTGATATCAAAGCACAAACGGAAAGGGTGCAAACATGGTCGCTACATTGATCTTCATGGTCCGACGGGGGGATCATTAAAGCTAACATGCAAAGAAAAGACGCCGCGAATGGCCGAGAATAAGCACAGCGAGCACTGTGGTATCGAAGCACAAACTGAAAGTGTGCAATCGTTGTAGCAACATTCATCTCCCCGATGCGAAGGAGGGATCCACAAAGCTAACTTGCAAAGAAAACACGCCGCGAATGGACGCGAATGTGCACAGCGAGCACTGTGGTATCGAAGCACAAACAGAAAGTGTGCAATCGTTGTCGCGACATTGATCTCGACGATGCGATGGGGGGATCCACAAAGCTAAGATGCGAAGAAAAGTTGCCGCGAATGGCCGCGAATATGCACAGCGAGGACTGTGGTATCGAAGCACAAGCGGAAAGTGTTCAATCGTTGTCGCGACCTTCATCTCCACGATGCGATGGTGGGATCCACAAAGCAAACATGCAAAGAAAACACGCCGCGAATGGCCGCGAATATGCACAGCGAGCACTGTGGTATCGAAGGACAAACAGAAAGTGTGCAATCGTTGTCGCGACATTGATCTCGACGATGCGATGGGGGGATCCACAAAGCTAACATGCAAAGAAAAGATGCCGCGAATGGCCGCGAATATGCACAGCGAGCACTGTGATATCAAAGCACAAACGGAAAGGGTGCAAACATGGTCGCTACATTGATCTTCATGGTCCGACGGGGGGATCATTAAAGCTAACATGCAAAGAAAAGACGCCGCGAATGGCCGAGAATAAGCACAGCGAGCACTGTGGTATCGAAGCACAAACTGAAAGTGTGCAATCGTTGTAGCAACATTCATCTCCCCGATGCGAAGGAGGGATCCACAAAGCTAACATGCAAAGAAAAGACGCCGCGAATGGCCGCGAATATGCACAGCGAGAATGTGGTATCGAAGCACAAACAGAAAGTGTGCAATCGTTGTCGCGACATCGATTTCCACGAAGCGATGGGGGGATCCACAAAGCTAACATGCAAAGAAAAGACGCCGCGAATGGCGGCGAATGTGCGCAGCGACCACTGTGGTATCGAAGCACAAACGGAAAGTGTGCAATCGTTGTCGCGACATTGATCTCCCCGATGCGATGCGGGCATCCACAAAGCTAACATGCAAAGAAAAGACGCCGCGAATGGCGGCGAATGTGCGCAGCGACCACTGTGGTATCGGAGCACAAACGGCAGTGTGCAAATCTGGTGGCGACTTTGATCTGCACGATGCGATGGCGGGATCATTAAAGCTAACATGCAAAGAAAAGACGCTGCGAATGGCGGGGAATATGCACAGCAAGTACTGTGGTATCGAAGCACAAACAGAAAGTATGCAAATGTGGTCGCGACATTGATCTCGACGATGCGATGGGGGGATCCACAAAGCTAACATGCAAAGAAAAGACGCCGCGAATGGCCGCGAATGTGCACAGCGAGCACTGTGGTATCGAAGCACAAACGGAAAGTGTGCAATCGTTGCCGCGACATTGATCTCCCCGATGCGATGCGGGGATCCACAAAGCTAAGATGCAAAGAAAAGGCGATGCGAACGGCGGCGAATTTGCGCAGCGACCACTGTGGTATCGAAACACAAATGGCAGTGTGCAAATCTGGTCGCGACTTGGATCTCCACGATGCGATGGCGAGATCATTAAAGCTAACATGCGAAGAAAAGACGCTGCGAATGGCGGGGAATATGCACAGCAAGCACTGTGGTATCGAAGCACAAACGGAAAGTGTACAATCGTGATCGCGATATTCATCTCCACGATGCGATGGGGGGGATCCACAAAGCTAACATGCAAAGAACAGACGCCGCGAATGGCCGCGAATGTGCACAGCGAGCACTGTGGTATCGAAGCACAAACGGAAAGTGTGCAAATTTTGTCGCGAGTTTGATCTCCACGACGGGATGGGGGGATCCACAAAGCTAACATGCAAAGAAAAAACGCCGCGAATGTCGGTGAATGTGCAGAGCGAGCACTTTGGTATCGAAGCACAAACGGAAAGTGTGCAATCGTTGTTGCGACATTGATCTCCACGATGCGATGGGGGGATCCACAAAGCTAACATGCAAAGAAAAGACGCCGCGAATGGCCGCGAATATCCACAGCCAATACTGAGGTATCGAAGCACAAACGGAAAATGTGCAAACCTTGTCGCGATATTCATCTCCCCGATGCGATAGGGGGATCCACAAAGCTAACATGCAAAGACGCCGCGAATGGCCGCGAATATGCACATCGAGCCATGTGGTATCGAAGCAAAGCCGGAAAGTGTGCAATCGTTGTCGCAACGTTGATCTCCACAATGCGATGGGGGGATACGCAAAGCTACATGCAAAGAAAAGATTCCGCGAATGGCCGCGAACATGCACACCGAGCACTTTGGTATCGAAGCACAAACGGAAAGTGTGCAATCGTTGTCGTGACATTGATCTCCACGATGCGATGGGGGGATCCACAAAGCTTACACGCATACAAAAGACGCCGCGAGTTGCCGCGAATGTGCACAGCGAGCACTGTGGTATCGAAGCACAAACGGAAAGTGTGCAGTCGTTCTCGCGATATTGATCTCCACAATGCGATGGGGGATCATTAAAGCTAACATGCAAAGAAAAGACGCTGCGAATGGTGGGGAATATGCACAGCAAGCACTGTGGTATCGAAGCACAAAGGGAAAGTGTACAATCGTTGTGGCGACATTGATCTCCACGATGCGATGGGGGGTTCCACAAAGCTAACATGCAAAGAAAAGACGCCGCGAATGGCGGCGAATGTGCACAGAGAGCACTGCGGTATCGAAGCACAAACGGAAGGTGTGCAATCGTTGTCGCGACATTCATCTCCCCGATGCGATGCGGGGATCCACGAAGCCAGCATGCAAAGATAAGACGCCGCGAATGGCCGCGAATGTGCACAGCGAGTACTGTGGTACCGGAGCACAAACGGAAGTGTGCAAATCTGGTCGCGACATTGATCTCAACGATGCGATGAGGGCATCCACAAAGCTAACATTCAAAGAAAAGACGCCGGGAACGGCGGCGAATGTGCACAGCATGCATTGTGGTATCGAAGCACAAACGGAAAGTGTGCAAACCTGGTCGCGACATTCATCTCCCCGATGCGATGGAGGGATCCAAAAAGCTAACATGCAAAGAAAAGACGCCGCGAAAGGCCGCAATTGTGCACAGCGAGCACTGTGGTATCGAAACACAAACGGAAAGTGTGCAATCGTTGTCGCGACATTCATCTCCCCGATGCGATGGAGGGATCCACAAAGCTAACATGCAAAGAAAAGATGCCGCGAATGGCCGCGAATATGCACAGCGAGCACTGTGGTGTCGAAGCACAAACGGAAAGTGTGCAATCGTTGTCGCGACATTGATCACCACGTTGCGATGGAGGGATCCACAAAGCTAACATGCAAAGAAAAGACGCCGCGAATGGCCGCGAATATGAACAACGAGCACTGTGGTATCGAAGCACAAACGGAAAGTGTTCAATCGCTGTCGCGACCTTCATCTCCACGATGCGATGGTGGGATCCACAAAGCTAAAATGCAATGAAAACACGCCGCGAATGGACGCGAATGTGCACAGGGAGCACTGTGGTATCGAAGCACAAACGGAAGTGTGCAATCGTTGTCGCCACATTGATGTCCACGATGCGATGGGGGCATCCGCAAAGCTAACATGCAAACAAAAGAGGCCGTGAGTGGCCGCGAATGTGCACAGCGAGCACTGTGGCATCGAAACACAAACGGAAAGTGTGCAATCGTTGTCGCGACATTCATCTCCCCGATGCGATGGAGGGATCCACAAAGCTAACATGCAAAGAAAAGATGCCGCGAATGGCCGCGAATATGCACAGCGAGCACTGTGGTGTCGAAGCACAAACGGAAAGTGTGCAATCGTTGTCGCGACATTGATCACCACGTTGCGATGGAGGGATCCACAAAGCTAACATGCAAAGAAAAGACGCCGCGAATGGCCGCGAATATGAACAACGAGCACTGTGGTATCGAAGCACAAACGGAAAGTGTTCAATCGCTGTCGCGACCTTCATCTCCACGATGCGATGGTGGGATCCACAAAGCTAACATGCAAAGAAAAGACGCCGCGAATGGCCGCGAATGTGCACAGCGAGCCCTGTGGTATCGAAGCCCAAACGGCAAGTGTGCTATCGTTGCCGCGACATTGATCTCCCCGATGCGATGCGGGGATCCACAAAGCTAACATGCAAAGAAAAGACGCCGCGAATGGCGGCGAATTTGCGCAGCGACCACTGTGGTATCGAAACACAAACGGCAGTGTGCAAATCTGGTCGCGACTTTGATCTCCACGATGCGATGGCGAGATCACTAAAGCTAACATGCGAAGAAAAGACGCTGCGAATGGCGGGGAATATGCACAGCAAGCACTGTGGTATCGAAGCACAAACGGAAAGTGTACAATCGTGATCGCGATATTCATCTCCACGATGCGATGGGGGGGATCCACAAAGCTAACATGCAAAGAACAGACGCCGCGAATGGCCGCGAATGTGCACAGCGAGCACTGTGGTATCGAAGCACAAACGGAAAGTGTGCAATCGTTGTCGCGACATTGATCTCCACGACGCGATGGCGGGATCATCAAAGCTAACATGCAAGGAAAAGACGCCGCGAATGGCGGCGAATATGCACAGCAAGCACTGTGGTATCGAAGCACAAACGGAAAGTGTGCAAATTTTGTCGCGAGTTTGATCTCCACGACGGGATGGGGGGATCCATAAAGCTAACATGCGAAGAAAAGACGCTGCGAATGGCGGGGAATATGCACAGCAAGCACTGTGGTATCGAAGCACAAACGGAAAGTGTACAATCGTGATCGCGATATTCATCTCCACGATGCGATGGGGGGGATCCACAAAGCTAACATGCAAAGAACAGACGCCGCGAATGGCCGCGAATGTGCACAGCGAGCACTGTGGTATCGAAGCACAAACGGAAAGTGTGCAAATTTTGTCGCGAGTTTGATCTCCACGACGGGATGGGGGGATCCACAACGCTAACATGCAAGGACGCCGCGAATGGCGGCGAATGTGCACAGCGAGCACTGCGGTATCGAAGCACAAACGGAAGGTGTGCAATCGTTGTCGCGACATTCATCTCCCCGATGCGATGGGGGGATCCACAAAGCTAACATGCAAAGAAAAGACGCCGCGAATGGCCGCGAATATCCACAGCCAACACTGAGGTATCGAAGCAAAAACGGAAAATGTGCAAACCTGGTCGCGATATTCATCTCCCCGATGCGATGGGGGGATCCACAAAGCTAACATGCAAAGACGCCGCGAATGGCCGCGAATATGCACATCGAGCCTCGTGGTATCGAAGCAAAACCGGAAAGTTTGCAAACTTTGTCGTGACATTGATCTCCATGATGCGATGGGGGGATCCACAAAGCTAACATGCAAAGAAAAGACACCGCGAATGGCCGCGAATGTGCACAGCGAGCACTGTGGTATCGAAGCACAAACGGAAAGTGTGCAATCGTTGTCGCAACGTTGATCTACGCAATGCGATGGGGGGATACGCAAAGCTACATGCAAAGAAAAGATTCCGCGAATCGCCGCGAACATGCACAGCGAGCACTTTGGTATCGAAGCACAAACGGAAAGTGTGCAATCGTTGTCGTGACATTGATCTCCACGATGCGATGGGGGGATCCTCAAATCTTACACGCAAACAAAAGACGCCGCGAGTGGCCGCGAATGTGCACAGCGAGCACTGTGGTATCGAAGCACAAACGGAAAGTGTGCAATCGTTGTCGCGTCATTGATCTCCACAATGCGATGGGGGGATCATTAAAGCTAACATGCAAAGAAAAGACGCTGCGAATGGTGGGGAATATGCACAGCAAGCACTGTGGTATCGAAGCACAAAGGGAAAGTGTACGATCGTTGTCGCGACATTGATCTCCACGATGCGATGGGGGGTTCCACAAAGCTAACATTCAAAGAAAAGACGCCGCGAATGACGGCGAATGTGCACAGAGAGCACTGCGGTATCGAAGCACAAACGGAAGATGTGCAATCGTTGTCGCGACATTCATCTCCCCGATGCGATGCGGGGATCCACGAAGCCAGCATGCAAAGATAAGACGCCGCGAATGGCCGCGAATGTGCACAGTGAGCACTGTGGTATTGGAGCACAAACGGAAGTGTGCAAATCTGGTCGCGACATTGATCTCAACGATGCGATGGAGGCATCCACAAAGCTAACATTCAAAGAAAAGACGCCGCGAACGGCGGCGAATGTGCACAGCAAGCATTGTGGTATCGAAGCACAAACGGAAAGTGTGCAAACCTGGTCGCGACATTCATCTCCTCGATGCGATGGAGGGATCGAAAAAGCTAACATGCAAAGAAAAGACGCCGCGAAAGGCCGCAATTGTGCACAGCGAGCACTGTGGTATCGAAGCACAAAGGGAAAGTGTGCAATCGTTGTCGCGACATTCATGTCCCCGATCCGATGGAGGGATCCACAAAGCTAAAATGCAAAGAAAGCACGCCGCGAATGGACGCGAATGTGCACAGGGAGCTCTGTGGTATCGAAGCACAAACGGAAGTGTGCAATCGTTGTCGCCACATTGATGTCCACGATGGGATGGGAGGATCCACAAAGCTAACACGCAAAGAAAACACGCCGCGAATGGCCGCGAATGTGCACAGCGAGCCCTGTGGTATCGAACCACAAATGGAAAGTGGGCAATCGTTGTCGCCACATTGATGTCCACGATGCGATGGGGGGATCCACAAAGCTAACCTCCAAAGAAAAGACGCCGCGATTGGCTGCGAATGTGCACAGCGAGTACTGTGGCATCGAAGCCCAAAAGGCAAGTGTGCTATCGTTGTCGCGACATTGACCTCCACGATGCGATGGGGGCATCCGCAAAGCTAACATGCAAACAAAAGAGACCGTGAGTGGCCGCGAATGTGCACAGCGAGCACTGTGGCATCGAAGCACAAACGGAAAGTGTGCAATAGTTGTCGCGACATTCATCTCCCCGATGCGATGGGGGGATCCACGAAGCTAACATGCAAAGAAAAGATTCCGCGAATGGCCGCGAACATGCGCAGCGAGCACTTTGGTATCGAAGCACAAACGGAAAGTGTGCAATCGTTGTCGTGACATTGATCTCCACGATGCGATGGGGGGATCCACAAATCTTACACGCAAACAAAAGACGCCGCGAGTGGCCGCGAATGTGCACAGCGAGCACTGTGGTATCGAAGCACAAACGGAAAGTGTGCAATCGTTGTCGCGACATTGATCTCCACAATGCGATGGGGAGATCATTAAAGCTAACATGCAAAGAAAAGACGCTGCGAATGGTGGGGAATATGCACAGCAAGCACTGTGCTTTCGAAGCACAAAGGGAAAGTGTACAATCGTTGTCGCGACATTGATCTCCACGATGCGATGGGGGGTTCCACAAAGCTAACATGCAAAGAAAAGACGCCGCGAATGGCGGCGAATGTGCACAGAGAGCACTGCGGTATCGAAGCACAAACGGAAGGTGTGCAATCGTTGTCGCGACATTCATCTCCCCGATGGGATGGGTGCATCCACAAAGCTAACATTCAAAGAAAAGACGCCGCGAACGGCGGCGAATGTGCACAGCAAGCATTGTGGTATCGAAGCACAAACGGAAAGTGTGCAAACCTGGTCGCGACATTCATCTCCCCGATGCGATGGAGGGATCCAAAAAGCTAACATGCAAAGAAAAGACGCCGCGAAAGGCCGCAATTGTGCACAGCGAGCACTGTGGTATCGAAGCACAAACGGAAAGTGTGCAATCGTTGTCGCGACATTCATCTCCCCGATGCGATGGAGGGATGCACAAAGCTAACATGCAAAGAAAAGACGCCGCGAATGGCCGCGAATATGCACAACGATCACTGTGGTATCGAAGCACAAACGGAAGTGTGCAATCGTTGTCGCCACATTGATGTCCACGATGTGATGGGGGATCCGAAAAGCTAACACGCAAAGAAAACACGCCGCGAATGGCCGCGAATGTGCACAGCGAGCCCTGTGGTATCGAACCACAAATGGAAAGTGGACAATCGTTCTCGCCACATTGATGTCCACGATGCGATGGGGGGATCCACAAAGCTAACCTCCAAAGAAAAGACGCCGCGATTGGCTGCGAATGTGCACAGCGAGTACTGTGCTATCGAAGCCCAAACGGCAAGTGTGCTATCGTTGTCGCGACATTGACCTCCACGATGCGATGGGGGCATCCGCAAAACTAACATGCAAACAAAAGAGGCCGTGAGTGGCCGCGAATGTGCACAGCGAGCACTGTGGCATCGAAGCACAAACGGAAAGTGTGCAATAGTTGTCGCGACATTCATCTCCCCGATGCGATGGGGGGATCCACAAAGCTAACATGCAAAGAACAGACGCCGCGAGTGGCGGCGAATGTGCACAGCGAGCACTGTAGTATCGAAGCACGAACGGAAAGTGTGCAATCGTTGCCGCGACATTGATATCCAGGATGCGATGGGGGGAGCATTAGAGCTAACATGCAAAGAAAAGACCCCGTGAATGGCAGCGAATATGCACTGCAAGCACTGTGGTATCGAAGCACAAACAGAAAGTATGCAAATGTGGTCGCGACATTGATCTCGACGATGCGATGGGGGATCCACAAAGCTAACATGCAAAGAAAAGACGCTGCGAACGGCGGGGAATATGCACAGCAAGTACTGTGGTATCGAAGCACAAACAGAAAGTATGCAAATGTGGTCGCGACATTGATCTCGACGATGCGATGGGGGGATCCACAAAGCTAACATGCAAAGAAAAGACGCCGCGAATGGCCTCGAATGTGCACAGCGAGCACTGTGGTATCGAAGCACAAACGGAAAGTGTGCAATCGTTGCCGCGACATTGATCTCCCCGATGCTATGCGGGGATCCACAAAGCTAACATGCAAAGAAAAGACGCCGCGAATGGCGGCGAATTTGCGCAGCGACCACTGTGGTATCGAAACACAAACGGCAGTGTGCAAATCTGGTCGCGACTTTGATCTCCACGATGCGATGGCGAGATCATTAAAGCTAACATGCGAAGAAAAGACGCTGCGATTGGCGGGGAATATGCACAGCAAGCACTGTGGTATCGAAGCGCAAACGGAAAGTGTACAATCGTGATCGCGATATTCATCTCCACGATGCGATGGGGGGATCTACAAAGCTAACATGCAAAGAACAGACGCCGCGAATCGCCTCGAATGTGCACAGCGAGCACTGTGGTATCGAAGCACAAACGGAAAGTGTGCAATCGTTGTCGCGACATTGATCTCCACGATGCGATGGCAGGATCATTAAAGCTAATATGCAAGGAAAAGACGCCGCGAATGGCGGCGAATATGCACAGCAAGCACTGTGGTATCGAAGCACAAACGGAAAGTGTGCAAATTTTGTCGCGAGTTTGATCTCCACGACGGGATGGGGGGATCCACAAAGCTAACGTGCAAAGAAAAGACGCCGTGAATGGCCGCGAATGTGCACAGCGAGCACTGTGGTATCGAAGCACAAACGGAAAGTGTGCAATCGTTGTCGCAACGTTGATCTCCACAATGCGATGGGGGGATACGCAAAGCCACATGCAAAGAAAAGATTCCGCGAATGGCCGCGAACATGCACAGCGAGCACTTTGGTATCGAAGCACAAACGGAAAGTGTGCAATCGTTGTCGTGACATTGATCTCCACGATGCGATGGGGGGATCCACAAAGCTTATACGCAAACAAAAGACGCCGCGAGTGGCCGCGAATGTGCACAGCGAGCACTGTGGTATCGAAGCACAAACGGAAAGTGTGCAATCGTTGTCGCGACATTGATCTCCACGATGCGATGGGGGGATCCACAAAGCTAACATGCAAAGAAAAGACGCCGCGAATGGCCGCGAATATGTATAGCATGCACTTTGGCTTATAAGCACAAACGGAAAGTTTGGAAAAGTGGTCGCTGCATTCATCTCCATGGTGCGACGGGGGCATCCATAAAGTTAAAATGCAAAGAAAACGCGCCGGTAATGGCCGGGAATATGAACAGCGAGCGCTGTGGCATCGAAGCACAAACGGAATGTGTGCAAATGTGGTCGCTACATTCATCTCCACGGTGCGACGGGGGGAACCATAAAAGTAACATGCAAAGAAAACACGCCGTTAATGACCGGGAATATGAACAGCGAGCACTGTGATATCGAAGCACAAACAGAAAGGCTGCAGACGCGGTCGCTACATTGATCTCCACGCTGCGACGGGCGATGCATCAATTTGAATTGCAACAAAAAGGAGCCGGGAATGGCCGGCAATATGAACAGCGAGCACTGTGATATCGAAGCACAAACGGAGAAGGTGCAAACGTGGTAGCTACAGTGATCTCCATGGCGCGACCGGGGGATCCATCAAATTAATTGGAAAGAAAAGACGCCGCGAATGGCCGCGAATATTCACAGCGAGCACATCGGCATCGAAGCGCAAACTGAAACCTTGCAAATGTGGTCGCTACATTGATCTCCACGATGCGATGGGGGGATCCATAAAGTTAAAATGCTAAGAAAACGCGCCGGTAATGGCCGGAAATATGAACAACGACCACTGTGATATCGAAGCGCAAACGGAAACGTTGCAGATGTCCTTTAACAGAAGCTAAATACTCCTGTGACTGCTTGTATTTCACATTGCAGTGTTTTTGGAATGTGATATCTTTTCCTGATGTATTATATGTGTTACTGTGTAGCATAAGTGAATTCATATATGTACATGGATGTGTGCATACATATATGTATGTATATATATATATATATATGTGTGTAAATATGTATATGTGCTTCTGTATATATATATATATATATATATATATATATATATATATATATGTCTGGTCCGATATAAGCGGAATATCTGGTAGTATGTATTCTTATTCTGATGAACTGTTATTTTCTGTACGTTTAGGTTTAACGGTTTGACATTCACGCCGAGATCAAGCCCAGCCTTGAATATGGTGTCCGGGCCTCTGTCAAGCTGCAGACCGCAGCTTTTAGCCCTGTCAACCACAAAACTTGTTTTGGAAATAAAGAATTTGAATAGGGTCGCTACGCTGATCTCCACGACGCGATGGTTGGATCCATAAAGTTAAAATGCTAAGAAAAGACGCCGTGAATGGCCGGGAATGTAAACAGTGAGCACAGTGATATCGAAGCACAAATGGAAAGGGTGCAAACATGGTCGCTACATTGACCTTCACGGTCCGACGGGGGGATCCAAAAACCTGACTAGCCAAGAAAAGGCGCCGCGAATTGCCGGGAATATCAACAGCGAGCACTGTGATATCGAAGCACCAACGGAAAGGATGCAAACGTGGTAGCTACATTCATCTCCACGGTGCGACGAGGGGATCCATAAACCTAACATGCAAAGAAAAGACGCCGCGAATGGCCGCGAATATGCACAGGAAGCACTTTGGCTTCTAAGCACAAACGGAAAGTGTGCAACCGTGGTCGCTACATCCACTCCACGGTGCGACGGAGGATGCATCAATTTGTACTGCAACAAAAACGCACCACGAATGGCCGGGAATATGAGCACGAGCACTGTGATATCGAAGCACAAACGGAAAGTGGGCAAATGTGGTCGCTACGTTCATCTGCATTACGCAATGGGGGGAACAATAAAAGTAACGTGCAAAGAAAAGACGCCGCAAATGGCAGGGAATATGAGCAGCGAGCACTGTGATATCGAAGAACATACGGAAGGGTGCAAACGTGGTCGCTACATTCATCTCCACCGTGCGACGGGGAGGGATCCATAAAGCTAACATGCAAAGAAAACACGCCGTTAATGAACGGGAATATGAACAGCGAGCACTGTGATATCGAAGCACAAACGGAAAGGGTGCAAACGTGGTCTCTACATTGATCTCCACGCTGCGACGGCGGGAAACATTAAGTCAAATAACAAAACGACGCCGCGAATAGCCGCGAATATTCACAGCGAGCACATCGGCATCGAAGCGGAAACGGAAACCTTGCAAATGTGGTCGCTACATTGATCTCCACGATGCGATGGGGGGATCCATAAAGTTAAAATGCAAAGAAAACGCGCCGGTAATGGCAGGGAATGTGAACAGCGACCACTGTGATATCGAAGCGCAGACGGAAATGGTGCAAACGTCGTCGCTACATTGAATTTGACAGTTCGACTGGCGTAAAAAGGCACTCTGCCGTTGGTTGTTGCTCTCGCCGCTCGCGAATTTTTTCAAATGTTGCTATCGTGGTTGCAGCTGCGAACGCTGCTCGTAAAACTGGTTTTGGGAAAGGTTGCTTGCTCGCACCAAGGGCGGCGCGCTGTTTCTGGTCCAAAATCGCTTGCATGTGAAATATGTTAAACGGAAAGGGAGCGAATATGGTGGCTACATTGATCTCCATTGTGCGACGGGGTGATCCATAGTGTTATACATACAAAGGAACGACGCCACGAATAGCCGTGAATATGCACAGTGAACATCGCGACGTGGAAGCACAAACCAAAGGCGCGAATGCAGTCGCCGAAGCTACATTGATCGTAGCATGGCTGCGGCTGACAGCAGTACCTAACTGTACCTGTTCCTGCAATTCACCTTTCTCTTCTCTCTTTTCTTTCTTCCTGATGTCGCCATTTTCTAACCCAAAGTGCTGTGTCGTGCTCCCTCAAGGGCTGCAGAATATAGCACCTCTTCGTCTTCACAATCACTCTCTCGCTCTCGACGGGGGTACGGCTGGTGTGCCACAGGGAAAGCGCATGTTAGTATACATGCAAAGAAGATAAGCTGCAGAAATCCACACTGAGCATCGCGGCGTCGCATCATAAATGGAAAGGGCGCAAAAGTAGCCGTGGACGCTACGCTAACCTCGACAAGTGCAATACCTGGTGTGCCGCAGATATGCACATATAAAAAAAGACTCCGCGGACGTGCGCAGCCTGCACAAATGGCATCGAAGCATGGCGCCAAAGCGCAAACGTAAAGTGCTAGAACACGGCGATTCTCTTCTCCACGTCTGGGCGATTTCTTTCTCCGGCGCTCGCTTCCCTCGCAGCGACATACCTAACCTCACCGATTTAAAAGAAGGGCCATCTACGCTTACGCCTAAACATTAACCCTAAAGCAGAGTCATATGTGATCAGAACTGGGCGTAATCGCATGTCCAACACTAACAAACGCGTATGCGTTTGGCAATCATCTATGAAATCCACTGCAACTTTTTAATGCGGAGCATTCGTTGCCTTATTCCACGCACCATGGGTACGTGTCAATTGGGTCAGTAGTTATTTGTAGCATTCTTTGCCTCATTCCAGAAATCGTAGGTACGTGGTGAATGTGTAGGTAGGTATTGGCTCTATTCGTTTCGGACCTCTGTAAGGAAAAGAAATTTGTGGCGGACATTGGAATCCAACCTCTGCTTTTGAGCACAGGAATGCAATCCTCTCGCCACAAAGCCACGATCAGTTTTTCTTCTTTTATTGCCAGAAAACACCATAGGACACGACCGCGGGCATGCTCCTCTTGTACCAAAGCCGACTAGCTATTTGACAAGTTGGCATGTGCGTCATCTGCCAATTTCTCGTCTTCTTTCATCATAACAAGGGACCCTTCGAAACGCTGTGTTAGATTGCAATGTCTCCGGGTTCGGACCAAATTATTCAGTACTTTCCTGGTAGAAGATATACTACGTAGAAACTGTTCGACATTGTACTGCAGTCGGCCCAAGTCGACCACGTACAATGACCAGGACGTTGAGTCATCGCACTGCAAACTCTATTGTCGTTTTAACCTAGAATACATGACAGTGCAATAGGTACGTACGATTACATAACACGAAGTTGCTGATGGAGTCACAATTCCCGTGTCTTACGCTTACGCTCGAGCAGTATCTACGTAGAGCACAACAACTAACACGTTGTAAGCTGTTGTGCAATTACTGGTGTAGAAATAATGCCCGTGCCGTCACACGATCATCGTCCCTGTTGCTTAGCTGCTGCTGTAACACATACGCTCGCGTCAGACATGTAGCTGCTTGTCTTGCACAGACCCGTTGTTTCACTTGTCAACGCTCTGCCCAATGTCGAACGATCCTGGGTACGCAGCTCCCAGCAAAAAGCTTCGCGTAGCATGGATTCCCAGAGTGTGTGAGGTCTGCTTCGTGCTCTTAATTTCTAACGACTGATCATTGGTCACATACCTATCACGCCACAACTTTGTTTTTCTGGTCAACAGAAAGCGGCGCGCAATGCCTCAGCGTAGACATTAAAAAAATATTCTTGTTTCACTGTGCGCAGCACAGGAGACACCATTAAAAAGCCCAGAGCAAGAAGAACAGCCAAGACCAAGCTCTGTGGTACAGCGGCTGAGACAAACGAGCACACCAAATTAACTGTGTAAATAGAACAGACATCGTTTGTAGGGAAATCAGGCATTCGCTTGGTTCCGGCTTGAGTGCAATAATTTTTACCATTATCCTGCGTGTTTAGCGATTACACAGAGAGAGTAGTCTGCGGAGGTGCATGCATCATTGTGAAAATTTTGAATTTTGGAGATAGCGGAGCACATCTTACCAATGGAGCAGTGAAGCTTCACGAATGTTTACAATTCGTGGGCTATGATTCCGACCTCGCAATTCGTGAGCATAGCTGTGGTACTTTTCCACACCTTCTTTTTTTTTATGGTCAACGCTGTGGAAAAATTTTTGCGCTTGCATTTTTTCAGCTTTCACTTCTATTCGGTAACAGGTTTCTATGCAGTACTTATTCATTGTAAGTATTTAACTATGCTTCCATCATTACTTCGTC
Source organism: Dermacentor variabilis (assembly GCF_050947875.1). NCBI lineage: Eukaryota > Metazoa > Arthropoda > Arachnida > Ixodida > Ixodidae > Dermacentor > Dermacentor variabilis. Next base: position 166,532,998 of record NC_134575.1, read on the forward strand.
TTACTCGGACGCTGCAGACAATAACTAACGCTGGCACTCTTGGCGCCGGAATCAGTATCACTGGGCGTAAAATGCAACAGACTTTCTTTGTAGCGGCTATATCACATCCAATAAATTGTAAGCATGATGTCCTCTACTACTGTGATGCTGTGATTGGGTCGTCGCAGTAGTGCCCAGAACTTACATAGAAGGTGTGATCTTGCACGCCCCGTGCCTATGCAGCCAGGCAATGTGCACAATTGTGTGTAAGATCTCGAATCCGGCCAGCGCTGCTGATGACGCCACCAGGAGCCATACACCAGAGCACCAGTCAGCTGGTTCGTACCACGCACGGTACAGTCCGCAAACAAGCAGCACCTGAACGACAGTTTATTTTTTCGTTGTTAATTTTGTGCGGATGTCTCCTAATAGAGACACTGCATCATTAGCGAGTTTTAGCCGTAAGCACAGAACATTGTCCGGAGAAATGGCTTGAGTTCAAACATTAACGGGCGATTACGATAATCCCCAATGGGAAATTTGAGCGTATCTGTCACGGCTTGTCACCCGTTCGCCGTCGGCGCGATGTCCTCGACGGGGTATACAAGCCGGTTGGTCGTTCTGTACGCAAGCGAACACAGCGAATGAGTCAGAGTTGGGTGAGAGAGCGAAAAAATATTTATCGACTGACAATGACTGACAATATTAAAAAAACACAGAAAACACAAGAACACTAACAGACATGCACCTAATCTAGATCAATAATGAATACATAAAATACAACGAGCACACACCAGTGGATACGAAAATTAACGCTACTCAAGAATACACTTACCGGTTTTCTACAAAACAGAGTTCAAAAGAACACAAATGATTGCATACGCATGGCCGGGCAGCAACAGCAAGTCCATTAAGCGTGGAGTCGACAGCAGAGGTTTCCCGAAGAACGCTAGCAAGCAGATCTCGTTGCGGTGGATGTGATTGTAGGGCTGGGTTTCCCGGGAGTCTAGGTCTGACGTCTTTCCTCGAGCAGGTTCAGCTAACTTGAGGGGAACTACCGTGAGTTTCGTTGCAGACGTTGGTTTGTCATTTCTTACGCCAACTACTAACTCACAGTTCAGACGCGGCTAGGCAACCCAAGCGATACTGGACGGCACTTGCTCCTTGAAGCTTCTCAGCAGATTGCAGGCTCAGCTTCTAGCCTCTAGACTCTAGACTGCCTTGCTCGGTCTAAAACATGCGCTTAACTAACTTCTCCTTTCCCTATTGTCCTGGGTAGGAGGGCGGCAGATACTGATGACGGTTCAATCAAGTTCACGCAATTGTATATTGTATACTAGCTCCTCCGTAGATCTTGGCCGCGCCCCTTTGAATTAGGGGCGAGGGAACGGGTGCTTCCCCCCTGCTGATAGAGTTCGCGCACTCGTATTTCACCACACCACACACCCTTGAGTCCGTGCCGGGCCTCCATTGTCCGTTCATAAACATAGGAGAGACAAACGGCAGCTGGCTATGCGGCACTGTCGGCACACATACACTGGGAGCAATTCGTGGACATGGGATTGCACAGAGACACAACATACACTGTTAGCACTTCGTGGACACAGGCTTGCACAACAACACCACATATTTCGGAGTATTCGCACACCTGCCTTCTTAGTAAGCTTCACAATGCATGCGCGGGGCAGAAAATAGACAGGGATTTCTGCGAAAAGCTGCCGGGGCGTCACGGTCGCACTGACGACAAAAAGGCAATAATCCCTAAACCTGCTTTCGACCCTTTTCGGCCGCTTGTAATAGTGGCCGGCGATAACCGTCTTGCTCATCGGTTGCTATTACTACGACCCTTTGGCGCCCGCTGATCGGTGCTTCGCTGAATCGAATAATGCCGCACCGTTACAGTACCTCTATAGCTGTTTTATTTATGCGGTATATTGAGGCGTTGTACTGATCAACGCACCAAATGGCAAGGGCGAGAGGTGCGGCACGTCCACACAGTTGCCATTTTCGAGCCCCTGCTGCTTACGTAATTGTTCGCTTTACCCGGAAAAGATCGCGCCGAAGGCTCTACGGAAGACGAACATTCTGGTGCTCTTTTTTTCCTTTCCGCCGGACGGCCCGCGCCGCCGCCGCAGCCAAGGATAGATGGTTGGATGCTATGAGCGTCCCCTTTGAAACGTGGCGGTGGGTTGCGCCATTAGAATCTTGTTATTATTTTGGCCAATGTACTACCTACATTTATGAAGAAATAAAAAACAAGAACAAGAAAAAACATTCATGAGCCATTCAACTCTGTGAAGGCGATCGACAAGCGAAGCTGTTTAGAGCACTACACAGAGATGACAACATTTTGAACAAAGGTACGACCATATTTATTGTCCTGATCGGTGGTCATCCGGACGATAGGCACTACCCACATTCACTTGTCACCTCTGTTATTGAATCTGTTCGTCGCGTAATCTAATGCAAGGATCATACCACATTAAGCAATGACTCATACCGTAGTGAATGCGGCCTCCCTATAACGACGACAGAAGAGAAGTAAGATTCTACGCTGGAATAATGAGCGGCAACGAAGCAAGATGTGGAACAAGACGACGATGACGAGCGCACGAGCTGTGGCACTAGCGCATTCGCGTGGTTACACCGACGGGCGCCAACGAAAAAGACGACGATGCTTGAGCTATTGCTGATGATGATAATTTCTGCTCTCAGACGCCATGAAGCCTCGTATCTCGGCCATATACAGCTTCGCTCTACAACAGAATTTTCAGCATCAAGCTTTCTTACCACTATTGGGAACTTTTTTTTTTGTACGCGTCTGTTGTCTGTGATCTGCCAACTTTTCCGCCACAAAACTTGTAAGCGCGCTTGTCTGTGGATGAGTGGAAGGGAGCGCCATCTACTGGTGCTTCAACGTGGCTTCTTCTGCTTTTCTCCTCGCGCTCTCTTTGTTATCGCAGTTTGCTGCTTTTCTCCTCACACTTTCGCCACACTCTCGTCTTCCGCTTTCTTCTTCGGGCTCTCTCCGTTGTCGTCTTTCATCCCCCACAGCGCTCCGGTTTCGCACGTTTACACCGACGAGGCACGCTTACGCTCAATGCAGGATCGGGCGCCTCGGAGCTGCGCTCTAAATTTTTTCGTATAAACGTCGTCACTGATATAAAGTTTTCCAAATGATGGAAAAAATGCTTCTATTTTTTTTCTTATGAGCATTCCACTCTTTCTACTGATTTATCCTATTCGTAGAACTTGATGTATTCCCACCTTAAGAGGAAGGACGTGGCCAACTGAGCCTCTCCTCTTCAGACACAAAACGCAAAAATGTTTTTACGTCACAACCACTAGGCCGATTGGAATGAAATCTGTTGCATTAGTAAGACAATGTTGATTTCTAGTGACTGTTTCAAGTAGTATTTTATTTCGTAGCTTGGAATAAAAAGAATATTACTGAGTATTGACGAGACTAAGAAAGATATTGAAGCAAAATGTTTAGCAACCCTTAACTCGGCACCACATAGACATTGCCGTTCTTTAAATTGCATCTGGTGGGCCATCTCAAGCGGACCAATTTGATAAATTAACTTAGACACCACTTACAATTACAACTCGTTACAATGTTTGGGAGGTTTCCGCGAGAGCCGTACGCTCAAATTCATGACATATTGCAGCGTACTATACAATCCAGCAATTTTGTGAGCTTTAGATGAAATATTAGGTAAAATTCGCTAAGCTTTCATTCCCATTTATAGGTAATTGTTGAAGTTGCAAAACTTTACAGATGAGCATTCTTTCCTTCATCCCAATTTTCAGAAAATGTGTTGCAAAATATCGCGACCTAAGTAGTTCAACCTGAAGTGACTAGCGCCTGAGTTGAAACGGGACCCTAAAAAGGCGACAAGGGTAAGCACTAACTTCCAACTGCTGTTTATTACAAAAAGGTAGGTATATATAAGCTCCCACACTTGATCATAACCAGTTATAATCGTGCAAGTCTACAAATCGTAATTGGTTATGATCAAGTGCACAAGCTTATGCATACTTGCGTTTTTTGTAATAAACACGAGTTGGAAGTTAGCGCTTGTCCTTATCGCCTTTTTAGTGTCCCGTGTCCACTCTTGCGCTGGTCACTTCAGCATGGAATACCAACTAGCCCGGTTTCCCACCCTCCTAAGTTAAAGATCTGCTTTCTACAGTCACATGATTTTAACTCTTCTTTACGTGCAAAAAACCACATTGAAATCGGCGCAGTGGCTGCGGAGAACAACCTCCCCCTTCTTTATATTTGCATGAGATATTCGGTCGCCGAGGGACGATAGCACGGTGCCGTCAATGCGTAGTACAAATGCGGCGGCCTCCCCTATCGGCCATTGCAGAATTCTGTGTGGCTTCGATAACAGTTTTCTGAAAACTCTCCACTGCATCGGCGACGCAACCTGCACTGCCACCGTTGTTTGAGCACCTGGTGGCGTAGAAGCTCAAACTCACAAATTAACAGGTTGATTGTTTTCTCTTGTGCGTTTCTATCCTACATTTACAAGATTTTCGTTCTGAGAATGCTACGTTTCAGTTACGATGAGACAAAAAGACCACTGTCTTTGTTATGTCAGAGGCTAGGTTTTCTACAGGCCATCTGGCTACAGATGTTGCTATGCCTATTAGAGAACGTTGCTCCATTTAAGCATAATTATTCACATAATTTAATTTCTGGAAGGATGACACTAAATTGCCTTGAATGTTGTGAACTTTCTGTTTTGTGCAATAGCTTATATTTGCAGATATTCTGTGCATTACGTTACTTGGAATTGTATTCCCCGCCTCATTCTTAAGCTTGAACAGAATGAAGTTTACGGATAGCCGACCTGAAAGAAAGCTGAATATTTTACCAGCCTGCACCATTACGTGGAACAAATTTGTGTTTTGTCGTTTTACTAGCGAAGGTAAAAATTAGACACAAAAAACATTTTCTAAAACTTTGCAACCCGGAAGCGAACTGTTAATTTTATGTTAGTTCGGTTATTTATGCTTGTTATTGTCATAAATCACGTAGCACTTTTTACCATTACGTCCAAACGAAGACCTGCTGAGAACGCTGGAAAAAATTTCGTGCCTAACATCAGCCGGTGTTGTTGAAACAAATGAGCGCATGTTGTACACAAGCTACCTTGTTCGCCTTATCATGCGTGCAAAAACATGTGTGGCAAAGGAAAAATGTCGCATTTTGTTTGCTGAAGCAGTAATATCACATATAGTCGGCATTTATGAGCATTTCACCTGGTAAGCCACCGCCGAACCACCGAAGAACAGGGCCCGCACTGTGGATGGTTGCAAAAGCCGGTCGCCCAGGCCTGCGGTAGACTTTCGGTCCATGTTCATGAGCTGTCGGCAGGAAATTTTACGAGTGATTCTTTCGAATAGCTAACTTAGCGCTAAAATGGCGAAAAGAATGGAGAAAAACAACACCGCTACTATCCAGCGTTTATTACCAAGAAGAGTCCTAAAATTCGTATATTGGGTCAAGCATTCAAAGAAAAACCGAATGCAAAACCACTGTCAGGCGTTTACATAATGAAAGAAAATTATCATCCCCGCCATGCCAATTTGTGGTGAAGTATTTGCGATTATTAAGCTGGGTTGTTCGTCCCTGAGGAGTCGGTACAAAAGCCAGCAAGAAAGTTTCAAAGAATACTAACAGTCGCTCATTGAACTCCCGATCCCAAAGCGCTGTCTTGGTGGAAATGAGCTGACCACATACTGTCTGGTAGGTTATTATTATACGTTGCATATTGTCGCAGTGCAATGAACATAGGAGACGAGGACACGTATAACAAAAACAGCTTGTTTTAGTGGTCGAGCCTGGTCAAATAGTGTGCGTAAACCTAAACGGATTGTACCAGGCAGGCTGTTTTTTGGGGGCGACTTGCGCCTCGGGCAATTGAGGCAAGTTGATACATGACGTTTCAATGCCATGCCGAGTCTTGGACACTATTACCTTTGTCGTATTCTGTTCAACGTTCGCGTGTAGCTTAAGTGGCCAGTAGTTACCTCGCTGTGATATGCTTGGAGTACTTCAGTCCGAAGGGGTGTACGAATAACCAGTAGATAGTTGCATGCGATGGGTGAGAAGTTCCTTTTGTGTAGAACATCGTTCCGTAAACAAAACGACGGCCGTCCTCATGAAAAAAATCTTGGAGCCTTCGGAGTTCGTCCGTCTAAAAATTTAATAGGTGCAAGAAACTCAGGGTCATCACGTTGTTGGATTGCAGCGGCGGCCATATCAAGAACACCAAGGAATGGTGTTTCGTCTTCATCGGATGAAGCAGTTGACTCTATCGGTGTCCGCGACAGGCAATCAGCGTCGGTATGCGTTTTCGCCGACTTGAAGGTGACCGTCATGTCGAACTCTTGCAGCCTGAGGCTCTTTCAGGTTTGTCAGCCAGCATCGGGAATGATAATCACTGATAACTTTGAAAGGGCGGCCGCACAAATATGGGCGAAATTTCATAACCACCCATACCGCAGTAGGGTATTCCTTTCAGTTGTCGGCTTCTGTGCGCGAGCGCGTTCTGCTTGCATGGGCAATCAATGTTTCAGCGTCACGCTGCAACTGCACGAGCACTGCTCCCAGGTGACTGTTCGGCCATGTTGGTAGACATAAATGCAGCTTTCTGCGCACAAGACGTGGACGAAGGGACTGAGACACACGAGTGCTCGTGTGTCTCAGCCTCTTCTTCTTCTCGTCTTGCGCGCTTAAAAGCTGCATACGGCTCCAAAACAAACATTGCTAGCATCAGTGTGAAGTGTCGTAGGGGCTGCTTCGTCAAAGTGAACAAGTACTGGATGTCTTTGTAGCCGTTGCCTCAGCGCACTAAATGCAGTTTTCTGTGCGTCGCCCGCGCAAATTCCACGTCGTCTCTCGTGATGAGAGTGAATGGCGATGCAATGCGTGCAATATCTGCGATAAACCAACGATAATACGCGCAGAGACGCAGAAAACGCCTGATAGCTTTCTTGTCTGACGGCATAGGGAACTGTGCGACAGCGGTAATTTTCTCAGTATCGGGACGAACACCAGCATGACTGACGATGCGACTCAGAAACTGCAGTTCCTCAAAGCAAAAATGGCATTTCTTTGGCTTAGCCGTGAGGCAAGCCATTCGGATGGCTTGCAGAACCACTTTCAAACGTTGCAGGTGCTCGTCAATTGTTTCAGAAAATACAATCACATCGTCTAGATAGACCAAGCAGCTTTCCACTTCCTCCCCGATAGCACAGTATCCGTGATCCTTTGGAAAGTTGCGGGCGCAGGGACAAATTGAAGGGCGAAACTTTAGATTCGGACAGTCTGATTGATGTCAAGCGGTTTTATCACCGTCTCTCGGGTCCACCTTGATTTGCCAATATGCACGCTTTAACTCCATTGAGGAAAAGTAACGAGGGTGTCGAAGCCAGTCAAGGGATTCAGCCATACGTGTGGGTAGACATCTTTCCTTGTAACCTGATTTAGCATGCGGTAGCCGGCACAAGGACGCAGGTTACCGTCCTTCATCTTGAGTAAAACTGCAGGCGATGTCCAGGGGCTCTTGGACGGTTAAATTACGTCGTCTTCGAGCAATATAGTTACCAGCTCCTGTATCGCTTCACGTTCCTTTAGAGCCACGTGATAAGGGTTCTGGTGAATCGGCCTGGCCATGTCTTCAGTGATTATTCAGTGTTTGGTTAAAGGCGTGCAACTGACTCCTGATATTGACGCAGAGCAGTCCTGGAACTCGGCTAGTAACGTGCAAGGAGTATATGTCGTACTTCCTGCGGCAAGGTAGTGCCAACGTCAAGAACAGGGGTAGGATTTTGTGCGCATGCTTCTTCAAGCATTGAAAAGCAGCCTGAACATCTACAACACCGTTGAAATAGGCCACAGACGTGCCTCTTGGAAGGTGCCGGCACTCTGCGCTGAAATTTGTCAGCAACAAATATGTGTGCCCATTAACGACGTTGACAACACCTCATGCGACGCAAATACCTTAACTTAATAATAGTGGGGTTATTTGGTCTGCAAATCCTTGCCCGTAGAACGGCGCATCGCATGCTACAGAAATAAGTGTGCCGGATCGAGGCGGGATGACAACTTCATCACTGAGGCGTAATGAGTTCCGTGGTGGTTCTAAGCAATCAACTGGATGAAAGTTATGATAAAATGGTACCGAATGGTCTGGGACGAATGCACCATACCCCGTCAGAAAGTTCCTTCCAATAATCAAGTCTTTACAAAACACGACGAGAATGACGAAAGCGGCGACGACACATGCACCTCCTGTTGACTTTCACCGTCCATCTTCCGGCAGGCATCGGTAACTGGCCTTCATGGCATGGGGAATAGGGCCCAGTCCATGGCGTCTCTAGTTTCTTGAAACGAACTGCGAAGCCTCGATTTATAATGGAGAAGTCAGCACCAGTGTCGACCAAATCGGTTACTTGCGGCCCGTCAAGGAAAACAATAAGGTCTGCGTTTACAACTTCGTCGCTGTTACGGCTCGTCGGCTTCATAGCGTCCTGCGGCGGAAGCAACCGGGCTTTTTATCGTCGTGCCGACTTGCAACCTTACCCCCGAAGGTCGCCACCTCGGCGTGGGCTAGGTGACCTCCTGTCCCTGAGGTCAGGAAAAATGTGGTGTATTGGTGTACACGAATGCGTTGGTGACGGAGATCGCAACCAATGGCCCATGACGGCCTGGTTATTTGGCAGCGACTCCTCGTCAGTGGCTCGGTGATAGTCAAAATGAGAGCGGGTGGCAGGAGACCCTTGAAAAGGAGTTTGCGGCGTAGCGAGTAGGCGTCGTTTGCACGTCGACCGTCAAACCATGGGCGGAGAGGGTGAAACGGTACGTCGTGATGCCAGCAATGGCGGGAAATTTGGCCGACAGCACCGCAGTTGGAACACAAAGGGCGCCGATCGGCAGGCCGCCATACATCCGTTTTCGGTGGCGGTGGTGCTGGTGGCAAACATTATTGAAAGGGGGAAGGAGAAAGGGAGAGGCGCTGAGGGATCGGGTTCAAGTAAGGTCCGGGGCCTGCTTCGTCTTCTCTGCCCAGTCCACCACTTCAACCTGTCGGTCGACGTCCCAGGACCGGAGCCAGGCTCTCCAGTCAGTCTCGCTGCTGACCGGGGGATGAGAAAACGGGAGAGAGGCCCCGAGACGTCAGCAGTTTTCGTTTTCGGAAATGGCGGATGTTTCGGAACCTCTTCCTAAGATGACTAACGTGGGGCACTCGACGGCTAGCGGTACGCGGTATCGACATAACAGGTGGTGAATGTCGGACCACGGAGGCGTAGTTCGTGAAATATGCTTTAGGACTAAGGTTTGGAGACGAGAACGCTTGCCTGATTTCTTCACGTATCACTTCAGCGAGAGACGCCACTGGAGGGTCCACTGTCGGAGTCACAGTTCCGAGCTTTTGATTTTTTTTTTTTGCGAGCAATCTTCCTATTCAGATCTTGCAGAGAGCTCTAAGTGTCAACAGTTGTGGCGGCAGCATTGAGCTATTAGCTGCTGCACAAGCGACCATACTGCCCGCATCGTTGGTGAAGTGTTCGCTCAATAGCAGCCGCTTCCTTGAAAAAATCAGCCACGGTAATTGCCGGATTGCGCACCCGTCTAGCGAACAACTGCTCTTTCACGTTGCGCATGAGGTAGCGCAAGTTCTTTTCATATGTCATCTTTGAGTGTGCTCTACGAAACAGACAGGTAATGTCCTCGGGGAACATTGCGACGGTTTTGTTGGGTTTCTGAACCTGTAACTCAATTAGCTGCTGGGCACGGTCCCGTCAGACAACACCCGTAAAGTTGTCAAGGAGCTGCTGGTGGAGGCCACTTCATGTCGATAGACTGCCTTCTGGATTTTCATACCACTTCCGAGCGCTACCGTCGAGAGCAAGATAGACACCTGTTACTTTTGTATAGTACTCCCCTCATTAATCTTGGGGAAGCGCTCAAATTTTCTCAGCCAGTCTTCGACGTCTTCAGAGGTGCCACCGTGAAAGTAATCCGGAATCCGTGCTTAGAGAAGGGTTACCTGTGGTGTGCTGTACGAACGGACGCTTTCGAGATCCAGTGGTGGGCTGGCGTCGGCCATGGAGGGCAATGACTAGGCGATGATCCGGCGATGATCCGGTCATCGATGGAAAATCGATGACCGGATTAAGAGGGTGGTGCCACCGTCTGCGGTTGGTCCGCTTTGCCTTACTTAGCTTGCGGTGGCTCGTCGAAAATCGTGGCGCCATGCAACGGAAGCTTCAGAAAGACCCTGAAACGGATCCTCAGGAAAGAAGATTTGGCAGAACGAGGTCGTAAACCTGCATAAAGTGCTGGAAAACGTTACACGGCCACGCAAAAAGTTTTATTAAACGCAATTAGACCCATGCTCTCCGGCAGGTGCGCGTCGCCAGTGCCTGAGCGGTCGGTGGCAGCAATCTTTTATTCCTCTCGGAACGGGGCAGCCTGCGGCTATTCAGAAGAAAATTCACTCTTGTTCGGCATATTATTGCATCTTTAACTCGAACACGTCACTTTGACGCGTGAGTTTTTGCAGTTTTTTGACATCGCGAGACAGCCAGGTTAAGTGGGTGGAGCCCGAATTCTTTTGACAAATAGCCGAGGGCTAATGGCGAAAAGGGGTCGCATCATAAATAACTATTTTTCTTTTGTTCGACCAAATCATGCATGACCGGTGTGTACACGTCATATCAGATGGGGAGCTATCACGGTTTTTGTGACGTCGCGTGACAGACAGGTTAAGTGGGGTGGTCCAAAAAGTTTTGACCAATCGTGGAGGGCTGATTGCAGAATTGGAATGGCAAAGTTTGGAATAAAATTAAATTATGGGGTTTTACGTGCCAAAACCACTTTCTGATTATGAGGCACGCCGTAGTGGAGGACTCCGGAAATTTTAACTACCTGGGGTTCTTTAACGTGCACCTAAATCTAAGTACACGGGTGTTTTCGCATTTCGCCCCCATCGAAAAGCGGCCGCCGTGGCCGGGATTCGATCTCGCGACCTCGTGCTCAGCAGCCTAACACCATAGCCACTGAGCAACCACGGCGGGTAAGTTTGGAATAGTTTTACGTTATAGCATCCCTGTATCCTGCGTTAGCACTGCTGCGAAATATGAGCACACAACCATGCTTGAAAGTTTACTTGTTGACAGCAAAACAACAGTTGTGAAAGATTGTCCCGCGTAACTCTTCACTAGTAACTACAAAGCGAATTTCGAATGTACTCTAATATAGCAGCGCCGACCACAATACAAAATCATAAGAGCACCATTCTGGTTTTCTGAATAACTCCTCAAGGCGTGACTTGATTTGACTTGCACCATTCTGGTTTTCTGAATAATTCCGCAAGGCATGGCTTGATGTACACATCAAAATGTTTACTAAAAAAATAAATATATTGGTGCAGAAATCGAGTGGGTGGATCCCCTAGTCAAGAACTCCACTGGCTTGAGCGGTCCGCCGTTCCTGGTCGACGAGCGATAATTGCATCTCCCGATCTTCACTGCCGAGCCAATTCTCCTGTTGCTCCCTCCCGCACTGTTTTCTGGCTATTTGCGGTGTAATAATTTTCTGGGGCCTGTTCTGGCAATCTCAGGTAATGTGGGCAACAGTTGGCCGGCCTCCACACCACGGATAGCGGCGCTGTACAGCGTGGGGTGCATGGCTTCCTTCGAATGAGGGTATTTGTGCGTCTGTATTCGGTGCCAGTCAGAGTCCCGCCTGGATTGGTCAGGGTGTGGTGTACTGTACTTTCGTCGCCCACGCCATTGGTGCTCAAGTGTGTCCCGTGGTAAGAAGGGGTTCTTTTTTGCTTATTAAACGCAATGCACTGAGTATAACTGATACACCGGACAGAGATTTCTCTCTCTCTCTCTCTCTCTCTCTCTCTCTCTCTATATATATATATATATATATATATATATATATATATATATATATATATATATATATATATATATATATATATATATTCTTTTTTTGTGGATTTACAGGGTACAAATATGGGCCTTCCCCAGCCTCCAGATGACTAGTGGGACAGTGACATCCAAAGGGCTTTATAGCATCGGCCAAAGTTTACCCTATAAAAGCGGACGGTTACTTAGAAGCTCAAGAAAGGGCTCATTTGAAGATGTCCACTTGCATGGCAATATGAAACCGCTGCGACTCTCCCGTCACGTGGGCTTAAGGAAAAGATTATTTCTTGCTTACGATGAACGCTCTTCTTGTTTTAGTGACCCTGTGCAATTATGAAAAACATAATGAAGATACAGTTTTCACTGCTAAAAAGTGCAAGATGATAAGGAGACGTACACAGGAAGGGACGCAACTGCGCTTCCTGTTCTTTTCCAGCGTCTTTTTAGCGCTAGAGTAACAATTCGGGCTGCACAAACGATTCGCCGAGCTATGCGAGAGCATTCGCTCCCAGGACACACTTTATTCAAACATATTACCCCCTTCTGAGCGGAGTGCGTCCGAGTGAATTCGCCGCTGTTGTAGCCGAACGCCCTGCGGGTCTCGATTGTAGCCGTTGTAATCCTCCGCGAGTGAGCGGCGCAGTGCATTCCAACTGAGTGCAACGTGACGGTGCAACCGTTGATATTGTTGATTTTGCGGACAAACGCATTGTGCGTCGCTAGAAATTTTTCACCTCCGAGCCGAGAACGCGCGTCGATATTATGATAGCACGAGTGTGGCGGCACTCTTCATTATAGCGTGTATTCCGCGCGCCTTCTCAACTGTTGACGTGGCGTCGAGTATAGTAGGTACTAGTTTACCCTGCTACAAGCAAAGGTTCATTTCTACAGGTAGGGACTAGGTTTTTTTTTTGTAATCTTTAACACGTTAGGGTTAGGAGCGTCAAAGGACAGGGGATGCAGGCTTAACCGAAGTCGCCCTGCGCAAAGTGTTTCTCAAAGTACTCATTTGTTTTCCGCGCTGCTCCACGACGCCGTCCGGCTTCGCATGTACGAGCTCTTGTGCAATCCTAATTCGAGCAATTATTCCCTTCATATTGACATTTCCCGCTTTGCGCTTATACGAACCAGCTTCTCTTTCTCTAAACCACGTGTCGCTTAGGCACTCAGGCTTTGCTCCGCGCTTTTTCCGACTTTTACTTCGCACTAGTGCAACCTTAGTCCCGATTTTCTGTTGGAGCGTGCGTCTGCGCTCCGTGTATAACCTCTCTTTTACCCCGGGTGGCTTGGTTTGCACTTTCTGAGGGCGTAGTTGCCTCTATATCTGGGACCTACGGCGGGACTATCGCCCATCGGGCAAGGCAGGAGCCAGCAAGCTATAGATAAGCAAGAACTGGAGGAAGACACAAAGAAAATATCATTTTAATTATTGGACTGCCGCTACAACATAACCAGTCGGGATTGTTCGAGTCCTCTTTATTCGTGGATCCCATTGCAGACATCAGCCATCCCCCGAAGGTTGCGGAAAATATAAAAAGATTGAACTCCACTGTACCCTGTGAGGGTGGGTGCATACAGGGAAGCTGCTGCCTACTTCATGCAAGCACAACGAATCGTGGACGACGTTGCAGAAGTACCACATCCACAACCAACATAACTCACGCACTCACGCACATGTATAGGGGGGCAGCATACATCCTCATCCTTCTAAACCCGCCACCAATCAAACGTGCATTATTGAACTAAACGATTGTTTAAAAGCAAAGTGCGTCAGAAAATGCTTATAGTATGACTTACACACAAGGTGCAGACATCATAGCTTCGGATTGTTATTCGAATGTACGAGAAGATATTTATCCATTATACAAAAACAGAAAGACAAAGCCCTTTCCCAGGTGCCGCTTGAGGTCTGATTTGAGGCCGCGGTCGCTTTGTGGCGGTCCCAACAGCACAGCATATATCCTCATTCGTATAGGCCCTCTGCCTAGCACAGGTGCGTTATTGAAATAATTGAAACTCTCAAAGAAAGATGCGTCAGAAATTCGCGAAGTACGACTTACAGACAGCCTGCAGAAATGATAGCATCGGATTGTAATTTGAACATACGAGAAAACACAATTCTGTTACGCGGAAACAAAAGCACAAAGCCTTCCAGCTACCGTTTGTTTTTTGGTGACCACGCCACGAACAGCCTACAGCCTGAGAGCTTCGCAGTAAAACTCTTTGCTTACAGCAAAACCGAGAACATTTTTCAGAAAAAGAGCGGTCGCAGAGCACACACCTTAAGAAGGGCGGATTGCGAGGTGTGCTGCCTCGACGTGAGCTCCGTGTCCAAGAATGTCGGCGCCGTGTCATCAATGCGCATTTGTGTCGGCAAGCTCATCTGCGAATGAGTACCAGAAAGAACCTTCCTCATGGTCTTTAATCGCCTTCAACGGACAGAAGCAGGAACTGGGGCGGAGGATGTTTGGTTGGTGCGCCTGGTGCTATGGTTCAACCCACTATGGAGAATAGGCTATGAATCGGGCGGTAGCAGGAAAACAAAGAACAAAAAGAAGACAAAATTGAATTCTCAACAAGGAGAAAACAATAAAGACATTTTTATCGCACATATTGGTGGATTATCATGTAGAGAGAGCGTAAATACACTGATACATGCATATTGCGTGTTTCTTGTGGCTGATGCACGTGGGCGCCCCGACTAAGACGACGAACGCACTCTGGCTCTCGAGCTTTCCGCTGAACTGGCCAGCGTTGCAGTTACCCTTCGTAAATACTGACTATTGTACAAGTTTATCTTTATCGGGTGACCCCGTTTCACCGCCTAACAAATGCTATCGCCAGCGCAAGACACGCCTGGATGTATAGGAAGTTTCTGGAATGTTATCGATGGTACCATCCGCTGCCTGCCACCGAACCTTGTGTAATCTGATTGCATGTATGCGCGACGCGAATGGCGTAGAATTTTGTGGAAGACATGCGGGTCCCAGCGATTACTCTGGAACATTCAACCACTGATCTATAAAAGCCGACGCGCTTGACCCGCTGATCAGATTTTGACGATCGCCGACTGTGTTCGTCGCTGTCGCCGCTCTTTAAATGTAGCCTGTTCTTGTTGGAGGTTCACCCAATAAAAGTTAGTTTCGTCCTCCACAGTATTGCTACTGCGTTCTTTATACGTCAATACCACCTGACATCTCGTGGAGGTGCTATTCGTTCTTGTACCTGACACACCCGACAAGCCGTGAGCCAAGCCCGGACCGCAAAGAGAACACCAACATAGTCCCGGACCATCGAGCAAGCCACCGTCTACAACAACTGCCACCGGGGCCCGGACTTCTACCTGAGAAGGCCAAGAAGATTGTGGCCAAGACAACCACAATGGCAGCCCCAGAGTCACCCATCGTACTTCAACAGCCCAGAGAGGCGCCTGCCTTCCGCGGAGCTACGTCGGAGGATCCGGAAACCTGGCTCGAAACCTTCGAAATGATCTCGACCTTCAAGAACTGCACATCTGATGATAAGCTACGACGTGTGCACTTCTCCTTGGAATGTGCCACGTGCACTTGGTTCAAGAACCGGGAGTCCACCCTTACAACCTGGGACCGGTTCCGCAGTAACTTCCTGAGGACGTTCACGAGCGTTGTCCGAAAAGAAAGGGCCGAAGTTCTGCTGGAAACCCGAGGACAACTACCCAATGAGACCATTGCCATCTTTGCGGAAGAGAGGACCCCTCTTTTCAGGCACGCCCACCCGGAAATGTCCGGAGACAAAAAAGTAAGGTTCTTGATGCGAGGCGTAAAGCATGAACTTTTCGTCGGGCTAATCCGAAACCCACTGAAGACCGTAGCTGAGTTCCTGACAGATGCAATGACGATTGACAAAACTCTAAAAATGCGCACTAGGCATTATAACCACCAAGTGCTCACGCCGCAGAGCGCCATCCAAGCACTGGGCTCCAGTGATCTCCAAGAGACCATCAGGGCCATTGTACGCGAGGAACTGCGCAAGATGTTTCCTTCCTCGCAACCTCAGGTGTCCTTAGTCACTGATATTGTCAAGGAGGAACTTCGATGGTCTGCACGGAATCTGCACAGCAAGAATTACCGTTCATGACCTGACTTACCCTGCTACCTTCGTTATCCTCCAACAGTGTTCACGAGACGAAATTCTCGGCATGAACTTCTGAACGAACATGGCGCAGTCATCGACTTGAAGACGAAATCGATAACGGTGTCCCAAGATAAACCGTTACCGCCAGAAAGCTCTCGTAGTCAACGCGCTTTGAGTTCGCTCGAAGATAAAGTGAGCGTCACACGGCGCTCCAGCAGTAGTATATCCGTTGTCACCGAAACAAACACTGACGTAGAGGGCGTCATCGAGGTTGACGAACCTCTGCTACTCGACCTTGAAATTTGTCTCGCAAGAGGGATCGCTCGATTGCACGGAGGAAAAACGAAGGTGTTGCTGACTAACTTCAGCCAGGAGTTCAAGCACATCAACAAAGGCACGACAATCGCCTACATCGAGGAAATCGTGGAAACAAGCAATGCGTTTGTCTTCGCGGGTTCCGCCGGATCTACCCTGACGACCATAGTTCCCGAACCACACTTCGACATCAAAGCAAGTCTCCCCGTGAGCAAGCACCAACAGCCGAGCACTCTTCTCCGACGATACAAAGAGTGTTTTTCGACGTCATCGAGGATTCGACAAACACCAGTAGCAAAGCATCGCGTAATAATGAAGAGTGCGCTCGACCACTCCACCAGAGCCCTTACCGAGTTTCGACGCGAGAACGTGACTCAATTAGGCAATAATTGGACGAAATTCTGCATGAAGATATCATCCAGCAATCGAAAAGCCCGGGAGAATCTCCTGTAGTCCTGGTGAAGAAAAAGGACGGAACCCTATGTTTCTGCGTCGATTATCGTCTACTCAACAAGATCCCGAAGAAGGACGTCAACCCCCTTCCACGGATAGACGACGCATTGGATCGGCTCTGGAACACTATATACTTCTCGTCGATGGACTTCAAGTTTGGCTACTGGCAAAGAGAACTCGACGAGAGAGATCGCGAAAAGACAGCCTTCATCACGCCAGACGGCCTCTAC
Organism: Dermacentor variabilis; assembly: GCF_050947875.1. Taxonomy (NCBI): domain Eukaryota; kingdom Metazoa; phylum Arthropoda; class Arachnida; order Ixodida; family Ixodidae; genus Dermacentor; species Dermacentor variabilis. Next base: position 166,550,052 of record NC_134575.1, read on the forward strand.
GAGTTCAAGGTCATGCCGTTCAGACTGTGCTCGGCGCATGCAACGTTTCAGCGCATGATGGACGCGGTGTTAGGAAGATGCAAGTGAGAAACGTGTCTTATTTACTTGGATGACGTCGTTGTTGTCGCAGGAAATTTCGACACTGACCTTAGGCGGCTTGTGACAGTACTAGAGACCATCAAGTCACCAGCGCACACTTTGACGCCGGAAAAGCGCCGCTTCGCGTACGATGAGCTTCCATTCCTAGGCCACGTCATCAGCAAATCAGGAGTCCGCTCCGACCCACAGACGACAGCTCCCATCGTATAGTTCCCGCAGCCCATCGTCAAGAAGGCAGTGCGTAGATACCTTGGCATGTGTGCTTACTATAGGCGCTTCGTCAAGAACTTTTCACGCATCGTGTAGCCACTAACGAGTCTAACCAAATCCAATATCGAGTTCAAGTGGGAAACACCACAGGCCTGCGCATTTCAAGAACTCAAAGGACACATGCACCCACCGCCCGTACATGCACACATCGGCGAGGACGCCGATACCGAAATCCACACTGGCGCCAGTGGCCTAGGTCTCGGTGCCGTCCTAGCCCAGAGAAAAGACGGACAAGGATGGGTAATATCTTGTGCTAGCCGGTCGCTGTCAAAAGCGGAAGGCAATTATTCTACAACTGAAAAGGAAGGCCTCGCCATCATTTGGGCTACAACAATATTCTGCCCGTACCTATATGGCAGGCCATTCGAAGTCGTCAGCGACCATAACGCGTTGTGTTGGCTAGCTAATCTAAAGGACCCTTCAGGACGGCTGGCACGGTGGAACCTCCGACTGCAAGAATATGATGTCACGGTAATCTACAGGTCCGCAGGAAAACACTCTGACGCCAACTGCCTATCACGCGCCTCCATCGATTCCCAGCCGCAAGACCACGAGGACGATGACGCCTTCCTTGGAATAATAAGCGCTGAAGACTTCACTAAACAGCAACGAGCAGACCCGGAGCTAAAAGACCTCGTCGAGTATTTGGAAGGCAACACCGACGTTGTTCGCAGGGCATTTAAGCGCGGATTATCTTCGTTCACACTACAAAACAACCTTCTCGTGAATCACTTGTCACGAGTCAGCACCACCTACCTTCTTGTAGTTCCGGCAGTGCTGCGCCCAGAAGTACTGCACGCCCTACATGACATTCCAACCACTGGTCACTTCGGTTTCTCCCGGACGCTGTTGAGGATACCGAAAATGTATTACTGGCCGCGTCTAACCGCTGAAGCCTCCCGTTACATCAAGACATGCCGAGACTGTCAGTGATGCAAGACACCGCCGTCAAGGCCAGCAGAATTACTACAGCTGATCCAACCTCCTTGCCGACCATTTCGGCAGGTCGGGATGGATTTGTTGGGACCGTTTCCGACATCAACAACCGCCAATAAGTTGATCGTCATGGCGACGAACTATCTCACCCGCTTCGCTGAAACTAAAGCTCTACCGAAAGGCAGCGCAGTCGTAGTGCCGAAGTTTGTCGTCGAGAACATCCTGCTGTGACATGGTGTCCCAGAAGTCCTCATCACCGACAGCGGAACGGCCTTTACAGCAGAGCTCACGTAAGCCAGTCTGCAATACAGCCCGACAAGCCACAAGAGGACAACTGCCTATTACCCGCAGACGAATGCTCTCACGGAGCGCCTGAACAAGACCCTCGCCGACATGATAGCAATGTACGTCGGCGTCGAGCACAAGACGTGGGACGCGGTCCTACCATACGTAATCTTTGCTTACAACATGGCGGTGCATGAAACGACACAGTTCACGCCGTTCAAGTTGGTGTCTGGCAGAAATCCAACGACGACGCTCAATGCCAGGCTGATGCACGTAACCGATAAAGTGAACCTTGGCGCCGCTACCTATCTCCAGCGCGCCGAAGAAGCCGGACAGCTCGCTCGCCTACAGAAAAAAACCAGCAGCGTGCCGATAGCCGACACACACGCCGCTACGTCCAGTACCAATCTGGCAACCGTGTTTGGGTTTGGACCCCAACACTTTGATGAGGACTCAGTGAGAGGCCACCGCGACGTTATTTTGGACCCTACAAAGTCATCGGACGTGTGGGCGAACTGGACTATGAAGCCGTGGCAGACGGCCTTTCGCATTCACAGCGGCGGTACGCACGATACGTGGTGCACGCGATGCGTCTTAAGCGCTTTTATGCACGCTGACGAACTTCCTTAGTTTGTTGTTTCTTTGCTGCGGGTGTGTTTGTTTCTTACTTTCGTTTGTTTACTGGATCGTGTCGATGCTTCTTAAGAGGGGTAGGGGTATTGACAGGCGTACATGTTTACCTTTATGGGGGGACAACGTTTCACCGCCTAACAAATGTACCCGCACTGCGCAGGACATGCCTGCATGTATAGGAAGTCGCTGGAATGTTATCGATGGTTCCATCCGCTGTCGTTCACCGAACCCTGTGTAATCTTATTTAATGTATGCGCGATGCGAATGGCGTAGAACTTTGTGGAAGGCACGCGGGTCGCCGCATTGCTCTGGAAAATTCAACCACTGATGTATAATAGCCGACGCGCTTGACCCGCTGATCAGATTTTGACGATTGTCCACTGTAATCGCCTTTCTTAAGTGTAAGTGTAATCTTACGTACAATAAGTGTAATCGTAAGTGTAATCGTGTAAGTGTAATCGCCTTTCTTTAAGTGCAGCCGCATTTTGTGGGCACATGTTAACACAATAAAAGTTAGTTTCGTGTTCCAAAGTATTGCTACTGTGTTCTTTATACGTCACTACCCCGTCATAATATACGTTGTAAATAGTTTCTCGTCTTAATCCTTCCTTCACGTAATATTTCAGTGGAGGCTGCCCTTCCCCGTCCTCGCCACGGAGCTCCGCAGCGGCCGCACCGTCCTCCTTTCCCCCATGGCTCCTGGTGACGTTACCTCGTACGCTTCTACTCCTGCGACTCTGCCAACAACGTGGGTTACGGTTGCCAATCCCCGCGATCCTGGCATATTCTTCGGCAAAAATAATGGCGACGTTGAGGACTGGCTAAGCCTGTATGAGCGTGTTAGCCGAAACAACCACTGGGACCCTACCATTGTGATAGCGAATGTACTATTCTATTTGGCTGGAACTCCTCGTGTCTGGTTCCGGACACACGAGGACGAGATCTTTAGCTGGTATGCTTTCAAGGAGAAGCTCAGCGACATCTTTGGAAATCCCACCAGTCGGCAGCTGGCTGCTAGAAAAGAGCTTTCTAGCCGAGTTCAGCCTTCTACTGAATCGTATGTCTTCTACACACAAGACATGCTCGCTCTTTGCCGGAACGTCGGCGAGAAAATGGCGGAAGTTGACAAAGTCGGTCACGTACTCAAAGGGATCGCTGACAACGCGTTCAACTTCTTGGCCTTCAACAATGTGTCCAGCATCGACATCATTGTCAAGGAAGGCCTCCGCTTTGAGCTCGCCAAAAGCCGCCGCGCCGTTCCACAGTCCTCCTGGCTCCCTAACATGGCTGCGACGTCGTCTTGCGTCGAACTTACCACTTCACCACCCTTAAATGAGCACGTCACACGTATTGTTCGCCGCGAGCTCGAAGCTATAAGTCCTGCGCCGGTCCATCCACACCCACGTGACCCCATCATTGACCAATCAGCCATAGCGATCTCTCTCATTCAGGCAGTTGAGCGGCCAGAATTTGCAAACCTAGGTTTTCCCGCTGCCTGCTCCGTCTCCCTACTTGACGCCCAACCGGTGCCGACTGCTACGCCTCCCCGCAATCTGTATTCTCCTCCCAGATACCGCAACCCTACTGAGTTGAGAGCGCCGGACGACAAGCCCATTTGCTTCCATTACCTCCGCATTGGCCCCGTCGCTCGCCACTTCTGCACCTCCTGGACGTCGCCGTATTTGAGATCCTTTTCCCAGTCTGCTCGCCAATGTGCCCATTCACGCCTTTACTCGCCTCGACGTAGGCCTCCTACCTATGTCGCGTCCGTCGATATCAGTCGTCCAGCTCGCTCGCCGTCCGCCGTCAGTCCCCATCGCCCCAGTCACTCCGCTATTCGTCGCTGACGAATTGTGGACTCTCCCGGGCGGGAAACTAGACCATGCAGCTTTTGAAGGTAGTTTTGCATTATCTTCGTCGTGCCGAAATTCTCCATTGACGCTCCCAACGAACCATATCTTGATGTTCACGTCGACGATATCCCTTTGACGGCGTTAATAGATACTAGAGCTCAGGTGTCCATAATGAGTTGTAACATACATCTTCGACTAGGGCCGGTCCTCACGCCTCCTACTACACGAACCGTACACGTGACCGATGGCAGCATTGTTGACGTCACTGGAATGTGTTTTCTGTTTTCACTGGAATGTTTTTTTTTACAGTGCTTACCAATTGTCATCATGAACTAATCCTCGGACTCGACTTTCTTACGGTGCATTTAGTTTTGATGGACTGTTCTGCCGGTACCCTTTGCCTCGAACTTCCCCTACTCACGCATATTCGTGCCGAACTGCCGAAGAACTTTAGTACCACCCCCTTCGTCCACCTGCCACCTAAAGCTATGACTTTCACTTTCGTCGATTTGCTATCATCTTTTCCAGTGCCCGATGGTGATTACGTCACCACACCTGTTCGCGATGTTCTTTTGATGCGCAATGTCACTGTGCCCTACTTCGTCGTAACCGTCACCGATAACCGGACATGCCTCGCTGTCGTCAATTTTGGCCTGACAAAGGAAGTTCTACCCCAAGGCATAACGGTTGCAACGCTCCGTGCTATCCGAGGGGACCATGTCACGACATTTGCCGTAGACGTCAACTCAGATTCTTTATAATGTCCACAGGATGCTCTTTGCCCTGACGCAACATTTCGTCCCATAATTGCTGCGAACCTATTGCCAGAACAAGCAGCAGCTCTTTGTCGCCCTTTGGTTTCCTTCCACAACATCTTCGACCTCCGCAATCGCCAATTGAGCCAAACTCCAATTGTTAAGTGTGACATAAATACTGGTGACGTCAGTCGTATTCATCGCCAGCCATATCGAGTTTTCGCTTCAGAGCGTAAGGTAATTCATGATGAAGTGAAGGCGATGCTTTCCAAAGGCATTGTTGAACCTTCGTCGAGTCCTTGGGCGTCGCCCGGGGTGCTTGTTAATAAGTGATATGGCACATGGCATTTCCGCGTAAGTTATCGTCATCTAAACCCTATTATCAAGAAGATGGTTACCCCTTGCCTCGCCTTGACGACGCCTTCGATTCTTTCCATGGTGTCAACTACTTTTCATCAATAGAGCTGCAGTGTCGTTTTCGGCAGATTTCTGTGGATGAAAAAGACCAAGACGACGTTCGTCACTCCTAGTGGTCTATATCAATTCAAAGTTATGCTATTCTATCGATGCAACGCCCCAGCAACGTTCGAACGTATAATGGACTCTGCTTCAAGGGTTCAAATGGTCAACATGCTTCTGTTACCTAGACGACGTTCTCGTATTTTCGCCTACATTTGAGACGCACCTTAAGCGCTTATCAGCTGTTCAAGTCTTCCGCGAGGCTTGGCTGCAACTAAATTCCTCGAAGTGTCACTTCGGTCGTCGGCAGATTACAGTGCTCGACGCTACCGGTATTGAGCCAGACGCGGAGGAAATTCATGCTCTCATGTCTTTTCCTGTACCTCAGTCTGTCAAAGACGTCTGAAGTTTTGTAGGACTCTTCTCCTACTTCCGACGCTTCGGTAAGGAGTTCGCAGCGATTGCGCGACCTCCTACTGATCTTCTGAAGAACAACGTGCAGCTTATGTGGGGCCCCGCTCAAACTGCCGCGTTTACCTACCGCACCAACATTCTCACCACGCCGCCTATACTGGCCAACATTGACCCGTTCTCTCCTACAGAGGTGCGTATTGAAGCCAGTGGTGACGGAACTGGAGCCGTCTTAGCAGAGCACCAACAGGCTCAAGATCGCATTACCGCATACGCTAGCCGCCTCCTCACAGCAACGGAGCGCAACTATACGGTTACAGATCGTGAATGCCTGGTTCTCGTCTGGGCGGTTTTCAAATTCCGCCCGTACTTGTATGGCAAGCACTTGTCTTTAATCATGGACCACCAAGCGCTCTGCTGGCTTTTCTAACTCAAGGATCTTAGATGCCGGCTTGGTCGCTGGGCTTGGCGTGGTGCCACTTCGCGCGTCTTCATTGATGGCTTGGAATCTTCGACTTCTGATACGTCCCTTCACCTGTTTGTTCTACAAGGGGTGGTGTACTATACCGCCACAATGTACGCCCTGACAGTCCTTCCCAACTTCTCGTTATTCCTAAGCACCTCCGGTCAGCTGTTCTCCAGAAATTCACAATTTACCAACGGCAGGACACCTTGGCATCTCCTGCACCTACGACCGGATTCGCCAACGCTTCTTTTGGCCAGGCCTTGCCCGCACTGTCCGGAAATACGTTGCGGCGTGTGAAAAATGCCAGTGCCGAAAAACATCATTGAGACTCCCAGCCGGGTGCCTTCAATCACTCGACATTCCTTCGGAGCCGTTCTTTCGCGTTGGCTTGGACTTACTTGGCGCTTTCCCTCTAGCCACTTCTGGGAACAAGTCGTCGCTGTGCCGACACATCGCTGTGGCTACAGATCGCTGTGGTTGTTGTGGTGCGTGGCGACTCCACGTGCTACGCCATCACACGAGCGCTTCCAACAAGCTGCGCCACAGATGTCGCCGTTTCTCTCGCCAAGTCGGAGCTCCTACTTTACAGAAAAGACAAGGGATGCAGACCCAAAGATTGGAAGCCAGTCTCTGAAAGCAGCATCAGACTTCGCACTTGTGACGGGGGATGATACCTAGGGTTGACGTTATTCGGGTCCTGGGCATGTTTGTCGAATTCAACGGCGGGAACGGAACTGCTCTCCGCAAGATCATCGCAAAGACGGACAACGCTTTCAGCTTCGTTCGCAGAATCGCAAACCGGCATCAATGCCTTCGTACTCTGCCACTTCACGTACACGATTTCTGTGCACAACTGGCTCAGAGCGGAGCGAGACAAGCTCAACGTTCTTATCCACAAAATGGTCATCGGGCTACCCATCAGGACCCATGACGAGGATTTCTTGAAACTGGGCGTACATAACACCGCCCAGGAGATTGCCGAAGCCCAAGAACGCGTGCAACTCAGTCGCCTGACCACCACAGCGGCAGGTAAACGCATCCTCGAAGAGCTGGGTTAGCACCCTGAGGGATTCCCGATGGTCAGTACCCCGATCCTTAGGTGCATTCGAGACAAGTTCGTAGTGGCCCCTGTGCCCCGAAACGTCCATCCCATCCACAACGAGGGCAGAGGCAAGGCCAGAGCAGCAGCCATCCTGAAACAGATCAAGCGACACGACATTAGAGCAAGCTGAGTACAGTGACGGGAAGACCTTTGCCGTCGTTGTGGTCGACTCGAGCGGAAACATTTCCAATAGCGCCTCGATTCGCTCTTCAGACCCCGGAATCGCCGAGCAAGTCGCCATCGCCCTCGCCCTGCCAGACGGTAGTGGGTCCGACATCTATAGTGATTCCAAAACGGCAGTTAGGGATTTCCAGAAGGGTTGCATCGCGAAGGAAGCTGTTCGTCTTCTCAGCGGCTCGAGTCCACATGCTCTCACAAACCATTCAATTCACTGGTTTCCCGCTCACGTAGGATCGGTCGAGGGTGCTCCTGTGGACCTCAATGAGTCTGCCCACGAGGCTGCGCGTGACCTCACCGACCGCGCTTGCTCTATAAGGAGCACTGACACCCCTCCTCTCTAGGGTCACAGGGACGCTCCCGCTACTCACAATGAGATCATTAAATATTTCTACATATCCAGAAGGATCTTTCCACCCCCTCCACCCAAGTTGAATAGAGCGCAAGCCGTTTCGCTTAGGCTTCAACAGACCAGCACATATCCGTGTCTGTCCGCTCTCTACGAGGCTTACCCCGACGTGTATCGCGACGACACCTGCAGTCCTGCGGCCAGACCTCCACTCTACCTCACATGCTCTGGGAATGCGGGTCGACATACCCCAAGTTCATCAAGCAGGAGTGGGACTCGCTTCTGCGTAGCCCCGCTCTAGCAAAGCAAATCCTGGCTGTCCGTCGTGCCCGCTACCGGGCCGTGGGGCCAGACCTGCCGGTCCCGACGTGGGACTAGCCGGGTGCGCGACGAGTTCGCGTCCTCGCCGGATCTGCAATAAAGTTTATTCACTCACTCACTCACTCTTTTGCGTGACGTGATTCTGCAGCATGGTGCTCCACACCAAGTGCTCACAGACCGTTGTCAGACATTTCTTTCTCGTAATCGCCGACACCCTGCTGCCCTGCTCCACCAATCACACACTGACTACACCTTACCGTCCATAGACTAATGGTCTCACTGACTGTCTGAATCGCCCCCTAACATACATGCTTGCAAAGTACGTCTCGTCTGACCTTACTGATTGCTACCTTGCCCTATCCTATGTCACTTTAGCATATAATTTGCGTCACTACACTGCCGGTTATTCCCTGTTCTTTCTGCTGTTCGGCTGAGAACACACATTGCCACTGAACGCATCTCTTTCATCTGCCGAAGCAGAGACCAGCGTTTCTGCACTTGTCGCCATCACCAGGTCATCCCGAGCACGCAAAATTTGCCGCGCTCGCCTCCTGACCTCTCAAGAGAAGCAACGGTGCTTGTGCGATCGCCAACACAAAGACGTCCATTTTTCGCCTGGATCTCTGGTACTATTGCGGTCCCCGCCTCATCACGTTGGCATCTCAGAAAAGCTCCTGTCTCGGTACACAGGTCCATATTGAGTAATGCGGGCCGTCACTCCAGCTACCCACGAAATCGTCCCAGTCAGTACCAGTGCCTCATCTGCCCCAAATTACACTGACGTTGTGCATGTCGCACGCCTCGAGCCGCATTATTCTCCTGTTATCACCGATAGTTGTATAACAGCTGTGTCTTACTCACGTACGAGGCAGAAACCTGGAGGCTTAGAAAAAGGATTCTACTTAAATTGAGGAAGACGGAACGAGCTATGGAATGTAAAATGATGGGTGTAACGTTAAGGGATAAGAAAAGAGCAGTGTCGGTGACGGAACAAACGCGAGTTAATGGCATCTTAGTTGAAATGAAGAAAAAGAAATGGGTATGGGCAGGACATGTATTGAGGAGGGAAGATAACCGGTGGTCATTAAGGGTTGCGGACTGGATTCCAAGGGAAGGGAAGCGTAGCAGGGGGTGGCAGACAGTAAGATGGGCGGATAAGATTGAGAAATTTGCAGAGACAACATGGCCACAATGACCGGGGTACATGAGAACATGACTAGGGTAGTTGGAGAAGTATGGGAGCGGCCTTTGGCCTGCAGTGGGCGTGACCAGGATGATGATGATGATGATGATGATGACCCATATTTAGGCGCCCCTGGGTGGTGCTTCTGCCGCCGGGGGTAATGATACATGCATATTGCGTCTTTCTTGTGGCCGATGCACTCGGGCACCCCGACGAAGACGACGAACTGTCTCTGGCTCTCGAGCTGTCAGCTGAACTGGCCAGCGCTGCATGATCCTTTGTAAGTACACTTTGTAAATATTCTGGACTCTAATCCTGCGTTCGCCTAACAATATGAATTATTTTCTTATGAATTATGTCGTTATAAGTAACAACAGCTGCTAAGAATATTTTGGTAATTTATAAAAAAACTAAGAAATTCGCAACGCAGTCTTTCCGCTTCGTTTATAAAATAAAATACGGCGTCACACACACCCTTATTGCGGCAACGTAGTGCCGTCTTCCCTTGGGCGAGTATTACGGAAAGCATAAGGCCTAGACCCAGCTGGTGGGGGGGGAGCTTTCAGAAAACGTTTCCGTTGAATCCTAAACCAAAACTAGACTAAGGATTGTTCCTTGGTTTGCGGCTATCTGCAATAGGAGCAATAAGGAGGTGCCAAATCCCTCCTGGGTAAAGAAAAACTAGCACTATTCGGCAATGACGTCTTCTAAATAAAACTGTGTTGGTGTGCTAATATTCTAACCTTTCGAAAAACCAATCGAACAGTGTCCTATTCGACTGGCTGTTTGAATAGAATAGTCACTAGTCGGAAATGCGAATACTTTTCGAATACTTTTCAAATATTTAAAGACGTCAACGGTTTCCACTAAAACATTAAATTGGAGTAAAAGCGTGGCAAATTTTCATCTTCGTGGGCATAGTATAGACACAAAATATTAGTACACGCGTAGTGGAACAGGGTGAGCATTCTGTAAGTGTCCAGGATATACTTTTATACTTTTAAATACAGCTTTTTCCCTAAAACAATGGAAACTTGAAATTTGCTACCAGGAACCAACCGTTCTCTCCCAATTAACGAATTCATGGCTGTGTTCCTTCTACATTGAGCTTAACATTCTTTCTTTGTTGCCTATTTTATTTAGTTTTTGTATTAAATTGTATTATCCACTCCTGCTATAGCCCCACTAGGGCTTGCAGTAGGTGAAATTAAATAATAAATAAATAAATAAATAAATAAATAAATAAATAAATAAATGACCGTTTCGTCTGCTACTGAAGCGTTGAGTGGCTGGGGGCAACTAGCTCCTTCTAACGCGTAACTAGGCCCAACCATTCAGAGCTTCAGCAGCAATAAATATGTCCACCAGGTGGCCACTTACAGGATACCCTATCCTGACTGCGTCACGTTAGTAACCATGCTTTTCAGGCCATATGTGGCGTGATCATTTTTAAGTTTCTGGAATTTTTTTAATCGCCTGTGGGAGATATTATAATTCCTGTCATTGAGCTGGATAATTCGAAGAGGCGGACATACCTAGCATCAGAAATCGAAACATATAATCAAGTATCTATTAATACTCACTTAATGCTTCTTAATTAATTATTTGACGGCACATATTGAATGTTATGAATTGTAGCCGGTAAGCTTGCAAAACGTTTTCACTTGAAATGAATGTCCAAAATCACACACCAGTTACTAGATATTTCCCCAAAATGTGGAATGAAACACATGGGCGTTTCAAATACTTATGTGCTTCAATGCATAAAAGGTCATTGTCATTGTATTAAAATCGTAAGTGGAATAGTAGGGTATTTTACGGCGTTTGATGGCGCATACTACCAAGCTGGCGTCATTCTGGGAATTCATTCCAAGTAGATACAGCTGGCGAATTGAAAGGCTACAATTATTAAATTGCAATATGTGCTGTTAAGTAATTAATTTAGAATGTAGTTAGCGGGTTTCTGTTAATTTGTAGAATATGTGTTTTTATTTCTCGTGGAAAGAATGTCCCCCTCTTTGAATAATCCAGCTCAAGGACTAGAATTATGTTATCTGCAAGTGACTACTTTTAAAAATTCCATAAAACGTAAAAATTGTGATCCTTTATACACAAATCATTCACACGCTCTAAAGAGTCCTGTGCATGCGAAGAAAGTACGCGTTTGCTCCAATGCTCCATTTCTGCTTTTAACAAACAACGCTTCCTAACGTGTCATGTAATGACGGAAAGTTGCTAACCTCAACAATACTAGGATGTGAACATCGTTTTATATCACTTGTGATAACGGCTGTTTATTATTCGAAAATTGTTTACAAAATATTAGATATTCAATTCGATTCGTGTCGCTTTTAATAATATTCAATTCGCATTCGATTAGATCTCAAAAATATCAATTAGCCGTCCGCTGTGCCAAGGAAATGTGAGGTTCTAAGATCAGTATTGTATAAGTAGGACCGTTTCGTATGTTCCTCATGAACAAAAAATTTCCTAAATTTTGCAGCAGTAAGACATGTCAAAGTTCGTAGAACATTCACGACCTGGATTTTTACGTGCACCGCCACCCAGTGCGTCCAAGACTCACTCAAGGTGAAGCCCGTCTTACCTGTTACCCACGCCAAATGAACAAGGAGTAAGAATCTAGGACAGAATTAGATCAATTTGGCATTGTGACAGCAGAGTGTACAGCCAGTCAGACATCATAAGAACAGGAGAAATTGATGTTGGAAGTCGAAAATGATTGCCAATGCCTCTGTCTGTGATATTGGTTTAAAGTGGAGCAGTCGAATTGATATAGACTGAGTAGAACTTGTTGCTGGGCGAGTTGGTTGGGATCTGAAGAATACATTGTTGCGCCAAAAAAGGAAAATAAAGACTTGAGAAGGAAGAGTACGAAAAGACAGATTCAGCGCTCAATCTGTCTTTTCGTACTCTTCCTTCTCAAGTCATTATTTTCCTTTTTTGGCGCAACAATGTATTCTTCTGATATAGACTGGTTGATTGACGATGAACAGATGCGCACTGTTGCGCCTTCTCTTCGCTCGCAGAAGCTATTACTTAAGGCTCACTCACACTAGGCCGACCCGACACCGGTTTCGGTCTGCCGACTGTCAGCGACATCGTTTTTTCTTTCGTGTCGGCGCCTCTGTCCCAATGTACCGACGCCAAGCTCTCCGCGGACCGTCGGCAGATTGCCGGTGTCAGTACACTGAGACCAACGCGCTGACATGAAGGAAAATACGCTGTCGCCGACTGTCGGCAGACCGAAACCGGTGTCGGGCCGGTTTAGTGTGAGGGAGCCTGTAGGGGCTCGCAAGGTGGCCTTCCAACACACTCGATTGTTGTTGATCTTGATTCGCTTAAACATTGTGCATACTCATGAGGAACATTGGTGGCACAACGGCTAATGAAATGACAAGCTACAGCTAACAAAAAATGGGAGGACGCCCAATGTTCGCCTTGAAGTTTGGAATTCAAAGATCCCTGACTAGCAGCTCATGGTTCACGGCCACTGCAGCTTGTGTAACGGTAATATTTACCAGGAAAACGCTAGCGGCAAATGCTATGCACGAAGGTGAGCGTTCTGGTAGAATTCAAAAGATAATTACTGGATTTTTGTTAATTTGTGGAATAGGTGTTTTTATTTCCCTTGCGTAAGCCGATCGCGAAGCCATTGCAAAGCCGCGCCAAAAGTTACATGATTTTTATGTTTCCGTTATTATTTCGGCTTTTGATATTTCAGGCTGAGAAGGGAGTTAACATAAAAGGCTTGCGCTGTCCGTGTTCTGTTTCCCGACAGTTCCTTGTGGACTGTCATTCCCAAATTACGAGGAACATTGTCAAGAATGGAAGATGAGGTATTAGCTAATAGTGGGGCAATATAAGCCGCATATACCACACGTCACAGAGCAAGGCATGGAACATACGTGTATCTAAATAGGCTACATAGAAATTCTCACTCACGGACAATTCCGCCCAAGCCAACACCTACATCAGATTTCCTACCATGCGGAGCCCTTAACGTTATCGCGTTAATATGGACAAAAATATGAAAACAGTTCTGCAGATGTTATCGAAGATGTTCATTGATGTATGCGAATACCTAAGAACAAATGAAAGTACGAGCGAGCGAACGAGCGGACGAGCGAGCAAACGAGAGCTGGAGAGTGAGCGAGAGGGAGAGATAGCTAACGAACATGTCCGTTTCCGAGTTTTAACAGCGACCACAGGGTGTACCTACCGCCAACCTACCACGAAACTGGCCGAAAGAGCCAAAGAATGTTATTGGTGTTAAAAAAGTAGAATTCCAGGAGTATCGTTATTTTTGTAATAGCGTCAAATGATGTTTCACTTCACTACCTTAAGGACTCCTTAATAGGGGTATTGCACAAGGTACATCTTCATCAAGCTACATAATTGTATTATTTACATAAGACATAATTGAACACGGAAATAAGAGCAGAAAGAAAGGGAATAAATAGACTACAAGACCTAAAATGATAAATTCATCAGTACAAATACATATACCCAAAAAAGAAATTAAATTGCACGAGCAGATAAGTGGGTTAACATGTCAGCTTCATTGTGGAAAGTATCCAGTGACACTCTCCATAAACGTACAAGGGCGAGGGATGGTCGAAGGGCCTGGGGGGAGGATATATGGTAGTTGATTAAGCAAAGTGTTATAAAATTTGTGGAAAAGTGAAAAGGTTGCAATGCGGCGGTGCGTACAAAGGGGAAGTATACCTAATTTCTTAAGTAAGATACACTCACGTCATATGAATAATTAGAATGAGTTAACCTTGCGGCGTGGTTTCGAACGGCTTCGAATGCATTTATCAGATATGCTTGAAGCGGATTCCATATGACGGATGCACATTACAGTTTCGGTTGGACTATTCATTGGTAGGCCAGAACTTTAACCGGTTTGTGGGTGCGTTTTAGATGCCGCTTGAGAATACACAGTGATTTGTTAGAAGATGAAATGATGTTAGTGTCGTGGGTGTGCCAGGATAAGTCGTTAGATTTGGCGACACCTATGTACTTATATGTGATAGGTGATAGGTATAACGTTAAGGGTAAGAAAAGAGCAGATTGGGTGAGGGAACAAACGCGAGTTAATGACATCTTAGTTGAAATCAAGAAAAAGAAATGGGCATGGGCAGGACATGTAATGAGGAGGGAAGATAACCGATGGTCATTAAGGGTTACGGACTGGATCCCAAGGGAAGGGAAGCGTAGCAGGGGGCAGCAGAAAGTTAGGTGGGCGGATGAGATTAAGAAGTTTGCAGGGACGGCATGGCCACAATTAGTACATGACCGGGGTTGTTGGAGAAGTATGGGAGAGGCCTTTGCCCTGCAGTGGGCGTAACCAGGCTGTTGATGATGATGATGATGATGTACTTATAACACTACGAAGCGCATAAGGGAATGTTATCGAATGTGAATATGTAAGGAAATTAATCGTGCCAACGAGAAAATATAAGCAAGAAGTATTTCTTAGGATTAGGTTCTATTAACCAACCGTCGCACCATATCACTGTTAGCAAAAGTTAGCCGACATTGGGGTTTTTGCGGCTCATGCGCTTTGAAGACTACCTTGCACCAGAAAATTACTCTGACATGAGGCAGTAAAATAATAATAATAATAATATTTGGGGTTTTACGTGCCAAAACCACTTTCTGATTATGAGGCACGCCGTAGTGGAGGACTCCGGAAATTTTGACCACCTGGGGTTCTTTAACGTGCACCTAAATCTAAGCACACGGGTGTTTTCGCATTTCGCCCCCATCGAAATGCGGCCGCCGTGGCCGGCAGTAAAATGCGTTACATTACATCGTTTTACTACCATCTCTGAGAAACGTATTAAAAGGATGTCATAAGCCGGCTTTACGACGTACAGAGTTTTAGATCACGTGACCAAAAACCATCTATTGAGAGTTTAAAACCAGGTGATCTGGAACCAACCTGAAGATCACGTGATTAAATACTACCACTTTACTCCCCAAGGTCTCGATCATTGCGAGCTCCGCCCAATCCAGTTAAGCCTATGCTCGACGACAGGCACGGCCGCGGCAGAAATGGCAAAGATCGATGCCGTGGCGGTGCATCCACCAGCGGAACGGCAGAACGTTGGAAACTTGGAACGTATGTACTGCATACGTCGCGTAAGAGATGTCTCAAGTCGACGCGGCTTCCTCCGGCGCGCCGCCCGTTGCACGACCGACGAGCCAATCGACTGCATTGCGTCAGTGCGAACTCATCGAAAAATAATGTTCCGATTCCGCTCTGCACGGCGAACCGGAGTGGCCATGCTCACATTCAGCGACAAAAATCGCCTCAAGAATCGTTCCTGGACCGATCCTCTCTACGGCAGGTAAATATCTTGCCGTTCGGGAGGGATACCGCCATCGGCCGGCAGCCTACAAACGGCGAGTTGTCGCGTCTGCTGCTCCGGCCGGAAGCAAGCGTGTCGGTCAAAGTTCGTTGCCAAGCACAAGCCCACTTCTTCATGCTTCTACGAGCGAGAAAACGACTGTCTCTTGTCCACTTTGAAGCTGTGAACCGAATTGTCACGCCCCACTGTAGCATAAAATAAACAAAACGTTGGTTAGTTGTAGTGACCCTCAATAGAAAGCCTCACGCACTAGAAATAGATGCGATCATGTCGAGCGGTCTCACCAATTCGAGATGAGGGCACATATTCTCGTAAACACGACAGCTAGCGCTGTAGGAAGCGTGTATACGAGCGGTGAGCATGAATTTGTGCTCAGTAGGTGTCAAAGAAGCCCGTAGGCAATCCACCATTGCAAGCAGACGGAGCTGCACGGACGGCGCGCTGATGGGCTCGTGTTCGCCAACTAAAGCAGGAGACACACGGTCCGATTCGGTGTCCGATCCGGCGTCCGACGCGCCTGAACGGCAGCCGGAATCGAGGTGTTTTGCCGTGCCGAAGCGCCGGATCGGACGTCTGGCGTGCAACGAACCGGGCAAATTTTCATCGTCCGATACGTCCGACAACCGCACTGACCGCACCGTCGTTTGGCCGCAGCTAATGACAGCGTGGCTGGCATGTGACGTTCTCTGACGTTCCCTCCACGGAGGCAGCGCTGGCAGGCCGGTTTCTCGCCGTTTTTTTTTTTTTGTTTTTCCTTGCCTGCTGCAGTTTGTTTCCGACATGCAATAGTTACAAGTTCAATAAAATTATCTCGAACGTGTGCTTATTAGGCAAAACAGCGCCTAGTACACTAGCACTAAGCTACCGTCGAAATCGGGAGCCGCGTCGCGAGAGCCTTTCCGCGGGCAAACAGCACACACCGACCGTCTAAGCGAGGCTGCTCGCTTCGCTTGCACGTTTGCCCTTCGCAACGACTGCGTCGAGTAAACCAATTGTATGTAATTACGGGCTACCTAAGTGCACAGTGTTAGTTGTTTTGGCAAAAATAAGCCCTCTTCATCGAGCTCGGGCTAGATCAAGCACCGTCGGCCACAGCGTCCGCCTAGCTATGCCTGCCTGCCGTATCGCTGGCTGTTAGCGGAGTCGTCAGTGGACAAAGCGCCGTCGTGAAGTGTTCTGTCACTTGCAGGGGCATAATTTTATTCACAGTGTTCACGTAAAGCGAAGCAGCGTTGGGCAGAGTTGTTTATATTGCGTTTCTCGACGTGGATATGAACTCAAGCTGGGGGGGGGAGGCTGGATCTAGGTGGAGCTTACGCGCCGCTCGACCGTTCGGATACACGCACGTTGGATCGGACGCCGAATCATACGGTGTGTCCCCTGCTTAAAGCTCGCTCATGGTTCGGCGTAAGTCCCTGTATATTCTTTATAAATAAGGAAGCTTACCTAGGCACTGTAAACCCAACAATTGGGGCCTAAATGCCTGCCCTCCTCCCAGCTACAGCTTCGTTTGAGCGACAAAGTTTGATCTCGAAGGCCGTGCTTTTGCAAACTGCATGCGACTGAAGCGGTTGCGAATCTTGAAGGCAACATCCGTTTCGTTTTTTTTTAAATATATACAGTACAATTCCTTAAACTTCGTATAAAAAAGTGCATATTTATACAGAGTTCACAATCTTGAACCGAAAAAATTTGTTACAGTGTCCCTACCGATTGTTGTTAGGAAAAAACACGTAATTTTCTCATTTACGATGCATTTTTCTTAAAACCGAAGAGTGGAGCTACTGCGGTATTTGCTTGGTGCTTGCTTGGTGATTGGCGCTAGAAGGAAGTAATATCGGGTTTAATCTCTCATACAAACAGGCAGGTACAGTAATAGAGCAACAAATCTCAGGTTTATTTTATGCGGACGACATTGTGTTGCTCGCTAACAAGCAAAGTGATTTGCGACGTCTGGCTAATATCTGTGGACAGGAAGGCAACAATTTAGGTTTGAAATTTATTGTTAGAAAATCAGGTGTTATGGTATTCAATGAAAACAGTGAACAGACAGTGGAGATACAGGGCCAAGAAATACCTCGGGTAACAGAATATGAATACCTTGGTATATGGATAAACGAAGGCAATGGATATATTGAAACACAGGAAAAAACCATAACAGTCAAGGGGAAGAGAAATGCAGCGATAATGAAGCACAGAGCGCTATGGGGATACAATAGGTACGAGGTCCTCCGAGGTATGTGGGAAGGGGTAATGGTTCCAGGACTTACTTTTGGAAATGCGGTTGCTTGCTTTAAATCAGGGTTACAATCAGGGCTCGACGGGAACCAAAGGTCAGTGGGTCGCCTCGCATTGGGCGCTCACGGGAAGACAACAAATGAAGCTGTGCATGGGGATATGGGCTGGACTAGTTTTGAAGTGAGGGAAGCTCGCAGTAAAATTGAGTATGAAGAACGGCTGAGGAATATGGAAGAAAGTAAATGGGCTGGGAGAGTGTTCAGGTATCTGTACAGGCAAAACATTGATTCACCGTGGAGGAAAAGAACTAGGAAGCTTACCAGCAAGTATGCGGCCTGTGGGGTGGGCAACACAGCCACAAAGAAGGTCAAGCGGAAAGTCAGAGAGGCTGAATTATGCTCATGGGTGGCGGCAATGGAAAAGAAAACTGCCATGAGTAACTACTTAAGAGGAAAAAACGAAATCAGGAAAGAAACCATTTATGATAACTCAAAGGGAAGCTCATTACTTTTCGAAGCGAGATCGGGATGCCTTAGAACACGCACCTATAAAGCGAGATATAAGAAGGAAGAAGAAGCATGTGCTTGCTGCGGTAAAGCTAGGGAAACGACGGAGCATATTTTATTAGAATGTGAAGACGTCTACCCAGCGGTCGATTTAGGCACCACTGGCCTCCTTGAAGCCCTTGGGTTCAGCGGGAGCAGTGGTAAAGCAAACAGGTCTGCAATAGACATTAGTAAGAGGCGATTGGAGGATTGGTGGAATAAAAGTAGGGAAACGACAAAAGACGGAGACGTAAAAAAAAACACAGTTCGCAATAGGGGATCAGAAAAGTTGGACGTGGTAGTTCATAGTGTTTTTTTTTTTTCTTTTTTCATTGGTTAACCTAGGTAGGATATTAGGCAGCATAGTAGCAAGATCTTGGTGGCGCAACCCACCGCCCTGTTCCAAAGGGGACGCTCATAACATCCATCCATCCATCCTTGGTCGACACAGCGCGTTGGTTGTACGGTTGTACTGAATGCTCCTTGCAGTAAGGCGTTAGTTGAATTATATCTTAGAAGTGCCTCGACAAAATGTGCTCCTTGTCGTGTGCATTAAACATTGCAAATCCTCCGGACTCGTGTAACGCCGTTAGTTCGCAGTCTGTTTCGAGCGATCCACCAGTGTCGACACTGAGTGTCTTACTACAGCGCCCGTCCGAGCTGCCTTTGTTCTGCCGAGCTGCCTGCCCGCGCTCTCGTGAAAAGTCTGGTACTGGACCTTCGAATCGTAGTGTATGGAAGACTGTTGAAGGTTGTGCTTTTGTGGAGCTGGAGTTCATCGGAAGTTCTACAGTGCTTGCGCCAGAAAAACGTCGGTGCCTCAGTACCTTTGAGACGAAGGAGCGTTGGCCAAGTCTTTTTGAAAGGTAAGCAAGTTTGGCCCTTGCGCGCATTCTTGAACTTATGATTTACGTAATGAACGTTGTGTAACGAGCTAGAGCAAAGCGCTTTCTGATCGTCGGTTGGCCCTCTTGCTGTGCACATTTAGCAAGCAATTTCACGAAGGCTTTCTCTGATCTTGCAGCGTACTTGCATTCTGCTGTAAAATATATGCTATCCGCCTTGATTGCTATGCTTGAATGGGCACACAATTATGAAAACACTGAAAGTTGCTGTTCGTTCGGTAGTTTTCTGGCAAGAAGTTATTCGTTATGTATGCATTCCCGCAAGTACACTACATGTGTAATGTATCCGTCGATGTATCATGGGCTTCGCGCGTTGGCACACAATTCCTATGTTTGACGCTTAAGGAGATAGAAGCTTGTATGAAGATTTTTGTATGTATACAGTTTGGTTTGGAGGACCAGGTCGCGAGAACCTGTGTGTATTGTTTATGTTCTTGAGTGTCTTCGCGTATTTGTCTTCTGTGTTGCAGACCGGACATAGGCCGATATTACAGTAACGAAGTTTATTTTTAATCGAGACATTTCAATCAGAGACCGGCCTTTAAGAAAGACATAGACCAACCAATTCTTAAGAACGGGATGCCAGCTCTTGCAATCGTAGGTTGTATGGCAGTGCGTAATAAAGTAAGGACTGCGATATTGTAGCGATAATTACCCCTCGATTCTATACCACTCTTGTCGCCCATCACTAACGGCGGGCTGTTCCAGTACCTAGCACGGGCCGGGGCGGCGGTCAGACCACTAACGAATAACGAAAAGGAATAGCATCGCTACAAAATCGCGATCTAGCTTTCAGAATACTTTTCATCTGCTCAATATATTTGGTTAATCCAATGCGCCATGTTCTACTGCATATTTGAGTTTTGTTGTTGATTGTCCTGGTAGCCTGTTGTTGCTGCTGATTTCGTTCCTTCCTGAAACTTCACTTGTTACAAAATATCAGTGTAACCTCCTTAGATATAACAAAGAGACATTTGTGCAACCAGACGCAAATTCATGCAGCTGGCTGTGTGAGGCTCTCTTTTCAATTCCACATGACACTGGTAAATCGCAAATTCCCAGGTTCACAGGACAGTAAATTAAACATTTCTTACTTTTGAAGGCTATGCGGATTCTGGAGGCATCCCTACATCCCGCAAGAACCTGCTGCACTGCTGGAAGCTGGACAGCCCGACAATAAAGCACGTGATCTGTGCTTTCTCAAAGGTGCGTACAAAACTGGCGCTGCCTTTCGAGTTGTAGGATACATTTGTGTAATATGCAATCATATTACTGTACTGCATGTTCAGGATTTCTAGTGGCTGATCAGGAATTTTATGTTTTGGTGGAGTACCCTCAGTTTAATGAATTTACCTAAAGTAGCCCCCTCTGAGTTAACTATAATTGGGCACTTCAGTAATTATGCCTTTTTAAGAACCATGAATTGAGGTTTCGTGCTGTGAATAATGTGCTCTAGAGTGTCTAGAAAAATGCGTTGTACCACCTAAATACATGGTTTAGGCAAAAGTGCCTTAAGCAATGCTTTCGCACAAAAGTTGTATCATCAAGAGTTTCATAGAAGCCTGTGTGGTCGGCATGAAACATGACAAAGAAAGACATAGACCAACCAAATATAACATTAAAAGCAATACATTTTGGCTTCCATATGGAAGCCTTGTTCACAATAAGGCAAACAAAGTGGAAGTGCATATTTAATTAGGTTTTAGCATAAGATGGGGGTGGGCTCCTTGGTTTCAGATGAACGTGTGTCCTGTTGATTGCATCTCCAGGGAATCCGGGTACAGGCATGGCTTCCAATTTCTTTCCTTGCCGATTATGCTAGACACTATCCAGTCACTATTGTGTTTAGTCTTTGCTGCATGCTCTGCCAAAGCATTTGATGCCACTCTTTTCTCATCCACATCGTTCTGATGTTGGCGTAGCCATTGTTTAAAGTTGCCTATCGCCCTAATGTAGATCGTATTCATATACACGTTATGTTTCAAAGGTCAGAATTCAAGTCAGTAAAATTTTTGATACGGTTTGTTACTGGGATGGCTACCTCGTTGGTTCAGCATAGCTTGTCACTGGGATTGCTGTCTTGTTTGTTTTGCTTCTTGTCGGGTTCTTATGGATTTGATTTTGTGCACAATGAGCTGTTACACACACACCTTGCATATACATGTGAAAAAGGTTTACAACAGAGATAACATATATGCATGGGCATATATATGTGTCAATAAAATACTCGAGCCTCATTTCTGCCTACAGAAAAAAAGTTATTTCTCCTCGAGGGCATGACTGCTTGCAATAATGAACCTCCAAGGGAAGGTTTTCTCTAATCCCTATTTTTGATATCTAAATGCTTATGTGGCATGTACAAACTGCATGCATCAATTTCTCATTGGGATGAGTGGTCTAAATATTAAATTTGAGTAATAATTGCAATAAATAACTCATTTCAGCTGTCTTCTAATGACTCTAAAATTCTATGCTTCTACCTTGCCAAGCCTATTATGAAATTAGTTTGATGAGGCCCAATATACAGGGCTTTCTAAATTGAAGGTATCAGTGCCTATTAAAGACTGTGCTAACTATGAAAATGCTGCTTGAATAGGTGGTTTATTCATTTCTCAGGCAAAAGCTTTACACCCAAGTGCAGTCAGTAAATCGAAAACAATTGCGTCTTGTTCAATAGTTCTCGAGGACTTGTGCGTCACTATAGTCGGATACAACCTTAGAAAAAAGGGGAGGCCTCGCCCAGATGACCGAAGCGCGACGTCCGATTGCCTCCGCGACTAAAATAATCCCGCTCAAAAAATCATGCTTCGGAAACTCGCAATTCTCGGTATAAATAAAGGCTCTTGTACTTTGATGACTGGTTTAGTAGAGCTCTCATGTGCTACAGCACATGCCAGATCGCGACAGAAAAATAACCCCGTGCCTTCCACAACGCTGCCCGTCGTCTGCTCTTTAGCTTCAGTGCAAGTGGCGAAAGTAGAAAAAGCAACTCTGCATGGCATTTGCGCTTGTTTACATGTACACAGCGCATTTACTACTCCTGTTCCGAGCTTCAAATGAATACAAGTACTTATATAATACAATACAATACAATACAATAAAAGTACTTATAGAATACAAGTACTTATATAAAACAATGCATTTATCGCAACCATTACAAACCCAAGATGCTCAGTGCCAGCGAAAGCACCGTGTTAAAGGTGAGGAGGGAGGTCAAAGCTTCACATATTTCGGGGGGCAAACTGTCGACGCCCTCGCGAAAACGCCCACAAAATGTGGAGACAAGAAGATGCAGCACGAAGTAGGACACGTTGTGTGCGCTGAGGTCGTGTGCACGATTTCTTTCACCACAACGAGATACCGACGGTCGAGAAGATCACTAACGAGTTCTCGAAGCGTATATGGTGTTATGTTTGTGCGCTGGGATTGGCCTGACGGAAGGCCAGTGCTTTGGTATGTCGACCATGGAGGCAGCATTAGTCCCCGCATAGTGCCTGCTTCGGACACACGACTACGTGCACGGCTCGGTTTTCCTCGCGGCTGCACGGCGTCCACGACGGAAGCAGCCACCGGATCACGGACTGCTATTCGGCCCCTCCCCGTGCCGGCAGCAATGCAACCCCCCCTCCTCGTTTTTCCGGCGGCGCCCGCACCACAAACGACTCCCGCTGTGTTTGGGACAGTTTCCAAAAGAGGGCTGTGTTTCGACCTGGTGCCTTGCAGTTGGTTTCCTTTGTCCTATGCGGGCCATAAAACTTGCCCGGCGCACCATTCTGACCGACCGCCAAATCGTCCTGACGCCGTAGTGCGGTTCAAGGAAGCGCCGGCCACCGAGAGCGGCGTTAGGACCCCGGAGGCTGCCCGGACCCTCTCTCTCTCGACCTTGTTTCGTCCTTGGGGACTGTCTGGGGGATCTGGGGACTCAGGGGTGTTATTTAAGCAGCTTGCAGCCGCCCTGTTGGTCTCTGTCCTGATAACGACGACATGTAAACATTGTATAAAGAATTATTCGCCGAGAAAACTCTCCTCGTCTCTGACTCTGCGTGAAGCGAGGTCCAGACCTCCTGCCACCCACACATACCTCGGCAAACGCCACAATGGATCTCCCATCACTGAAGCGGTGTACTGTGTGTCAAGCACAGCAGCCAAGCATTCTCCCGTGAGCTCTCAAATAAATAAGAAGTTTATTTGATGATATATTCCTTTTAATGGAAGCCCAATTCTGAAAAAGCAACGTCCTGCACAGATCGTGCTCAATATAAGCGTTGGCATGGAAACGTGCTGAAATGCCGGAAAATCTGAATGCAAATGCAGTTATTAACCCTGAATAACTATGTGGGGCCCGAAATGCTCATTCGGGCAGCCACTGTCCAGCTTCAGACGAAAAAGCAGTAGTCAGCGGGAATGAAATTGACAGCCACTCTTAGCAGCCTGCACGCCAAAGCACATTGTACTTTGCGTGCAGTTGTGCTGCCCCTACTGTTTTTTCCAGCCCGTTGAGATGAATAATGCCAATGTCAGGAGACCCAAAATACTCTATTGGGCAGCCACCTATGAGCATGACGGGCCCTGTGATGAAATAACAGTCATCAGGGCACGCTTGAAAGGCACCTTTAGCAGTCTGCAAGTCAAAGCACAGTCAAGCCGTCGCCACTGTTGGTGAAACGGCAGCAATCAATGCGAGAATGACAGCCACTGTTGGCAGCTTGCATGCAAACACACATTCATGTGGTGGCATTGCTTATTTTGGTTACCTGGCCCAGGCAAGTAATGCGAATAAGAGAACAATTCTCAAACATCATTAGTTTAGTTAGGCTCAATATACCCAGTCGGGTAGCTGTTAATAGCAGCAGTCGAGGGCACGCTTGAAAGGCACCATTGGCAGTCTGCACGTCAAATCACAGTCATACCGCAGCCATTGTTGTATTTGTTTATCTGACCGGGCAAGTAACACCAATGTAAGCACAATTATTCACCCTGAATAGCTCTGCTAGCATTGTTTGTTCTAAAAATGCTGAGTGAAGATGAATGTTTTTTTATTGAGGCAATTATTTAATTCACAAGCCATCGGCATGGCGATCAACGGCCAGGTTCAGACAATGTCATTTGTGAAGTAATAAATGGTGAAAGTTGCAAAAGCTCTCAGTGCACTGCTTTGCTCGGCTCCATTCACTGAAAAATGTCTTTGCAACGACGAAAGCGTCAGACAGAAATCACACCCCACTGCACATTGTTATTCGTGCTGAAAATTTTCACCATCATATGTGATTGGCAGCGAAACTGTCTGTTTACTAAGGCTGAATGCATGAAAAATGCAACAGCATAGCAAGGTGTTTCACAATATGCAGTCTTTCATGTGCACTTCTGGCTAGCTGCCACATGCATTGACACATAAACATGAACAGAGGTAAGAGGCAAAGTTACTGCGCAACCCACATGACGCTTTTAAGAAAATGTATCTCTAAACCTTTCTGCTTTGATAGGCGATCAAAATTTGTTTTGAGCAAGTTGGTTAATCACATTGCAGCAACAACACAAGAAGCAAGGACAGAAAACGCAGCGAGTAGGCAGATTGAGAAGACGAGGTAGACCAGTGAGAAAGGTTTTAATGAGATGGAAGAGGCCAGTCCTGCAGTGTACAGGAGTTAGTGCTTTGAAGGAGATTGGCTAATGAAAATGTGTAAAGACTTTGCTGAAAGAAAACTAGCAAAAACAAATGCTAATATAGAATAAAAGGATAAATATGAGTAAGTGCAAACACGCACGGAAGCAGGAACGCTGGCAACACAACTTATGCGTGACTGTGCCACAGCACGCATTCTACAGCTTGCGCGCGCGGTGAGCACTGGTGGAAAGCAATCAATCGACGGTGCTATACACAACGCTCGAACACCGCCGTTAGACGCTCGGCTATCTCACTGCTGACAACGATCATTCACACTAAGTTGACGGCGACAAATCTTTGCGTTGGAGGCTTCTTTTGCAAATATTTTCTGTTGAGACGTTCGTAGGTTTGTTTCACGCACGCACGCTTTTCTAATTTCTCCTGAGAATGGTTTTGCTCCATCACTTCACCCCGTCCGACGAAAAACGCAGCGACACCGTACGCGAACTCACCCGCCGATGACAGCAGGCACCAGACTTTGGCAAGCGTTTCTCGTCCCAACTTCACTCGGGAGCGAAATAAAAAATACATGGAACAAACAGGCAGGATTGTGTTTGCAGCAGTCACCGAGGGATCCTGTTTTCAGGCAAACTAGCATCAGCGATGCCCGCTGCAATGTTTCTTCGCCGGATCACGGCTTAGAATAAACGCACGCGTCACAGATGCCGCATCGTAAGCTTGCAGTAATATTTCCGGCATGATAGACAATGACAAACAGTTTGGGAATTTACTGTGACGAGGCATTGACGCGCACAGCTGACGCAACTTGGCCCAGTTCGAAGCCCGGGCGGCCATCTTCTCCGACGGCGGGCCACCGGCCGTCCGGCGCATGACGTCAGTCCAAAGTGCAAACCCATTAGTGGATGCTCGTGTGCATCCACCTCGGAGGAGTAAACGCCCCTGTTTTTCTAAAGTTGTATCCGACTATAATCGAGCACAGGCCCTTGGCCTAATACTAAATCAGGATTGAAGCTTTCAATGTCTGCTAATCGCTAGAACAGCACCAGATCTCATTCTGTGCCAAGGGGTGGAACACATTTGCTTAGAGCTAGGCAGATGAATGTCTTTCTTTCGCATTGAAGTTCCCAATACTTTCTAGTCTTAGGTGAAAGTACACAGCTCAGCACAACGCATGTATGGTATACGTAAGGGTGCTTTGTTCTTTAAACCGAATCAACAAGAAGCAGCTACTTCCGTTTTTGCAAACCTTACCCTATTCCCTAACCATTCCTTGATCAAAAGTGTAGAAAATTAATCTGTGCTTGTTTATTGTTTTACACGTAGACATCGGCGACGGTGTATATGTTGAAAAGGGCCTGCTTAAGAGGCTGCGCCTGGATGCTAACAACTCAGGCTTTCAGTTCGCGGGGGGCCTCCTTAAGGCTCATTTTACGAAAGAAGAGGTTGAAGTGCTACACATGGATGCGCAGCGATTGTTTGTGACATCGTCCCTGCTGTCAGGCCTGGCCTGCCTTTTCGCTTCATTCTGGGTCTTCCACGTTATCTACTCAAAAAAGGCCCACAGGATTTTGACATTTATCGAGCATTGCTTTCTGGATTTGAGCTACACAAAGCCGCGGGTGAAAGCATTGGAGTTAGTCAATTTTTACAAGAACTATTGCTAGGCAAAAAAATTTCAGATGCATATGCTCAAGAAAGTTTGTAAAAATTATGTTGCCTAACAAAAACACTCGTGGGCTCTGTGGCCGGCAGGTTGCCCACGGCATGTAGCACAGTGCTTGCTTTAAAGGGACACGAAAGAGAAAATTTATTTGAGCTTAATAAATCATTCTTTTACAACACCGAAAAAACAACTCCTACCATGAGAATTGGCTTGATAAGCCAGATAACTTGCAAAAACGAAAACTGGCGTTGCCACCACCACCTTATAATTCCTGCACCAGCTCGCTGTGATATGGAATTTGACGGTGTCTATTCGGGTGTACCTAACGTTCTACTGGCCAATGTTGAAGAATTCTGTTGTAAAGGTGTCAAAGAATATACTTAGTTGAAGTATGACTCAATACTGATGTGCGGGCACTAGACAAAACTTAAGAAATGAAAGTTAAATCTTCATTTTCTCTTCGATTAATCTGCTTATTGCCACAATGTTCATGAATACAGTTCTGAAAGATTGTTTTATCAGTCTAAAATGATTTACTGTTTCTCTTTAGTATCTATGTAATGGACCTTTCGCAACAAAATGTGTTAGTATGCCACAGGTATTCTCAGCGAGGGCAAGAGCACCAGCAGCATGCTCAATGGTTCTGTACCAACTGATAATTTGAAGGATGTCCTGTGCCACTAGGGTTAGGCCAACGTGGCTCTGTGTTAATCACCACAAGTGTATTATGCAAAACTTAATGGCCGAGAAATTGGTAATTCAGGGGGAGTTGAATTAGCTATTTTTATTTTTTTTTATTTATCGTGGACTTCTCACATTGCACTTTGTCACAACGCATTCACTTTAAATTAACTGTGGAGAATAAGGTGGTTTGGCATTCAGACATGCCTTCTGTGTGTAAACAGTGCTAGATGAGCAATACAATGATACACCATAGATGCTGACTGGCAACATGAAGGGGTTTGAGGGCAGCTACAAATATACAACCTTGCAGTCGTACCTATAGCATTACGGTCAATTTGTCACACAAGCATATGGCATCCATCACAACTACATGCCTAGAAACAGACAAAGGCAACACACTCAATTCCCTTTTAGACTATCTAAGAAGCACTACAATTTTTAGGCAACGAAAGTGAAATCTGGCTTGTACCCATAAGTACTGCAATACAGTTGTGCACCATGTTCCTCTTTTGTGGAAAAAGGGCTGCATACATTTTCTTTGAGCACAAGGGGGAGCGGTATCAGTTAAAGCTCCTCCATCCACGCGCCACCGCGGCTTTCTTAAGTAGCGACAACCTTATTGTGCACCGCTTTTCCCCTCACACCAAATCCGGCTTCAAAATTTCCGGTTCCGGCGTTACCGCTTCCTGGAGTTGTGCTGCGGGAATTTCTGATTTGACTGCTGATGGTGAGACGCCCGTGCGTGCTTAGCAGACCTGTGGGAGTCACCTTGAGAAGAATGCAAAGGCGGCAAGCGTTTGTATTCCGCTGAAGTAGTAATTCGCGGTCGCTGTTTTCTAAATGCACGAAAAACGGCAGTGGTCTCCAGGCATTACATTCCACTGTACCTTGTCTCTCGTGGCACAACCCGTCGCAGGTTGACGTGAAACAGCGAACACGATCAGATCGCTAATTACAATAGGCGGCGGTACTTGGATGGAATCGCATTCGCAGTTTAAACCGCAGCTGGTGCAATTAAAGCCTCTCCATCGACGCGAAAGTAAACAACGTTAAGAAAAACATAGCGTTACTTCCACTCGGAACAGGAAGCTGCAGCTACGGAAGTTCCGCTTGACGCCGGAAGCTAAGGGGGTGAGTGGCAGAGGAGCGTGGAGGAGGAGGGTAGGTTGGCAGTACTTAACCTGGTTGGCAGAAACGTGTATGGAGGGGCTTTAGTATCAGTTAATGGCTGTTTTCACATATATGTTTTGTCGTGTGTATTAGCAATCACCACTTTCCTCATCTGAGTGAGATCATTTTTTAGAAAGTTTGAAAGTTGATAGAACATGTTGCTCATGGTTGTTGCAGTTTTCTTCCTAACTATCCATTCATTGCACTGTGCACCCATGTCTTGGGCAACTAGCTGTTTGAAGGTCAGTATGCTATCAATGGGTCTAATGATAATCTCTAGTGCCCTCTCATTTGCTTGCAATATACAGTTAGATTTTGTATATTGTGTCACTGTTTATTTTCACTGTACTTTAGTTTGACTACGTCTTGAATGTGTTGTGGTAGTTTTTCTTTTGCAATGAAAGATATGGTGGGCAGTTGCCGACACTAATGTGATAGTATGAATGCTTGCTGTATTTATCACGATTGTTTCATTTTCCTGGGGCAGTAATGGTCATTAGCAGCAGATGTTAGTTGCCCTTAAGTGCAATGTTTTTATGTTGCATAGTATTGCTCATAATGCATTGAATGCACTTCACGCGCATGTTGTGGACAACGGCCTGTTTGAAGAAATTATCTGCATATTCAGTGGGTCTAATGTGAACATCTCTACTACTGACTTAGCTTCACTACATCTTGAATGTGTTGTGATAGTTTTTATTTTGCCGTGACAGATGTGGTGGGCAGTTACCGGCACTAATGTGATAGTACGAATGCTTGCTGTATTTAGCACATGGTTGTTTCATTTCGTCTGAGGCAGTAGTGGCCGTTAGCAGCAGTTGTCATTTGGCCTTAAGTGCAATATTTTTGTGTTGCATAGTTTTGTCCATAATCATCCATTGAATGCACTGCAGACCCATGTTCTGGACAACTGACTATTTTAAGGAATGATCTGCATATTCAGTGTGTCTAATGTGAACATCTCTAGTAGTGCCTGTGTATTTGTGAGTTAGATTTTGTACTGTGTGTCATTTTGTTTTCACTGTGCTTTAGTTTCACTACATCGTGAATGCGTTGATAGTTTTCCTTTTGCAGTGAGATTTGGTGGGCAGTGGCCGGCACTAATGTGATAGTAAGAATGCTTGCTGTATTTACCACATGGTTGTTTCATTTTGTCTGGGGCAGTAATGGCCGTTAGGAGCAGATGTCATTTGGCCTTAAGTGCAATATTTTTATGTTGCCTAGTTATGTTCATACTGATCCATTGAATGCACTGCCCACTCATGTTCTGGACAACTGCCTGTTTGAAGGAATGACCTGCATATTAAGTGGGTTTAATGTGAACGTCTCTAGTACTGATTGTATATATATCAGTTAGATTTTATATTGTATGTTGCTTGTTTTTACTGTACTTAAGTGGGATTGCACATTGAATGCGTTGTGATATATTTTATTTTGCTATGAGAGATCTAATGGGCAGTTACCAGCCCCAGTCTGTGTATTAGTACAAATATTTATTATGCTTATCACAGCATTTTATAAGGCTATAGTTTTGTGATGATTAACTCATGCCGACTTTTTTATGAGAAACATGTCAGAACTAATAAACAATCACTCATGCTTGGGATCCATGAAATCATCCTTGTAATCTTTCAGTTGTCTTTGAAATACTTCCATATCAGGCCCAAGAAACTCCAGAACGGGCTTGAAAAATTACTCTCGGAAAGAGCCAAGAAAACCAGATGAACGAGGTAAAAAAATACTCCGATATCAGCTCCAACAAACCACAGAATGGGCTTGAAAAATTACTCTCAGGTAGAGCAGCGAAACCTTGATAACAAGGTAAGAACATACCCCCACATCAGTACCAACAAACTCGAGAATAGGCCTGAAAATAACTCCCAGGAATAGCCTAGAAAACTGGATGAATGATGTAAAAAAGTAATCGCACATCACCTCCAACAAACTCCAGAATGGGCTTGAAAAATTACTATCAGATAAAGCTGAGGAAAGTTAATGAAAGAGGTAAAAAAATACTCTCACATCAGACCCAAGAAACTCGCGAATGAGCTTGAAAAATAACCCTCAGGAATAGCCGCTAGAACTTCGTGATATAATTAAAAATATAGTCCCACTATCATCCATAAGAACCTTCGCACAGATTAAAAAATTACTCTCCTTTCTACATACAAAAAACTTAGTCAGCATGCTAGTAAATTTTTACCTCGACTGGTACGTAGTAAGAAAAACCCAGAAACGGGAATGCGATACAGGACGAGCGGTTTACTCCCGTTTCGCGTTATTTTTGTTTAGTGTGTAGCTGTGAACAGTTAATGTCCTACTGAAGTAAGTCTTGAGTAGATGTGCTAGTAATTGTTTAATAAATGAAGCAGTCGTCGGCGAACAAGTGAAGTTTCCAAGAACAAGTACTTGCGGTACACCGGAAGTCACTTGTAGAGAACCCGCGGTGGTTGCTTAGTGGCTATGGTATTGCGCTTGCTAAGCACCAGGTCGCGGGATCTAATCCTGGCCACGGTGTCCGCATTATGATTCGTCTAATTAACTGCGCCTCTCAATTTGTTGTCGTGGCTCCCACATTTTCCATGATAGAGTGTATAAGCACGACTGAACGAGGACGTACAAAAAAACAGATACACAGAGACAGTGCTTGACTTTCAACTATAGATTTTATTTTCGCATGCATCGGTGTATATATACCGTACGAGCGGAAACAAACGTGACAGGAAAAAAAAACATTGAGTGGTGCATATCGATGAACCGTACACGTGTGCAAGGCATGGTGAAAACATATACAGCAGTGGTTACAAAGATAAACCGAGGAACCGTACCTCCTTTTCAGATAGCGACACTGAAGACTTGCTCACGCCCCTTTCCTGTAATGTGGCAATCTCGTAGGCTTCCACAATTACCCTTGTCATCCTGCTTAGATCACTATACAAAATAGAAGTCCTTTCTAACATGGGTTTGCAGGAACAATCTCGCCACTGAATACCCAAATGACCCGAGATTACCCAAGTGACGGTATATGCCAAGTGACGGTATGACACTCTTTTATATGCTCATTGATGCATCTGCCGGTTTGGCCAACATACATTACTTCGCTCGAAAGTGAAATCTCATAGACAACTTTATGAGTGCAGGTTACAAATTGTTTGCGATGCTGTGTAGAAATTACATGCCTTTTGTTATTCTCTGTATTAACCTGTTTGCATAGCTTCTGTAGACGCTCAGCGGCAGAGAAAGCCACGTCAACCGCTATTCTCCTGAGATAATTAAGTATGCTACACAGCAACTTTCTTTGCTCTAGCCGTGGCACTGCTTCCATTTGATGCGTTTTTACACTTCCCTAGAGCTACATCGTGAATTCAGTGCCTTCGATATAACATTCTACCTTTTGAACGACCCACACTATGCGCAAACACTCTTTCTCCGAGGGGCTAAACGCCTCTTCTCGTGGTGTCAGTTTTCGACTGAGGTGCAGCACAGGAGGCTCCTTTCCGAGTTCATTTAGTTCGGCAGTGACGACACCTAGACCACGGTTGCTCGCGTCACATTGGAGAAAGGATTCTCTGCGACTGTCTGGCGAGACAAGTACAGGCCATGAAAACAAAGCTTTCTTCAGATTCTGGAAAGCCTCTTCCTTATCTGTGCTCCATGCGACCCCTTCTGATCCATGCTTCCGGAGGCTGTCTGTTAGCGGACTAGCAAGCTCCGAATAATTTGGGATATAGTTCTAGTAATACCCAGCCATTCTCAGAAATGAACGCACATCCTTTTTTGTTACAAGCCTCGGCAAGCTAACTATGGTCGCCACTTTGGCTTTCTTAGGTTCCCGATTCCCTTGTCCGATATTGTGCACCAAATACCTGACACGAGCCTCTCCGAACTGACACATCTCGGCTTCGATTGTCAAGCCCGCCCCTCGAATTCTTTCATGCACCATTCGTCTATGTTTAAAGTGAGACTCCCAGTCATTAAAAACACGACCACATCATCCAGATAGGGAAGCGCGAGTTCTTCTAGTCCTTCAAGAATCTGATTCGTAAGCCTCGAAAAACAGAGACGTTCTTGAGAAGGCCGTTCTTCAGGCGAAACAGAAAACGTTCTTGAAACGAAAACTCATGTCAACTGGCTGGTAAACTGCGAAAGGGGTTACACAGGCCGCGCCGCGACTGGCTCGTTCTGTTAAAGGCGCCTGCCAATATCCCCTCACTAAGTTTAGTGCTGAAATGAATGCAGCCCTGCTTACAAGTTCTACTCTATATTTGGAATATTTGTTCGTTCGTGATGGCATCCACGCATGGTCGTGGATCTTTCCCTAGTATTTCAACTAGCATTAGAGCGGAGCAAGGCTCACTATGTGCTTTCTCGAAGACCCCTAGATGAAGCATGCTTTTTACTTCTACCTTCATTATGTCTACCTTCCTGGAGTAAAGAATACCTGTTTACTCCAGGAAGGGTTTAACATGATAAACCCGGTCCTCACGTCTACGTAACCTCACGGTGTAATTCACTTCTGAAATGCAATCGGCGAGTCCATCCCAGTGAACTTCCAGTTTACTTTGGCTATTGCCACAAGATCATCACTTTGTCGCCAGTGTCAAAAGATCGCTTCCACGTATTTATGTCGTAATATCGCTTTGAAGCGTTATTAACGCTTCCTCTACGTTAGACTTCATGATCTCACGTGACTCATGTAACCTTTTCATCAGGTCCAGCACATATCCACCACACTGGTGGATATGTCGTCCCATAGCTCACGAACTAGCCTCAAGGGACCTCGAAGGTTTCGGCCATATAGCAGTACTGCCGCCGCAAACCCTGTTCCCTTGTTTGACACCATGTGCAAAGCAAAGAGTCTGCCCGGTAAGCAACAGTCCCAGTCACACTTCCTCTTATGGCAAACCGCTATCAAAACTTTGTTGGAGAAGTAGTGCCATGTCTACGCCGTTGCTCTGAGGATGATACACCGAGCAATGCAGAATTGTAACGCCGCATTTCTCGAGAAACGTTGTCGTGAGTGCACTCGGGAAAATTGTTCGCTGATCTGATTGTACTTCTACCGGAAAACCGAGACTTGAATATACGTAAACCCGCCGTGGTTGCTCAGTGGCTATGGTGTTAGGCTGCTGAGCACGAGGTCGCGGGATCGAATCCCGGCCACGGCGCCCGCATTCCGATGGGGGCGAAATGCGAAAACACCCGTGTACTTAGATTTAGGTGCGCGTTAAAGAACCCCAGGTGGTCTAAATTTCCGGAGTCCTCCCCTACGGCGTGCCTCATAATCAGAAAGTGGTTTTGGCACGTAAAACGCCATATATTATTATTATTATTTTGAATATACGCAAAGCACAGCATCCACTGCCTCGTCCGAAGCTGCCGCCTTTAAGGTGACAATCTCAGGAAACTTTGTGGCCGGGACAATAAGGTGAAAATGTATGTATGTTTCCCACCTTTGTTTCTTGCAACGGTCCCACTAAATCCACAACAACTGGGCGGAAGGGCTCAGAAATAATGGACACCTTCACAATGGGTGCCTTCTATTTGTCATTAGATTTGCCTGCTTTCTGACAAGTTTCACAAGTGCGGACGAATTCCTGCGCTTATCTGAAACAACCCGGCTAATAAAATTCCTGCAGCAGTTTTTTCTTTGTCTCATTTATACCTAGGTGTCCTGCCCATGAGTGGTCATCAAGAAGGCTGAGCAAGTCCTTGGCACGCGGAGATGGCGCCACCAGTTCATCGTAATACTGTCCCCGCCTACCTTGTTACTTACGGTGTAGGACACCGTTTCTCACTTCGAAGCGAATGTTTCTCGACGACACACCTTCAGTTGTCCCGCTCTTGAGAATCGCTACCGTTGAGCCATTTTCCTGCGCTACACGTAGCATTTCCCTGTCAACACCTAGCATGCGTTCATAGCTGTGTGTGCGCGGTGCCCACATGGACCCCTGGAAGCTGTTTTGTTTTCCTATCGAGTGCCCTTTCCTTTTCTTTCAGTGGCGTTTTTTCAGCATGACCCTTCTGGTGATTTTTGTTTATTGAAAAAAACGGAGATTTCCTCATACGATTTTGCTGCTCCTCCGGAGCAAGCTGTTTCCTCCTCTGTTTTCGTATAACGCAGTATGTGGAAGTGAATGCCATAAAGTCGACCACCCTATCGGTGAGCTCAGGCGTGCCGCAGGCT
Source organism: Dermacentor variabilis (assembly GCF_050947875.1). Taxonomy (NCBI): domain Eukaryota; kingdom Metazoa; phylum Arthropoda; class Arachnida; order Ixodida; family Ixodidae; genus Dermacentor; species Dermacentor variabilis. The sequence continues at coordinate 166,584,767 of NC_134575.1, forward strand.
CTGTTTTAGGTGCTGTTTTATTTTTGGCATATATTAATGATATCAGTTCCATTATTAGTGGCGACATCACAGTATGTTTGTACGCAGATGATTGTCGACTTTAACGGGAAATTAACGACGTCAATGATCATAAATTGCTGAGTGACTCTCTTGCTGGAATTGAAATGCAGTGTGAAAACTGTAAAATGAAGACAAATGAACAAAGGATAGTTGTTTTCAGGGTATCCAACAAGATAAAGAATGCTTCAGAGCACAAATACTTTGCGAACTTCCGAATACTCGCTACAGTTGATACACTCAAATACTTAGGGATAACTATTAATTACCAAGAGCCCAAGCTGGAAAATGCATATCACAAATATCACGAGCAATACCTAAAAAAAATTTTGGTTTCTGCGTGAGAAGTGGAAGCTTTCGCCTCAATCTGTCAAACTAACCGCGTTTCCTACCTATGGGATGCCAGCGTTAGAGCACGCAAGCATAATATGGGACCCGTTCCATGTGCGTCTAATAAACGAACTTGAAAGGGTGCACAGAAGGCCTGCACATTTTATTTCGTCCAAGCATTCCTCCGTCACCTCGGTAACAAAGGTGTTAAACCTGCTTCCACAACCACCTCTATCCCAGCGGCGCCTATATTGGCAAGACTAAAACTCCTATTTTTGCTCTCTAAACACCATTTTAACATTGATATTGCAGACTACTTAGCTTTCCCAAAAAAGCGAATTCTCAGGAAAAATCATAACTCAATCTTTCTTGAGGCACAGCTTCATATGGACGCATATGCATATTTATTCTTACCTCGAACAATAAGAGAATAGAACACCCTGCCATCACTGGTTATGCAGTGTACCTCAACTGAAACTTTGGAAAACGGCATAATGACGTTATTACTGACCTGAAAATTCGCTTGCTTCTATTCTTTTACATATATTTGCATCAACTTCTAGATATACCACATGTCGTCTGTTTTATGGATTCGAATGTTTTTTTAATTTGTTTTTATGAGTTTACCGCTGTTAAAATTATTAGTTTCTCTGATTTCTATCTATGGCATGGTATTGATGTAATTTCGCACCGAATTGTCGGAGTGTTATGAAAGTTGCCTTTTTTTTCGTCACAGACACTTCGATGATGAAATTCCCTGTTGTAACACCCAGTTTTGTATTTGTGATGCATTAAATCCCACACGGTAACGGCCTTACGGTCAACAGTATTGTAAATAAATGATACCGTGTGGAAACCCTCCTGCATCATGATTATGTGGGAGAACACACCGATACCGCAGCCAAAATGTTTGAGGATTTTAGGGCTCCATGTACCGAAAAACGGTGGGCCCACCGCTACAATACAACACTCGCTTAGACAAGGAGAGCAAGTTCTTCACATGATGAGAAGAGTATCAAATTGAAACCGTGGAATAAAAGAGCCATGCTATACCTTCGCGACATGTTGCCTATATTCAGAGTCCGACGCCATGTGTCTTATACCTATCTCCGCAAACAAGACATGGCACGCTTCGGTGCGTAACTTGGCAAGGCTACCAAACTTGCACTGAGACTCTCCGTTAGCACGAGCACACAACTGCTCGCTGACATACGCTGTCACAATACCATAATCAAAATATTTACCACGCACAAACAAACGCGGAAGAAGTGGCCGAAGAAAGCAGATGCACTTCACGTCGGCTCCGTCTTCGTTCAATCATTTCGCAGAAAAATCACCGAAAATCATCGAGTTTTGGCTGCCATATCACGCAGAACGTTACCGAGATTCTACTGATACCAACCTCAAGGTGGGAATCCCATTTTTCGAATTTCTATGCCAAATTTTCGTCTGCGCCACGCCGGCAACCGCGGCGGTGGCCGCCGCGAGGCTAGGCCTATAGGCCCACCTGTGAAAGAAGAATACACATGGCGCGCGCCCACGCTCGCTCGCAGACGCAAGAAATGGAGGTTCTCGTGCAAGGGGAGAACATTTCCCGCGAAGAATTCGAGGCCAGCACGGGCTGGAGTACCGTCGGCTCAAAAATGCAGGCCATGGGGAGATCGATACGAGCAGTTTCGACGCCCACCTCGCCACCGGCGGAAAGAAGCAGAAGCGCGAGTAGAAGCTGAGTAGAAGCGCGAGTAGAAGTTAATCAAGGCCAGCTGCATGACATGTCTACCGAAGCGTGATTTAAAGACCATCATCCACCCAAAGGGAGGCCTGAACATTGGCGAATTAGGAGCGACCCGAGTAGCCTCGTGCGTCTACCAAGCTGCTCACATACCCGGGGAGCACAGGGAAGACGACACCGTGTGCCTCAACGCACAGCAGAACATTCTCATAGTAAGTACCCCTAGTGAAGCCCACGCATACCGATACTAAAGAGTCGAGCGCCTCGTGGTCAACAGCCAGGTCTATGAGGCCAACACATACGAATCGGCACCCGATTTAACTTCCAAAGTAGTCATCAGGGGTATGGCTCTCGAAGATTCCCTCCGGGACATCACCGCCCAGGTGATGTCCAGGGGAGAATTTTGCGGCTATCACTGCGAAACTACTCAGAAATAGCACCACGGTTATCGTGCTGTTTTCCGGACTGAAAGTTCCCTCCTTCGCCCGCTATGGAGGCGCACTCATCAGGTGCGCGTTGTACAGAAATATACTCGACCTGCGCTTCCAATGCGGCAGAGTGGGCCACAGCATGGACGTTTGCCCCAGTCCGCAGAACCGCATCTGTAGAGGCTGCGGCACGGCCAACCCAGGCCTCGACCACCAGTGCAACCCCCTTTGCCAACTTTGCGGGGGTGAGCACTTAAGCGCCGATAGAATTGCAAGGCTCGCTTCGAGACGCCATATATAGTCAAGAGACGACGTTGGAAAACACAACGAGAACAGGAAAAATTCCTAGCATCGGAGGCTACGAGGGAATCAGTTGGACGCCCTTCCCGCGAGACAAGGCCCCGATCACGCCCGAGGGCCCACTCGAGGACCAGAAAGTCCAGATCGCGGAGCCGCACACCCGGACCAGCCCGAACCAGATCCACGAGCTGTATGCGTTGGCGGTAACGCCGCTACGGAGGCAGCCCGGCGGTAGAAGAGGCCACCAACAAGTTAAGCAGGCAGACGCGGTCAAAGGCTCGTCGCGCCGCTGCGGATCTGAGGAGACTGCAGCTTCTAGGGTAATAGCAGAAATGAGACGGGAAAATGCATCTTTGAGAGAATTAACCTCACACCTCACGAGAGAAATTCAGCATCTTAAGAATAGCCAAAGGGTGGAGATATCCCCCCGTCTGAGTATTTGTAGTGCAGATGCAGCCACGTTAACCCCTGATAATCGCATGGAGGAGGACGACAACCCGCCGCCACCTAAGAGAAAGGATCTGGCTGTTAGCAGCCAAACCGAATCACAACTGGCAGACCTAGGGCAGAAATTAACGGATATGCAAAAAATACTTAAAGAACAAGCGGAAGCCGTCGGCATAATGTCGACCATAAAGTCGAGACTTGACAAATTCGAAAACAAGGTGGACAACCTAAGTCTTAGGGCAGCCAAACTGCAGCCAGTTACCACCGCAGGGGCCCCCATAACTGGGGTCGCATCTAATCAATTTTATGACGCCGCTGCAAACACCGCAGCAACATCTGGGGTCGTTCAGACCACCACCCAACGACCAGACCAAAACAGGCAAACAATGTAAAATAGGCGCGCTGACGATATGGCAGTGAAATTGCAGGAGTTATGCCGTAAAAAAGCGGTCCTGCAAAAGCACCGTAAAAGCAAATTGAAACCCGATGTAATAATGCTTCAAGAGACACACGGATTAGCAAAACTATCCGGTTACCAAGCCATTGGTCTCCGATCCGGGGAGAACCACGCAGTAACTACTTTGATAAGGAAAGGCTTAGCGGTCGTTAGTAACGACATTAAGGTAGCGCAGATTGAACAATTATTCGTAGAAATTCTACCCAAAAGCAAGAGCCAATCCAGCACGTTTATCCTCAATCCATACAGCAACCCCGCGCACATACGACAGCGCTTCCTAACACTCTTTAGCAGGGCCACCGGCATTGCGGGCTCCCATCCCCTACTAATCCGGGAGAATTTAATGCACCGCACGGAGAGTGAGGCTACGCCTATGCGAGAGCCAAAGGCAAGGCTTTATGGCAGAATATACAGGAGACAGGCCTGTCCCTCATCCCTGACCCCAGCTCCCTCACCAGAATGGGAACCGGGCTGACAAGAGACACCACGCCTTATGTAACGTTAGTGAACACCACGAGAGGAGCCAGTTGGAATAACACGTTCTAAGACCTTGGTAGTGCCCACAGAATTCTCGAAACAATTTTATTGGAGAATTGGCAAGAATCGAGCCGGATGACGCACGCGCCCAATACAGACATTGAACAATGGGCCGAAAAAGTGATGGCTGACGTCAATAAAGTAACAAAGACCGTGACGCCAGAGCTTCCCGTCGAGGAGATCGACAGTCACCTGGTGCACATGTGGGAGGCCAAACGATTGCTTCAAGCCAGGCGGCACAAGCAAAGACACAATAGGCAGTTGAGGAAACGTATCGCGTTACTCAACAAACAAACAGAAGAAGACTGTAGAACACTTAATAAACAGCAACGGGATGAGATCTGCAACGCGATGGACGGACGGATTGGCACCAGTCACACATGGCGCCTACTCCGCCACCTGCTAGACCCTACCAAGACCAAGGCAACACATAGGGAAACCATGCGCAACCTAATACACACACACGTCAAGGATGAGGAAGAAATCCTTTTCGAACTCTGCGACAGATACGCCCCGCAGAAGCCGACTATTTAGCATGAGGAACACACGGGAAAATCCAACTTCTTTCTGAACACACACTTTGGCGAGGCGGAAATCTGGGCCGCTTTGCAAAAGCTAGACAGCAAGTCGGACGCGGGACCGTACGGCGTAACTAATAAGACCTTTGTTACCTTGCACCACGAGACCATCTCCGAACTGACCAAGTACACTAACGATTGCTGGACCCGAGTATGCATCCCCGACCAGCGGAAAGGAGCGAAACTGGTGCTCCTCCCCAAACCAAGGAAACCCTCAGATATCGACAACCTTTGACCAATATCTCTTACGTCATGCGTCGCCAAGTTGATGGAGCACACCTTCCTCACCCCGATCAACGCAACCTTGGACGACGTCGAAGCGTATCCGGACACCATGCTCGGGTTCCAGCTCATCTCTCCACGCAGGATGCAATGCTGCGAGTCAAACACCACGTACTCGACAATAAGACAAGAGGTACCAGGGCCATTCTAAGGTTAGACTTCAAGAAAGCCTTCGACAACGAAGCTCCCACAGCCATACTACGCCACATTGCCACACTCCATCTTGGAAACCGAGCGCACAGCTATGTTCAGGATTTCCTCACACGCAGTAAAGTCTCCTTAACGCTGGGCAAACTCGCATGCGAAGACAGGAACATGGGTAGCGTCGGCAACCCCCACGGCTCGGTCATCTCGTCGATGCTCCTTTATCTCATTATGATCGGCCTCCCCGTGCGCCTCAACGTCATCGAGGGAGTGCATCACACAATATACGCGGACGACTTTACGATTTGGGTATGTGAGGGAAGCGACGGAGAAATCGAACAGTGGGTACAGAGCGTGGTCGAGGTGGTGGAAGAGTACCTCGTGGAACTGGTCTTGTCTGCTCGCCAGAAAAAGACCTCCCAAGACTTACATCCAGCATGCAGCATACGAATAAATTTGCATACGCACCAAAGACGGACAAGAAATACCCAAGGTGAAGCAGATTAAGGTGCTCAGACTCAGCATAGACTCGAACGGCACCTACGGAGAAACGGTGAGCCATTTGGAGACTAAGATCACGAACGCGATGATGCTCATCAGAAGAATCACCGACAGACACCAGTGCATGAGGAAGGCCAGCGTCGTCAGACTCATACACTCCTTCGTTATTAGCCACATTACCTATGTGGCCGCCTACCACAACTGGTACGTGGCCGAATATGCCAAACTGAACACCCTTAATTAGAAGAACACACAAGATCGCACTGGGCCTTCCAGACAGCACAACCACGAAACTTCTGCTAAAGCTGGGCGTCCACAACACGCTCGAAGAGTTAATTGAGGCACACCAAATCTCCCAACTCGAGAGACTAGGGAAGACACGAACGCGCAGGAGCATCCTGACAAACTTGGGATAAGTTATCACAAGCAGCATGGCAACAAGACATCCATTCCAAGCGCGATCAGGGAAAAGCTGCAGGTGGCTAATCTAGCCAAGAACATGAACGCCGAATTCACTCAGGGTCGAAGAGAGAATAGAGCCAAGGCTTTACTACAAGCCTTCGGTAGGAACAAGGAAGCGCTGTTCGCTAACTCTGCAGAATACGAGGATCGACGTGCTTTCGCAGGGGCGGTCCTCAATACCGACAAACAATTGGTCAGTTCTTCTAGTATACGGGGAAAACCCCCGAGGTAGCGGAAGAGGTGGCGATAGCCCTAGCTATCGTTAACCCCAGTGGCAGATACGTACTCAGTGACTAGCAGACGGCGGTCACAAACTATGCACAAGGCAGAGTTTTGCCGAAGGCTGAGGCTATACTTAAAGCCAACGCGAACTATATCACCCTCGATGAGACGGAGCGACGACACATTATATGCTAAAAGACATGTTTTTGCCGCAATTTAACACACACGAAAGGAAGACACATACAGACAACAACTAGGCCAACTAGGCCAACAAGCAGTTCTGTTGACACATTATGTGGTTTCCGGCTCACACGTCCCCCGACACCCCCCTACCCAACCTCAACGAGGAGGTCCACCGCGTAGCGCGAGGTCTCATAACTCTCGCCCGCGTCGAAGGATCCTCTCTTGGAGTCGGAAATCCAACGGATGCATGGACAGAGAGGGAAAGAATGACCAGGTACTGTGATAATACAAAATTTTATCAAAACTCCAGGCGTGTTTATCCACCCCCTAACCCAAGCTCGACAGGGCCCAAGCGGAAGACTGGAGGCAGTTACAAACCAAGACCTTCCCCAACCCTGTCCATCTCAGGAGGATATATCCAGACATCTATTCCGACGATAACTTCAAACTATGCGGCAGGGGTCACGCATCTCTTAGACACATTCTCTTGGAATGTGAGGTTATATTGCCAATAAAGTTGTTATCACCACCACAAACAAACGCAACAACTCCGACTGCAACAGACTGAGCCGTGTAGACACATACTTAATAGGCTTCCAACCATCATCCCCACCCATACCGGCTACACTATCACTTTCACCGCAAGCTAGGTCACTCTTCAAAATCGCACCACTCCCTAGACACAGGAACCCTGTGATAAGTAAGGCTACGCGGACCCAAAGAGTAGCATACTTCAAAAGAGACATAGGGCGCAACCCACATGGCACATAATAATATACAGGTGCTAGCGTCCAAGACAAAGGCACTGCTATCGCGGTGGTGGACAACACCCTCAGAATGACACACAGTGAATTAATTTCAAACACTGATACGACCACAGCAGAACTACAGGCGATAATAGCAGCGATAGTAGCAGCAATACAACATCTCCCACTGACACTTATCACTATCCACCATATTTACTGATTCAATGTCAACATATAGAAAACTTACCTAAAGACTTACCTAAACATATAACAAAACAGTTACAAGAATGCATCTATCGACAAGTAGAGATTTTCTGAATGCCTCGTCGTGAGGGGATGTTGGGAATGAACGAGCTAACCAGCTTGCCGGCGATTTGATACTTCAGGCTCCCAACAACCCCAGATCAAAACTATTCTTCTCACCAACGCCTCCACTACAATGCACCCATTTAGGGACGAGCGCAAAGTACACCCTAAGCTACACCAAGACATTACAAGGCAACAGGGCACGCTCTTCCGACAAGCTCAAAAACCATGCTCATCCAGCCCGGAAGCACCTCCTGCAAGTCCTACTTACTAAAGACCACTCTCGCTGTAGCCACTGTGGTTTGTATCCTCCCAACATACCGCACATCCTATGGCAATGCCATCGGAAACTACGCCCTTTACCCAAACCCTCATAACCCTAACTATCCCTTTCCGCCGTGTGGCTCATCGCTGCAACGACCCTTCAGGACCAACGATTCCTTGCGCGCATTATCGGCCTTGCGCTGAAGCATATACCGCAAGCGACGCCCTGGACTGAGGGTATCGTTGCACTTTTGTATTATAGAATAAAGGCATTTGTCTCTCTCTCCGTAGCCCACAGACAAGGGCAGATGTTCAAGGAGCAAAAGACCCCGGATTTTCTCTCTCGCCCCCCGCTGTTATTAGTGCCTGCCCACAAACGTCGGGCGTTTTGGGGAATGCCATGCCCCGCTGTACTTGCTAGCCACTGGAAAGACGCGTCCGGGACGGGCTTGGCTTTCCGGTGGCCGCAGGATACGCGCCAGCAACTCTCACTATTATTATGTGATCGCGAACGAATACTTATATGTCGTTCGTGCTTCGCTTCGTCCTCGTCTGCTTAGCGCCGTAACCTTTGTTCCTAAGTTTTCACTAGAAAAACATGACAATTTCATTTTCCTTCCCGATTAAACAGTCCTACAGTAAACATTTCCTCAAGCCCGAGCATTTTGTTTTTGCGTGCGTGACCTTGTGTCTACGTAAGACCCCATAATCGGGATTCATTGCACAAGCGGAGCAACTGATATGTTTATGCCATGCAACGTCTAAGCGCGATACACCTTCATTGCCTTCATCACCGCCACTCACTCTATGTAACGTGCCTAGATAAATGTTTACGAAGTAGCGACACTCATTGTTCGTTGCGCCGTCCTCCTCACTCTCGCGCTTACTCTTTTATTTCTACTTCGATTGAGTCGGTGATTAGTGCATTACTTGCAGTTCGTTTTCTGAATGACTAGAGGTGATATTTAATGCAAAATGTTCAATACGCTAATCAAAGTGCCCAGATTTCCTGCTAGCGAGAGATATCTAGGGACTTTAGAGCTAATCATCTGGTCGGGGTTCTGTCGGGAAAATAAAGGCATAAGGTTGTTTCACATGGCGCGATTGGGGCGAAAAAGATCTTTCTGCCACGCACGTCAAAGAGCGATTTTCGCTGATAGCTTTCACATGCGTCTGCGTCAGCGCGCTTTCCTTCGCAGCGATGCGGAAGGATGCCCCTTGCTTCCGAACTATCCATTGCTGCATCATTAAATAAAAACAACATGGAAACTAGTCAAATATTCGAATGTTCCCATTAATATTCAGTAATAGAATAAGTATACCATTTTTCTATGTTTAAAAGCGTTAAGCTTTCATTGCAGATGCGGTGAATGAGACGCTGCACAATACCGCAAATATGAGCGTGCGGCTTGTGCGGCGTTGGTGGGGTGGTTCCGCTTAGTGCACTCTACTTTCGTTCTCACTGTGGAAGCCACAGCTATACACACCAAATACACACCAACTATCCCTGCGCGCCGTGTGACTCATCGCCGCAACCACCCTTCACGGCCAACAATTCCTTGCGGGCATTACCGGCCTAGCGCTAACGCATGCCGCAAGCACACTGCAAGAATTTCAGTGTGCTAGCACCTGGTACAATCTCTAGCGATAAAGAGGTTGACTACGGTGACGATCAAGTAGGTACGTCCTTCTGTTGAGTTGGCGAGTACTCCCGACCTCGATATATCGTGCCACTTTTCCTTTTAAACGAATTGAGGAAAAAGAAAGTATTTATGTATCTCCTAAGCCGCAGGTGGCAATGGGTACGCCCTTTTAAAACATAACTGAAACCTGGTGCGCGACATTGCTCCACAGAGCTACCAACGCGTGGTAAAACAGGAAAGCGCCTATTTGGAGGGCGCTTTCCGTAACTTCACACGTTGCCCCGCCTACATCGTGCCGATCGCTTTGACTCAGCGACTGCGCGATCAACTTGTCGCAATACAGTCGCGTAGAGCCCACGACGTCGCAGCGGTCGCTTAGCGACGGAATTCGCTGTCTCGCTAAAGGAAAAATCACGCTATGTGAAACAGCCTTTACGTGTTTCTCGGTGCTTGCCCGCACAGGTGCGCCATGCAATTGGGAGGTCACGCGCAAGCTTAGAGCAGGCTCCGCTAGAAACGCCATGAGTTTCTTAGAAAGCGCGAAAGAAGTGTCCCGCTGTAGTACACACATCCCATTTAACTGGTTTCGGCAGTGGCAGTATGCTGTGGTGCTATATTGACTCAACGCTAACCGCATTACATTCTACAGTCATCTTGAGATTAGTTCTGCTGACTTTTTCAATGTCAGAAGGCGCTGAGCCAGTGCTCAAAGAGGCTCAGAGGTTCTAGGTTGTCGAGGAAGTGTCGCCTAGACGCTGCGGTGTTTTAATTAGGCTTTGCGAATGCACACCCCGCGTCAGTTGTCGGCTTGACAAATTCACAGGGTGTTCATTTTTCAGAAGTAGCGAAAACGTGCCATACCGCCCCTTGAACCTAAATTTACCCACTATGTCCGCAACCGCTTTCGTATGTAGCAGGGGTGTTTGCTTGCTATCGTACGTCGCCGTTTCCCTCTACCCCATCCACCTATGTATGCGAGCTTCGAACGAAGAGGGGCAAGGCTGTTATTCACTTATTTGGTGACTGCATCCGTTCCACACATTCTCTGATTCCTCCTGTTTCCTACTCTCTACCACTATATGTACGAAGGCAATGTTTTTAAGAGGCTTGATGTATAATGACAACACTCAGGAAGGTATGTGGATAGCGCAGGGGGCTGCAGAGGTCATTGTGGCCGGCAGATAGAATTAATAAGATAGATAGAATAGAATAATAGATAAGGGCAGATAGATAAGATAGAATAGATAATTCTCGCGTCGCCTTTCCTTTCTGCCACGCTTCTGCCATGTATATCCACGCTCTGACCCAACCCACGACGTGATTTGCAGAGATAAGCAACAGCAGCTGTAGTAAACTTGAAGGAACAGATTTACAGAACAACCAACCAGCAGGGAACCACGCTGTCGCCGCGTTTTATTTATTTATTTATTTATTTACAGTACCCTCTGAGTAAATATACATTATAGAGGGAAGAGGCAACATAAAGGAGGTAAAAAAGATGTACAGAAAAGGCACAGTATAAGTAACAATGATACATTATGCTCGCTCACTGATTTACACATTATAGACAAAAATAATAGTGGTAGGTCCCCATAGAAATCTCTTGATACAGTTTTCAATAAAACAATTTGGGAATGATACGTCCATACATACATAGTTAAGCTGCAAATATAGTATTTATACAATGAAAAGACATGATATATTGAATACAAGTTTCATGATTTAAATGTAGTTAAGTAAAGTGATTCTAAATTGAACAGGGTTGCTTATACTAACAATGGATGCTGGCAGACGGTTCCATTCGTTGCAAGTTTTGGGTAAAAATGATTGCGAATGCGTTAGTGTGTTAGAGCGAGGCACATGTACCTTATGCGTATGATCTCTACGTGAGGAGATGAATGGGGCTGGATTAATCCGTGCTGACCGAAGCGCTACGTTCTGGTATTAAATCTTATGAAATAAGCATAGGCGTGATTGTTTCCTGCGGGTTAACAGGGAAGGTAGGTTAAGTGGAGACTTCATTTGTGTTACGCTTGCCGTACGATGGTAATTAGCTAGTATAAACCGAGCGGAGCGATTCTGGACACTTTCAAGGCAGTTAATTGAGATGGCATGATGTGGGTCCTATACTGATGATGCATATTCCAACTGTGGACGGACATATATCGTGTACAACAAATGGTTGATGAATAATGGTGCGAGCGAGAAGTTTCTGTGAAGATATCCAAGTGTGTGGTTAGCTTTGCTTGTTATAAAGTCGATATGGTACTTCCAGGATAAGTTATAGGTAATATGGACGCCCAGATATTTGTAGTGCATCAAATATTGGGCGTCACAACGGTACCACGCTCGCTTAAACGCAGAATGCCCAAGGTCACTGCACTTATCCATCCAAATCGCCCCCGACACACAAACCCAAATAAGACTGACGTACGTGCCTGTGCAGTCAGTCCAAAATTAATCTATCGCATCACGGCGAGACTCAGTCCAAACGCGTGGTGCCTGCCCCCCCCCCCCTCCCCTTCCCTGCTCGGTGCTTCTTGGTTTGCTTCTAAAGCTACCTACAGTCCTCGTGCCTTCGCGAGACGATGGATATTTCTAAAGAAACGTACAAAGCGCCGCAGGGGTTGCCATTAGAGCCTAGCTTTCGGTTTTGCTAGGCCAGACCCTGCGACGTCGGCGACGTCCTAAGTAGCGAGCGCGATCCACACCGAGAGCCTAGTTTGGTAGGTCCAGTTGTTAGCTTTCTCTTTCAGGAATCAGCGCCAGCTCGACCTTCTCGGTCACGTACACGCAAGCTGCCTAAACTGACCGTCGATGCTGTTGCCTTTTACGTATGCTGCGATGGCGTTCTGGGCGTATGTGAGAAAATGAGAACGTCACGGCTGTCTTCTGGCCTCGATGCTTGCGAATCTACGCTTGTGTGGCATTTGTATCTTGATTAGTACTCATTGTGTATCTATGAAGCATCTGCAGACCTTCGAAATGCTGAGTGTCCAGTGCTGCCTTCAAGAACGGTCAGATATGTCGGAGTTTCAGCAGTTCAAAATTGCACTAGGCACCATGCTCCTTTAGGTTCCTTTTCTAAAGGTGTTTATTTGGCAGAGCTCCGAGCAGCGCAACGTCGACGGGCAGGGCAGTCACAGCTTCCAAACACGAGAGCCGTTGCTGAGCCGGAGTGCTCGACCCACTACCGTTTAAAGCCAGTAGCGCTGAACCCAGTAGCGTCTCTTCGCTACAATCACCCACGGGAGCGAGAAGCGAGCCGTCCGGCGACCTAACAGCTCGTCACGATGAGCGGGTCGTAGTAACGCTTTAAACGGTCGACATGGACAATGTCTCGTCCACGGCGGCGCATGTCTGAAGATGGCTCAACTGATTCTATGACATAGTTCACTGGAGATGCGCGTTAGAGAACACGATAAGGGCCTTCATACTTAGGGACCAGTTTTGATAAGAGGCCAGAGGCAGTTAAAGATACTGAGAGCCACACGAGCGTTCCCGGATCGAAGGTGACCGTGGCAGTGGCGTCACCGCGAGTGCTCCTCTGGCACTCTGGATCAGCGGAAGGCCCGTGCGAGGTCGCGACACTCTTCTGCATGTCTGACCGTGGCAGAAATAGGCACGCACTCGGATGCATCCGGCCGGTACGGAAGAATGGTGTCGATGGTGTGCGAAGGGTGTCGACCATACAGCAAGAAACAGGGTGAAAATCCAGTGGTGCTCTGCGTAGCGGTATAATGCGCGCAGGTGACGAATGGCAGAATGGCGTCCCTGTTCCCAGTTCCTGTGGTCGGAGGCAACGCACATTGAAAGCATGTCGCCGAGCGTACGGTTGAAGCGTTCTGTGAGGCCATTCGTTTGAGGATGGTACGCCGTGGTCGTACGATGAACAATGTGGCACTCTTTGAGAATCGCTTCAACTACTTCGGACAGGAAGACGCATCCGCGATCGCTGAGCAGTTCTTGAAGGGGACCATGCCGCAGGATGAATCGGCGAAGCAGGAATGATGCAACATCGCGTGCTGTAGCTGCTGGGAGAGCGGCGGTTTCAGCTTATCGTGTAAGGTGATCTACTGCCACAATGGCCCAGCGCTTACCAGCCGACGTCAGGGGAAGTGGCCCATACAAAACGATGCTAACGCTCCTGAACGGCCGGGTAGGCAAGGTAGAGGCTGCAGACCAGCTGGCCAGAGGTGGGGGGGAAGATTTTCGGCGCTGGCAGTCGGGGCATGAGCGAACGAACTTTTCATTGTAGTTGTACATTCTTCGCCAGTAGTAGCGTCGTCGGAGGCGCTGGTACGTTTTGAAAAGTCCCGAGCGAGCACACTGTGGATCAAAGTGGAACGATGCGCAAATTTCAGAACTCAGGCTTCGAGGTACAACTAATAACCACTGGCGGCCGTCAGAGGTGTAATTGCGTCGTTGAAGCAGGTCATCGCGAATGGCGAAATGGCGAGCTTGACGGCGCAATGCACGAGTGAGTGGCTGCGATGACAGATCAGCAAAGCAGCCTATGATGGAGGCAATCCAGGGGTCCTTGCGCTGCTCAGAAGCGATGGTCCCAATGTCGACGGAAGAAACGCCAAGCTGGGATATAGCGCAGCAGGCATTGTCATCTGGCAAGGGAGAACGTGAGAGGGCGTCAGCATCAGCATGCTGGCGTCCGTTGCGGTACAGTACGCGGATATCTTAATCCTGTAAGCGAGAGCACCCAGCGGGCGAGACGGCCTGAGGGATCGTTCAGTGACGACAGCCAGCATAGTGCATGGCGGTCCGTGACATCAAATTGGAGACTATACAAATAGGGCCGGAACCTCGTAAGCGCCCAGATGATCGCCAGGCATTCTTTTTCCGTGACGGTGTAATTGGTCGCGGCTTTAGTAAGCATACGGCTTGCATATGCCACAACATATTCAGGAAAAATATTCATTGCGCTGCGCTAGGGCAGCGCTGAGGCCAACACCGCTGGCATGGGTGGCAACACCACAGGTGCCGTTGGGTCGTAGTGGCGCAAAATGGAAGGACACGTCAGCAAACGACGGAGCTTAGTGAACGCCTCGTCGCACTAGGTCGACCACGAATGGAGAGGTCTGTTGCTGCCCAGGAGCTTCGTCAAGGGCGATATGATGGCGGCGAAATTGCGAATGAAGCGCCTGAAGTAGGAACACAAACCTACTAAACTGCGCAGTTCTTTGACGGACGTCGGTTTAGGAAATTCAGCTACGGCACGAAGTTTTTCTGGATCGGGGAGGATACCGTCCTTTGAGACGACGTAACCTAGTATTGTGAGCTGCCGCGCTGCAAATCCGCAATTCTTTAGGTTAAGTTGGAGGCCAGTGTTTGCTAAGCACGTCAAAACACCCCGTAGGCGTTGAAGGTGCATGGTGAGGTCAGAGGCAAAAACAACAACGTTGTCGAGCTAACATAAGCACGTGTGCCACTTCAAACCGCGGAGAACTGTGCCCATCATGCGTTCAGACGTTGCTGGCGCATTACAAAATCCAAACGGCATGACGTTAAATTCGTATAAGCCGTCGGGTGTGACAAAGGCTGTCTTCAGCCTATCGACGTCAGCCATGGATACTTGCCAATAGCCGGAGCGTAAATCCAGAGATGAAAAGAATTCTGCTCCTTGTGGGCTATCGATGGCGTCATCGATTCGTGGCAGCGGGTATACATTTTTGCGAGTGATCTTGTTCAGGCGCCGATAGTCTACACAGAACCGTACCGAGCCGTCTTTTTTCGTAACAAGGACGACAGGGGATGCCCATGGACTGTTCGAGGGACGGATCACTTCGCGGTGAAGCATATCGTCCACTTGCTCATTAATCACACGACGTTCTGTGGCAGAGATGCGCTATGGTCGTTGCCGCAATGGCGGTTGGGAGCTAGTGTCAATATGGTGCGTGACAGCAGACGCCCGGCCCAGGGAAGGTTGCCCGACATCAAAAGAAGAACGAAATTCTTCTAAGATGCGCAGAAGCTGCGAACGCTGTGGTGGGGTGACGCCATTGGCAATAGATCAACGAACACACCTGTGGGCAAAGCGCCGGACGTAGAGAGAGAACCGAGCGTGTTATAACTGGCGCAGGACGTGTCTTCGGGAACATCCGTAATTTGTACGGCGTCGATCACTTCCACGTGGCCAATACATTCGCCTTGAAGCAGCATCACATGGTATGAGAAGGGGTTACAGACAAAAATAGCTGTGGAGCCCTGCTTGACGTTCACAGTCGCAAAAGGCAGCAGCAGACCTTTTCGAGTATAAAAGCGGCCCGACGGAGGAAGTAGTGTGATGGCGTCAGAGAGGCTGCTGCAATGCATTGATACAATCAGTGACGAGTTGGGAGGGGCATTGGTGTCGTGCCTGACAAGTAGTTTGTTCGCAAAAGAAGTATTATCGGCAAGCGTCATATCTGAGATCGGCGACAGTTCTAGTTCGGGCCGTGCGCAATGTATGACGGCATCGTGGCGGCCGAGAAAGTCCCCCCCCCCCCCAGGATAACTTCGTGGGAGCACGAGAAAATCACAATAAATCCGACGGCGTATACAACGTCCTCGATGAGAACACGAGCGGTGCACGCCGCAATCGGGCGAATACGCTGTGCGCCTGCTGTGTGGAGGGCGAATCCAGCAATGGGCGCCGTAACCTTTCGAAGGAAGCGACAAAGCTTTGCGTCCATAACTTATACAGCGGCTCCGGTATTCACGAGGGCATATGTGCGCACACCGTCAACTAACACGTCTATCACATTGGTTGGGCTACGTTGAGGCCTTCCGTCTTTCGACGGCGTCGCTTCCCTTGGCTCATGGACTGCGACGATTAGTTTTCCTCATCCCGAGCTTCGGCGCGACGCCGCATCGGGGATGGGGAGCGTCTGCGCCAACAAGTTGAGCGACGGATGTTGGCGGACCGGCGGAATGGTTGTTACGCAGCCCGAAGTTCGTCGTCGTAATAAGGGCGTGGAGAACCCGCCATAGAACTTGTCACATATGGTGTAGCGCTAGGCGACTGCATGCGACTACAGTGGCGTGCGACATGGCCTGCATAGCCGCACGCAAAACATATGGGTCGATTGTCCGCTGTACGCCACCGAGTCGTTGCGGCAGGTCCCATCCATGTGGAAGGACGCGTTGGACGTGGCGGCTGGTGAAGTGATTGCATAGCAGGCTGTTGTCGGGGCATAGCGAGGACTTCGGCGTACGTGAGAGGTCCCCGTTGAGGGAGTTGTTGAGGCTGGGTGATTACTTCCGTGTAGCTGAGTGGCACAGCCGTCGGGATCTGTTGGAGCCTGGCCATGACTTCGGCGTAGCTGTGAGGCGCAGCCGCAGGAACACGCTGGTGGTGCTCAGGCAAAACCTCGTGCAGTTCTTGCGCTATAACGCGGCGAAGCGGAGGCGCAAAACTTGGCGTACGCGCGTGTACCGACTGCGACTGTGCAAAATCCATCAACGAGAGTTGCCGGGCAACTTCCTCGCGGACGAAAGCCTTCATTTCTGCGAGCAACGCTGCCTGGTTGGACATGGCAGCCAAGCCAGCGAGGTGTTCGTCACGCGGTAGAGATCGACGGGTCAGTGACCGCTGCCTGCGGAGTTCTTCATAGCTCTGGCACAGTGTGACAATTTCAGCCACAGAGCGTGGACTTTTGCCCAGCAACATGTTAAAGGTGTCGTCTTCTATGCCCTTCAGGATATTTCGCAATCGATCGGACTCCGCCATGGTCGAATCGACTTTCCTGCATAGGTCCAGGACACCTTCGATATAACTGGTGAATGGTTCGCCTGGCTGTTGAGCTCGTTCTCGCAAACGTTGCTCGGCACGCAGCTTGCGAACAGCAGGGCGACCAAATACATCGGCGAGGGAAGTCTCAAATTCCGACCATGTCTGGAACTCTGCTTGATGGTTGTTGCACCACAGGCTCGCCACTCCAGCGAGGTAGAACAGAACATGGCTCAGTTTGGCCGCTTCGTCCCACTTGTTATGGTCGCCTACCCTGTCGTACGCCGTGAGCCATTCGTCCACGTCAGTGTCGTCCGCTCCAGTGTAGACAGGAGGGTCGCAATGACGAGGCACCCCGGGACACGCAGTGGGTGCAGGATGAAGCATTTGCTGGGAGGCGTCTTTGGGCATGGTAGATGGTAGGGTAGGGGACCGGAGTTCCAGGATCATCGTTTGAGTCTACCCGCACACTCCACCAACTCTAAAGGTGTTTACATGGCAGAGCTCCGAGCAGCGCAACGTCGACGGGCAGGGCAGTCACAGCTTCCAAACACGAGAGCCGTAGCTGAGCCGGAGCGCTCGACCCACTAGCGTTTATAGCCGATAGCGGTGAACCCACTAGCGTCTCTCTTCGCTACACTTTAACTTAATTTATAGCGCATACTATTTCTCTTACGGCAAAGTCTTTGTGAGCATGCCCCACAGCGTTTGCAAACAGTTGGTTAATTGACTGAACAGCTATTTTACTGCAGTTACTTTAGCCACATTTCGGATCCTGTAGGATAAGATTAAATTTTTTGATGAGCTTTTAGCTTCGCGTTTGGTCATGAAGACGGTCAGCGCACAACGCAAAGTAAGAGACAAACAAAAGTCGCATTTTCGCCGGAAAGGCGACGTATTGTAATGGTTGGGGTCGGGCATGAAATAGATGGTAGCCGGCCCATGCCGTCGTCCAACTTATCTACGCTAAGGACGTTGCTGAAGGGGCATACATGCTCTCATCGAGAACGAGGAATATGGCACTTATTTACAGTTTTTACATAAGAACGTTACAGTTCATCCATCTATCATAACTTAAAGAGGAATGCCCACTCAGAAGCCGGGCCGCAACCGCTTATAAACACTCTGTCCTCCCTAGATACCTAGGTGAGGGAGAAACGGCCGTTCAACCTGCTACCGATTTGGAGCATTCAAAATCATCGTCGGCGATCCGCCTTTGAGGGGAAGGGTTTACACGCTCACTTCCGCACAGGTTTCACTGACAACACCAAGGTAAGAGGGTTTTCGCAGACACGGTTATTGCCCCGAGCAGGCGCCTCTTCATCCCAGTGTTGACTCCGCAGACAATGGCCGCCACGTCTGTGCATGACTTCTAAGCCCCTAGAGACAGCCGCAAGACACCTTCTCGCAAGAGCTCCACCACTTCAAACAAGCCGTGGCGGACACGGCGAATCCACTAACAATACTTGGTCCGCCGACCGCGTCTAGTCATAGCGGCGCCGAGGGGGTGTTGACGCGGCACATTGTCGTCCCTACAAAACGAGTCGCCGCAGCAGGTGGGAAAGGGTTCCAAAGTTCTGGGAAGCTGGCTACCTCCGCAGCTGCAGCTGGCTGGGAAAATTGTGTAGGTTGGTACCCTTGCAGGTCGTTCGTAACAGTATCGAATGCGACGGCAAATTACGAGGTAGTACGAGGTAAGTATAGTAGCTTTATCGGCCGTATAAACTTGGGAACATTCGTTCACTAACTGGGTTAACGAGCATGGGTCACCGCGCACAAGCAAACATCAACACATCACACTCGCTGTCAAAACGCTGGTGTGAGCAAGCGTGGCAGCAAGAGCGAGCCAAGTGACTTTCGTGCCGTATATTCTTCAACGGAAGAGCGGCGAGAACACAGCGCACCCAAAGGTATAATACCCCAACCACTTGCACGCGTTGGCAAGATTCCGCACGCACCGAAGCGTCAAAGGCGTCAAGAGCGTCGGTGGGGAACAGGGGGAAGCATGACGACGCGCAGTGATTATGTCGACTGCTGATGGTAGAGGTTGGCTGACGCGAGGCGAAGCTTCGCCGGCGTGTACCAATCAGGCTGCGACGAGTCGCCGGCGTCAACCAACCTGAGGCTGCGAAGCCTCCGGCTGCTACGCATATGATGGCCGCCCATGCAAAGACGCCGACACCGACGATCGTCTGAGTTCTTTGGATGCAGGGCGCATGTAACTTTGTTTCTTAACGACAGTGTTGTATTATTAGGCCGACAACGACACGACCGACGACCGTGGGTTGTGGCAGTGCGACCTGGGTACGAACCGACTTCAAACGACGCCGACAAATTCAACCTGCTCACTGGGGTCCGCCGGTCTCTGTTAAATCGTCTGCTAGAACATCCAACCGAATCACAATTGCTGTGACATCTGTGCTCGCCGTATGTGTATTTTGTTGTGCTCGAAATGAATGTAAACATGCTTCCGAACTCCAAAATCCGGATAATCGACACTCGCCTAGCGCCGATGTTGTTTTCGTTGCGCGTAGGCCTAGCGTGTCCATCGAGTTCGTAAACTCTGTCAAAGAAAATTAATTTTCAGTTCGGTTTAGCGCTGCAGCGATTTAAAATATGGCACTCCTCATTTCGTCTGGAGTGAAATGTGGTGACTGAACCGCGTGGAACTTCGGGTGCTCAACCACGGCGTGTTTCCTGTAGCCTCAGGTGACTCAAGTTTAATGGGCGAGCACTGAACTGTTTCCAATGTCAAAGATAACTTTCAAAAGCGAAAGACACCTGTAGCCGAAGAATGAGAAGTACGTATACATCAGCCTTGCTGCCCGTTTCAGCTTACAGTGCGCTATTCTATTTAGCAAGTGATTCCAGTTCAGTAGAAGTTCACTATACGCTTTCACTCACTTCTTTTGGGCCGTCAGAGCTAAAGCAAAACAGTGATAGCTGCAGAAACCCAGGAAAATGTGTAGTTCCTCGGTTCTTTCGAATCCTTGTTGTCCTCTAGCTAGCACTGCTTTTTTTTCATATCTTTTAGTCACTGATATCGAGCCGCAGCAAGCGAGTCAGCTTATTTTTGTATGCTCCAAAGGTCTGGATTTTATTGGGATAAATATTTGGGAGTTCTTGCACGATGACTTGGTGTTCACGCATTAAACTAACATGCAAAAAAGCTCTTCGACGCCTCGGTTATTTACAGTGCACACTTGGATCAGCACCAAAGCACACTGGATTGTTAACCTTTATAACCATAATACGTACAATTTTGGATTACCCCTTCATCACATGAAATCCCCATCATAAAAAAGACGTCCAATTGTTAGAATCAGCAAAGCAAAAAGCTGTTAGGTTTATGTGTCGCCGTTATGATGGATATTTTTTACCCTCTTGGAACCTTTCTAACCTGAACTTTATCACACTCCCGAAACGTCGCACTTTGATTATTTGAAGTTTTTACACATTTATGTAAGTTCATTGTTGTTCTGGGCAATATATTTCATTTTCATCCCCCTCAAATACTCGTCAATATTATGGTCGAACTATTTTTCCGCATAGTTCTCATTTAGATTTGTTTTTGTACGGTTTTTTTCCTCATACGATTCGGTGCTGGTAGGCTTTGCCCGGGAATGTACACGAATGCCCTTTAGATTAATTACTTACAGCTGTATAATAGTTGTAATGTATCTGTGAAATTCATTGTTCTTTACCTACTCCTGCTTATAGCCAAATGTGTGGTTTCAGTATATCCAAATAAATAAGTGAATAATATAACAAGCTAAGTTAACATATTTGGAACAGGCTTCTACAGTTATATGCATGCTTCATTTATGTGCTGTACTGCCACCTTGGATGACCTTCTGACATGTAACTGTTGAGGCCACTGACACTTCAAAAAGGGCTCTGCATGTGCAAATGCCAGTGTTGTTATAATTAGTTACTCAAATATTTTTTGCTCTCTATAGGTGCCCAGGAAAGCTATATGAAGAGGCAGCCAGAGATCTCGTCACAAACTTCGCCAGTCTTGCTGACCTAACAGGCACTGGATATATAAGCACATGTCACATTTTCTGTGCTGTCAATGTGCTAAATTAGTGTACAGGGCCAAAAGTTAGTTGACACGCCCAATGTGAAATATAACAAATTTTTGTTGTTGAGTGTCATATACCCATTACAGAGCAAGGCAATGCCTTGGAACCAGTTGTAATGTTGGCTGTTACATATAAGGGACAGGGCAACGTGCTAATCAGTTTTCGTGTTGGCCGCAACCTTATGCCGTAGGTGGCAGCACCGTCACTAATAGTGTGGATAGCACTCAGCTGCACGCATTGAAATGTACACGATGGTGCTTGACTTTGTTCGATTTAGGCCAATTTCCTGCTAATGAATTGTATTGGCTGTTATTTCTATTATAAGTGTAAAAGAGTTTCCATGGTTGCTTAATTTATTTCCGGGTCTCATGTCGTGTGCAGCTCCGTTTTAAGGCGAAATATCAACGGAGGAAACTAAAGACAGAAGTTGAGGCCGGCGGTCCTCTGCCTCTTAAAAGAGCCAAGAAAACTGAAGAGGTCATACAGAAGCGAGTCTCCCGGCCATCTCTTGAATGCAGTGAAGTGTCTCATTCTTTTTATGACAATCCAGCTGTGTAGCCAGCACTTCATTCTGAACATGTCATGGGCGGTTCAGTAGTAAAAGCAACACAATTACCATAATACCTCACCTAATGACTGCAAAATTATTATGCAAGAAAGATTGGTTCCACCAAAATTTGTGAGTATGTATTTAAGCTATTAAGAATAGTTATATTGCAATCAGGTAAATTAAAAAAAAATATTTTAATGGTATTTTGTCATTTCGACTGAGAGATCTTCATCGAGAGCGTAATTACTTACGCGCAGCAATCTCCCACATCCAGATGGGAGGAAGATAATAAAGCGGCTCATATGAGTGATCGGACGGGGGGGGGGGGGGGGGGCTAATAAAGAAAACTGATGTTGCTTAGGATAGGAAATGAGCAGCTTGGTTGGTTCCTGTCATAAGTTCAGGTGTCGAAAAGGCCAAGTGATCGACACATGTAATGAAGCGCAAGCGTGTTTCTCCTGCAAAACAAAAACGACAATTATTGGGACATTTGAAGAACCTTGCTTTTGAAATGTCTCGATAACATATCTTCTTCCATGTGAGAAATGCACTCGCCTTTTAAAGGATTAAATGGCACATTATTTTATTTCCTGTTTTCTGGAAATAGGCCTGAGCCATATTAAAGTGTGTACTTGCATGTGTGGGTCCTCCTCCATTATTGATGTCCCCACTCGAGGAAGAACCAACAGGAGTGCCCCTACCTGTTCCCGTCTCATAACAGTTGAACACCACCACCTCGCCCCCCCTTTTTTTTTATTGACCACTTTCACTTCCATCACCCTGCTCTATACACCAGCTTGTTCTCATCTTCCCCATTGCCTGTCTGCGAGAATGACCTTTCCTTATATAAACACTGCTAAGAAGACCAGTTGCTGCTTTGAGGCAGATGAGTTCCCTTGTTAATCTCGGTAACATTCTTTGTTTGACCATTGTTGATCGCTTAAAGGCTGCATTTTCCTCTTGTTAAGATATCTTCATACGTTAGCATCTGGATGTAACGGGAGAAATATGTTTGTTCTACGAAAATCTTCTGTTATAAGCTAAATTTCATGATATATGTACTTTTGTTTGCCAAACAACCAAGTTTTAGTATGAAAATTGATTGAAGTTTAGGCCTTGTTCCTTACAACTATGCCATTTTCTGTGTGTGGAGTGCAACATATTGCATAAATGAAAATTCAGTATTTCATAGCCTTGCTTGCCTTTCCAGGCTCAAGACATAGGCGATGCTGAAGACGACCTGAGCCTGCTCATACATGTGGTGTGCATGCAGAAAGAGGCAAGAAAAGCCTCTATGGACAGCACCTACCTCTTGAATTCAATGATGTCTACATTTGCCGAGAGAAGAAAGTGGATGTCAGAAGAGACACCAGGTGTCAAGGACATTGTGCAAAAATATCCTGCCCCTGCTATTGGCTCCAATGGTACGCATTTCCTGTGCATTCTTTTCTAAAATGATAAATGCACATTGTAGTGTGACCTTTTGCATGCAGTCTTCAATGATTCATGAGATCATTGCTTGAGAACTTAGAAGCTGCACATTGGTTAAGGCCTCTGCACTGGCCATGTCGCCAAAAACTGTCTACATGAAGCCAAATCAGCTCTTCTGTTTTTATTCAATTTCTGTAGTTCCATGCTATACTGAGGTCGATGTCCGCATATCCTTTTCTGCTTATGGATTTTTACATGATTTATAGTTGTGAGCTTCCTGTAATACCTCAATTTCTGCCTATTTCTGTAAATCTCTCCGCATTAAAGCGTCGCTTCTACCCTTTCTTCAATTCCCATGCTACTTCTCGATCAAATGTTAACGATCTTGCGATAAAGGAGGTGGCATCCTACTATTTGATTTACCAAGCTAAGTTTTCCACTTGTACATATACAAACATCACAGCCCTGTGAGAATATTCACCATACCACTCTCAACTTAAAGAACCAGCCACCGTAGCAATTGAAGCACTTTTGTAGTGTCTCACATCATAAGAGTGCCTGGAGTTCTCGCTCTTAATTTTTCTCCTTCTATCTATGTACCTTTAGGTTCACCAGGAATTTAAATCTATCACCGACATAACCTGCTTCATGCGTTAAGAGGCGTGCTTGACACAATAGCCCACAATATTGTTTAGAGTGCACAAAAGAAACACCACATCGAAGATTTTCTCATGTGGCTGGATAAAATGAGAGGTGGCACCCCCCAGCGACAGCAGAATTGTATGTTTCTTTACTTTTAGCCAAGGTAGATTAACTTCTTGTGGTGCGACATGAAACACTTGTATGATGAGTAGCCAACAAACAATGACACTATGGAGAACACAAGGGAAATTATTTATACTTACTAATTGAATTAAAGAAATGTTAAATAAATGGCACTGAAAGTTGATGAAAAAACAACTTGCCGCAGTTGGAGAATGATCCCACTTCGCATTACGCGTGCAATGATATAACGTTGCGGCAACTTGTTTTTTCGTCCACTTTCAATTCCATCAATAATTAATTGTTTAATTCAGTTAGTAAGTACAAATAATTTACCCTATGTTGTTCTTGGTGGTATTGTTCGTTGGCTTCTCATGATATGAATAATAAGAATTGGGCCCCTTGGTTAACCCCCTCTTCTCTCGTTCTTGCATAACGAGGGTCTCAAATCCGGCAACATTGATGCCTTCAGGTAGCATGTGTGGGCTTATTGTAGCATGTGAGGGTTATTTAGCATGTGTGGGTTTACCCAGAAAGATCACGTACTCATGACACCTGCGGCAGAACGGATGTTCCACATGCGCTGCCAAAATTTGTATGTGGTAGCGCTGGCTGAGACTCCCAAGGTTAGTTCTTGTAGTAACACATAAATACCCAAGAAAGTGGATGAGGAAACGGCGCCGCGGTAGCTCAATTGGTTAGAGCATCGCACACATAATGCGAAGACGTGGGATCGTTACTCAACTGCGGCAAGTTTTTTTCATCCACTTTCATTGCCATTGATTTATCATTTCTTTAATTCAATTAGTAATTACAAAGAATTTGCCCTATGTTGTCCTTGGTGTCAATGTTTGTTGGCTTCTCATGATATGATTAATAAAAATGGGGCCCCTCGGTTAACCCTCTTTCTTTACGATAAAACACTTGAGCTTTTATGATCTAAATAAGCATCATGTGATTGCTGCTGGGTTAGTTAACTGTAAAGTAAAAAAAATGCATTCTCCTTTAAATGCAAAATGCAAAAGCAAATGCAGAAAATGCAATACTCCTCTAACCGTGATTGGGCGTATTCATATTTATCAACTAGCGTCAAGGTACGTTATGCATCTACAGGATTGCTAGTGACTGGGGCAGGAAGGTAGATCAGTGCAAGCAGGTTTCAGAGAAACGTGTATTTGGCCATGTTATATAATTCGGCATGTTGTTAATCCTACTTGGAATTGTGCAAAGAGAATGACAGTGATAGACAGCACAAAGCACTGACTTTCAGCAAGATTTCATTGCCATGCAATGCCAAGGAGCATTTCCAAACTATTGCAGGGACAATACGCAGCGTCTGACGTGCAGGTAGAGCAGGCAGGCGGCTCGTCCTGCTTTCCCCGACGCGTCTGTGTACATTTGTATAGGGTCATTTCATGCAAAACGTCCCAGACACCAAAAATGAGCATCGTTGAATTTCTTCAAAAAAATTGGGCTAGATGGTTATTGTGTGAGTAAGATTTCACCAAAGTACATTTGTGGCAAAAAAATATTTTGCTCACATAAGCGCTCTTTTAGATTTCTACAAAGAAGCAAAACTTCGTTGGAGGTACATATTCTTTATTCAGGTCTGAAACTAGGTGCAATAACAGATACCGTATGCTATGCGCTATACGATATGTGTAATCAAACTCTCGGTAAAGATTCACTGTTGGTCCGCTTACTTTTCTTTAACAAAATGCTATTTTGCGCATTGAAGTACAAAAGCAACTGTATTTCGTCCCATACTTTGGAAAATATGTAGAAATCGCCGTCATTCTGGAAATTAATTCTCAATGAATAAGTCTGACAACCTCACTGGCTACAACTAAAAAATGTCTATATATGCCGTACAACTAATTAGGAAGTTAATTAGTGAGTGTTAGTTGTGTTGTTAAAGATTTGTTTCGACTTTTGGTGCATTTCCGCCTCTCTGAACAATTCAGCTCAAGGACTAGACTTGTGGTATCTGCAACAGGCGAATTTTTAAAATTCCATAAAACTGAAAACTGATCCCCACGTATACTAGCCGTCGTCTGCTGGGCGGCAGATAACAAGAAAAAGCGCAGACAACAACGTGCAGATGACGAGAGCGGCGGCATGTACGGAGTGCCTGCTGGGGACGTTGGTTGTTGACTTCAAAAATTTGTTTCTCGCTTCAAAGAAAATTTACTCGAGCGAAAATTTTGCAATCGCAAGCTAAGAGGTCGAACGTATATTTAGCTATTTTAAATATTTTTATCTGGAAAGCCTTAAGGCTTAAGTATGGCTTGAATATTGCACAAAATTCATTTCCTGCCGAGTTTGGGGGCATTTTCTTCAGAAAATATATTTATTAATAATTCCAAATTATTTGTACCATACACTGTAGCAACAGGAAAACAGGATAAAAAATCATGGTAGCCGAAAACTTAACGCAGTTTATCGAAAAAAATTCTGAAAATGCAACTTTTATTGCTTTTTACTGAGCGAAATAAACATGGAAAATTCTAAAATTTATTTAATTATGACGTCATATGAAATAAGAATGCCAATAGAATGGTCTAAACTAAAATTTGCTATTGCACCGATTTTCAGACCTGGTTAAAAAATATGTACCTCCAACTAAATTTCGCTTCTTTCCAGAAATTTTCTTTTCTTCTGCAGAAATTTTCTTCTTTGCTTTGCAGAGCGCTCACATGATCGCAACATTATTCGCAACAAAAATGCTTTTTTGAAACCTTATTCACACAATAGCCATATAGCCTAATTTGTTTCAAGAAAGTTACTGATGGTCAATTTAGGTGTCTAGGACATTTCGCATGGAATGACCCTATTGCAATCTGCTACTGAGTGAAAGCCGGTGCTATTTCACGGAGATGCAGTACCTGCTGTCACCGTGAGCCAGTCATTCTTAATTAGCTGTGTGTAGCGCGTCTCCAATAAGCTGCTGCTGTCATTAACGGGAGAATTGCTGCACCACGTGTGCGTGTATGCCATGGGAGTGTCTGGGCAGTACGGTTTTTTCATACGCGCTCTGCTTCTGACCATGCATGGGTGTAGTGACGGTAAGCTGCTTCCATTTCTACTAGCGACGTGCACTTAGCAGTCCTGCACAAGGACTCAGCAGCACAGAGTGTTTTGATCATGACCGATTAAAAGCGTGTAGTGTGCCTGCTACCGTGGCAAGAGCACTTAGTGACTTAGTTATGCCTGCAGTGTACATGCTTCCCAAGCTTGAGGCAGGTGGCAAACACTATATCTCAGCATCGGCATATCTGCTCGTGTTTATCACCATTATTGAAGAGCAGAATGAACAAAAGCCTGTGGCTGCTAGAGTTAGATTTAGTGCATTCAAAGTTCGGGGATACGAACTGCTGTGCGTATAATATATAATGCAAAAGATGAATACAAAATGAGTGCAAGGAGGGCTTTGGACTTCGGTATGCGGCAAGAGGCTGGCGCACCTTTTACATTTTCTGTAGTTATTCGTGTTTGAAAAAGCTTTGTTATTTTTATGACTTGATGCTCACCGCGGCCACACTTGTGCTGCTCAGCCTGGTGAAGGAACGGATTGAGGTGCTTGTGTGTAGTCGCGTGAGTTTTTTCATTCTTCCAGGGCAAATAGAATACATTAGGATGCTGACAGCTGCTCTAAGGTGCAGTGCTTTTCCATGTTTGGTGGTACCTTTGTTTGTAAACAGGCCATCAAAGGTGATAATGGTTTATGAGCCTAGAATAGGAACCTTAGGTATACGCATGTGTTGGGTATTTCAAATGCAAGACATTTTCTAAAACCAGTGATTTATTAGAACCATAAAAGGCCTACTTTATGCCTGTTCTGAAGTTCAAGAAATGCATATTCCCACAGCAGCAGCAAAATGGATACATGAAATAAACAGCCGCGCAAGCGGCAGCAACTTTCGCATTCAATATTTAAATCAGAGGTCTTGATGTCTCAAAAGTAGGGTATTTCCTAAACTTCGGAATAGGCATAAAGTAAGCTTTCTTATGCTTATTATAAATCACTCATTTTAGAAAATACCTTGATTTTAAACCGCAACACATGACTATACTTAAGGTGCCTCTGCGATGCCTATTGATGTGAAAATACAAAGATACCAATTTGAAAGCAGGCCTAAAATAGACACTTACTGTATTTAAAAAAAAGACAATGAGAACTTATGCAGAAAATCTTTTGCGGCTTTTCTTTAGAGCAAAAAATCATCTACAGAACAATTTAGCAGAGTGCAAAGAAAGCAATTCGTGGGCAACTATGAATCCGTATAAATTGTGTATGCTCGAGACAAAGTAGGCTCCTAGCTAAGTCGAGATCACTCATCAGCGCCTGTTGCCTTAGTAATCATTACTTCTTTTTCCTAAAATTTCTATTTTAGGTCCGCTGAAAAATAAATTAAGCGGAGAAAGTGAATTATGCAAACTGCTCGGGAGCATGGGGTTGTGCACTCCTTGTGCTGCAGTTGCTGTGGTGAATGAACTGTGCAAGTTCACTGGTAAAACAGGATGTACTTTCTTCAGTGTTTGTTCGAGCTCTGTATTTGCATGACGTTTCCAAATAAGTGGTAATTCTTTTTGTGTTAGTGTACAAAACGTACTTCCTTGCAAGGCTGATTCTCAAAATATTTTTCTGGTCACTGTAATACTTAATGTTAAGTACCAATTAAGAAATTATAACTGCTAACATCATCATCAATAAAGTTATTGAGCTGATCAAAAAGCCACAGAAACTTCATCTGATGACATTTCTTCACTGAAAAGAATACTTTGGGTAGAAATATGGAGAAAGACACAAAAAATTTATGCCAGATTATGGGGAAAACATTTAAAATGCTGAATCCTGGTCACGTATTTTATGCTGAATACAGATTGTTTTTTTTTTTCTGAATGATATTACTCCTAGGGCCTCTTGCAATGGATCACTCTTCCAGGAGCGGGAAGCGATGCATGTTGTGCGAACCATCACCTACAGTGGCAAAATTCTGCAGGTGTAAGAGCTTACGGTCTAGCTGGAAGCGCTGGAGATCCAGGCGCCCAACCTTCTACAAGCTGTCGCCACGCAAATGGCATTGTATTGGACCTTTGATATTGTTTTTGTGCAAAGGCACATAAAACTTTCCTCATTATTTGCCACCTGATTGGCATAAGCGGTGGCATCCAAGCGACACCACTTGTCCGTGTGGCACAGACCTTCATGGTTATATTGCGCTCAGTTTTACAAACACGATACTAAGGAAGGACAGGACGTGGACGGACGAAGCGCAAACTACCAACTGTTTGATACTGTTAAAGAACGCGCTTATATACAAGGAGATATGGTGCGGGGGGGGGGGCTACATATAAAAAGATATGACAAGGTGACGACATGTGATTATAGTTTGGGTCAGGCATACATCCTTCACATGCACCCGTTCGCCCTGGCGAACTCGACCTCAGCTTTGATAAGCGCGATGGACGGAGTGCTTACGCACGTCTCTTTTTCTTTAGCTATCGCAAGCGCCTCCCATATTTCTCGCTCCGTTTTTGTTTTTGATGTTCCGATGACTGTGGTGCTTTCTATTAGCGGAGAGCATTTGCACTGTTTGCAATGTGCGGCCAAGTTGCTAGGTGCTGTCAGAAGCTGGCACGTGTATTTGTGCTCCCGTAACCTATCGTTTAGACAACGTCCAGTTTGCCCAATGTATACTTTCCCGCAGTCTAGTGGGATTTGGTAAACAACTGAAGTAGCGCATTCCACGTACTTTTTTGCGTGCTTAGTCTGACAGACCGTACCACTAGGGTTGGCCTCTTTGGATCCTGCGTTCACCTTCTTGCACATGCCTTTTAGTTTTTGCGGGGCGGAGAACAGAACTTGAACGTCATGGCGTTGGGCTGTCTTTTTTATCCGATGTGACAAGCCATGGATGTAAGGCAACACCACGCGTTTTTTCAATTTTTTCTGTGTTTTCTGCCTTTTCCTGTTGGCTCTGATTTCGGGCAACAAGTTTTCACAGATTTGCACCACCATGCTGTTCGGGTACCCACTGTTTCTCAAGCGGCTTACTTGCAGATCGATGCTCTCCCTCACCGCATGGTGGCATGATTTTTCAATTGCTTGACTGATGCAAGCCTTGGCGATGCCTCTTTTAATGATTTTAGAATGGCAAGAGTCGTACCTCAGGATTTCTTTTTCTCCTCTAGTTTTGTAGCACCAGCACATGTGGGAGCCTCTGATCCTAATGTTTATATCAAGGTACTGCAATCGACCTTCGGTAGGAGTCTCGTACGTGAACTCTAAACCTTCATGTGCTTTTTTGAACATGCTGATGACAGTTTCTACGCTACATGGATCGGTTTGGTTTTCTTTCATGCACACCAAATAATCGTCAACATATCTGAAACAGGTAGTTATGTTCGTGTCTCCAAACAAGGCGGCAAGTTTCCTGTCTCCCACACTCAAAAATAAGTCGGAAAGCACGGGAGCTATACAAGAACCATTAGCGATTCCATCCTTCTGCTCATACACACTGTCACCATATTCGATAAACGCACCATGTAGATACAGTTTTAACAAGTTCACAAAACTAGAAATACTGCACTTGCACACGTCCTGAAATTTGGTGTAGCCCAACGTGTCGATGGCTTCTTCTACTGCTAGTACCACCGCTTGCCTCGGGACACTGTAGAACAGGTCCTTCACGTCGATTGAAAAACAAGATGTCGGCGGGCTACTCTTTAGTGTTGCAATAACTTCGTCAGAGTTGCGGATCAAGAACGGGTCATCGAAAGGTAAAGAGTTCAAGCAGGCCTGAAGGTAGTCCGCGATGCATCTTTGCCATGTTCCGCGATCTTCAATAATCGTCCTAAAAGGAATTCCCTCTTTGTGGGTTTTTACCGTGAAAAATGGCTTCAGAGTGAGTTCTTTGCTCTCTTTTACGCGCTTTGCCAACCTTGTCAAGCCCATGCTTTCACATGTTCTGCCTGCTTCATTTTTCAGTTTTGCAATTGCTTTGTACGTAATGTTGCTTATTGCGAAATTCTTACGGATCGCTTCTTGAGCGGATTTTTCGTATTCAGGAGCGTTCATCACGACAAACACGCCTGTTTTGTCCGAAAGGAGCAGTTTTAGATTTTCTTTCTTGAGGTACCTAGTCACTCTGCTTGTTCCTGCAGGTTTGGGTTTTTCTACTAGGTTCTTGTTTGACACTCCCGTCAAAACTTCTTGGATGCAAGTTACTTTTTCTGGCTCAGGGGTTCTTTCCGCGACTGAGCGTACCATGGCTAGGAACTGTACTGCCGTTACTGGAGGTTCAATTGCGTATTTTGGTCCCTTATTTAGGGTCTGTTGCACATAATCTGGGATCTTTCTACCGGATAGGTTGACAGCACCGCTTCCTTGAGGCTTACGCTTTTCTCTTCTAGGGAGGCTCTTGAATGAGCCTTTCCACAAGCTTTCGGCATGCAACTCTGCCAAGTTGTAGAAATACCTGATCATTGCTGTTGAAGCCGCCGGGTCCATTGTTTCCGCGCATATCGCCGTAATGTGGTCTCGAAAGAGGCGAATCTGTCGCCACGTTTCCGCTCGAAGTATCTTGCAGAGGCGTCTTGCCGTTCTTTCGGTAGGGGCGACGTTTCCGAGTAGACCAGCCAACACAGGTGAAGACAGACCGTTGTTCAGGGCGTACGTGAGAGTGCGAGTTCTGTGCCTGGCCTTCGCAATGTTGTCGACGAAATATAAAGTACGTGGGAGCGGAGGAAGGTTAGGGATGTAGAAGCCCGATGTACTCGAAATAACATTTAGTAAAGCAATGAAGGGGGCTAGTTGGTGAACGTTCATGGTTATATTGCGCTCAGTTTTACAAACACGATACTAAGGAAGGACAGGACGTGGACGGACGAAGCGCAAACTACCAACTGTTTGATACTGTTAAAGAACGCGCTTATATACAAGGAGATATGGTGCGGGGGGGGGCTACATATAAAAAGATATGACAAGGTGACGACATGTGATTATAGTTTGGGTCAGGCATACATCCTTCACATGCACCCGTTCGCCCTGGCGAACTCGACCTCAGCTTTGATAAGCGCGATGGACGGAGTGCTTACGCACGTCTCTTTTTCTTTAGCTATCGCAAGCGCCTCCCATATTTCTCGCTCCGTTTTTGTTTTTGATGTTCCGATGACTGTGGTGCTTTCTATTAGCGGAGAGCATTTGCACTGTTTGCAATGTGCGGCCAAGTTGCTAGGTGCTGTCAGAAGCTGGCACGTGTATTTGTGCTCCCGTAACCTATCGTTTAGACAACGTCCAGTTTGCCCAATGTATACTTTCCCGCAGTCTAGTGGGATTTGGTAAACAACTGAAGTAGCGCATTCCACGTACTTTTTTGCGTGCTTAGTCTGACAGACCGTACCACTAGGGTTGGCCTCTTTGGATCCTGCGTTCACCTTCTTGCACATGCCTTTTAGTTTTTGCGGGGCGGAGAACAGAACTTGAACGTCATGGCGTTGGGCTGTCTTTTTTATCCGATGTGACAAGCCATGGATGTAAGGCAACACCACGCGTTTTTTCAATTTTTTCTGTGTTTTCTGCCTTTTCCTGTTGGCTCTGATTTCGGGCAACAAGTTTTCACAGATTTGCACCACCATGCTGTTCGGGTACCCACTGTTTCTCAAGCGGCTTACTTGCAGATCGATGCTCTCCCTCACCGCATGGTGGCATGATTTTTCAATTGCTTGACTGATGCAAGCCTTGGCGATGCCTCTTTTAATGATTTTAGAATGGCAAGAGTCGTACCTCAGGATTTCTTTTTCTCCTCTAGTTTTGTAGCACCAGCACATGTGGGAGCCTCTGATCCTAATGTTTATATCAAGGTACTGCAATCGACCTTCGGTAGGAGTCTCGTACGTGAACTCTAAACCTTCATGTGCTTTTTTGAACATGCTGATGACAGTTTCTACGCTACATGGATCGGTTTGGTTTTCTTTCATGCACACCAAATAATCGTCAACATATCTGAAACAGGTAGTTATGTTCGTGTCTCCAAACAAGGCGGCAAGTTTCCTGTCTCCCACACTCAAAAATAAGTCGGAAAGCACGGGAGCTATACAAGAACCATTAGCGATTCCATCCTTCTGCTCATACACACTGTCACCATATTCGATAAACGCACCATGTAGATACAGTTTTAACAAGTTCACAAAACTAGAAATACTGCACTTGCACACGTCCTGAAATTTGGTGTAGCCCAACGTGTCGATGGCTTCTTCTACTGCTAGTACCACCGCTTGCCTCGGGACACTGTAGAACAGGTCCTTCACGTCGATTGAAAAACAAGATGTCGGCGGGCTACTCTTTAGTGTTGCAATAACTTCGTCAGAGTTGCGGATCAAGAACGGGTCATCGAAAGGTAAAGAGTTCAAGCAGGCCTGAAGGTAGTCCGCGATGCATCTTTGCCATGTTCCGCGATCTTCAATAATCGTCCTAAAAGGAATTCCCTCTTTGTGGGTTTTTACTGTGAAAAATGGCTTCAGAGTGAGTTCTTTGCTCTCTTTTACGCGCTTTGCCAACCTTGTCAAGCCCATGCTTTCACATGTTCTGCCTGCTTCATTTTTCAGTTTTGCAATTGCTTTGTACGTAATGTTGCTTATTGCGAAATTCTTACGGATCGCTTCTTGAGCGGATTTTTCGTATTCAGGAGCGTTCATCACGACAAACACGCCTGTTTTGTCCGAAAGGAGCAGTTTTAGATTTTCTTTCTTGAGGTACCTAGTCACTCTGCTTGTTCCTGCAGGTTTGGGTTTTTCTACTAGGTTCTTGTTTGACACTCCCGTCAAAACTTCTTGGATGCAAGTTACTTTTTCTGGCTCAGGGGTTCTTTCCGCGACTGAGCGTACCATGGCTAGGAACTGTACTGCCGTTACTGGAGGTTCAATTGCGTATTTTGGTCCCTTATTTAGGGTCTGTTGCACATAATCTGGGATCTTTCTACCGGATAGGTTGACAGCACCGCTTCCTTGAGGCTTACGCTTTTCTCTTCTAGGGAGGCTCTTGAATGAGCCTTTCCACAAGCTTTCCGCATGCAACTCTGCCAAGTTGTAGAAATACCTGATCATTGCTGTTGAAGCCGCCGGGTCCATTGTTTCCGCGCATATCGCCGCAATGTGGTCTCGAAAGAGGCGAATCTGTCGCCACGTTTCCGCTCGAAGTATCTTGCAGAGGCGTCTTGCCGTTCTTTCGGTAGGGGCGACGTTTCCGAGTAGACCAGCCAACACAGGTGAAGACAGACCGTTGTTCAGGGCGTACGTGAGAGTGCGAGTTCTGTGCCTGGCCTTCGCAATGTTGTCGACGAAATATAAAGTACGTGGGAGCGGAGGAAGGTTAGGGATGTAGAAGCCCGATGTACTCGAAATAACATTTAGTAAAGCAATGAAGGGGGCTAGTTGGTGAACGTTCATGGTTATATTGCGCTCAGTTTTACAAACACGATACTAAGGAAGGACAGGACGTGGACGGACAAACAAAAACGGAGCGAGAAATATGGGAGGCGCTTGCGATAGCTAAAGAAAAAGAGACGTGCGTAAGCACTCCGTCCATCGCGCTTATCAAAGCTGAGGTCGAGTTCGCCAGGGCGAACGGGTGCATGTGAAGGATGTATGCCTGACCCAAACTATAATCACATGTCGTCACCTTGTCATATCTTTTTATATGTAGCCCCCCCCCGCACCATATCTCCTTGTATATAAGCGCGTTCTTTAACAGTATCAAACAGTTGGTAGTTTGCGCTTCGTCCGTCCACGTCCTGTCCTTCCTTAGTATCGTGTTTGTAAAACTGAGCGCAATATAACCATGAACGTTCACCAACTAGCCCCCTTCATTGCTTTACTAAAAGGCACAGACCTTGCTGCAGCAGTAATGTTGCATACCACTTATCATGCTTCAGGAACAAATCATTTTTCAAACCCCCACCCCATTTTTTTGTTCTGACATTGTTTTGACCAAGTTGCAGCATGCAGCCCTCAGCCAAGGCAGGCACTGTGGATTAATGTTGCATCCTCACATGGAACATGTGAGGATGCGACATTAATCCCTAGTGGAGGAAGAATTCATCCCTGGCAGCGTAAAGCTAGTGTAAAGGTTGGTCCTAATGGAGGCAGTATTGATACCCACTAGATCATCTGCAAAGATAAACTGTTTGTCCTATAAAACCAACTGTTAGTCTGAGTGG
The DNA here is from genome assembly GCF_050947875.1 of Dermacentor variabilis. Lineage (NCBI taxonomy): Eukaryota > Metazoa > Arthropoda > Arachnida > Ixodida > Ixodidae > Dermacentor > Dermacentor variabilis. Next base: position 166,620,156 of record NC_134575.1, read on the forward strand.
GATGATTGGAAAAGATGAAGATTTAGTCGTTGTGGGGAGTATGAACAGGGATAAATGTATAGTCCTACAGGATGAACATTTAGTCCTTTGTGGGAGCATGTGCAAGGAGCATCTGTTAGTCCTCTTGGGAGTAACTGCTAGAGGAGGAACTGTTGGTCCTTTTGCAGTTAGTCTTGAAGGGATGAATGCTTCGTCTTTGAGGGACTAATGGTTGTGGCAATGCACTTGCTCCCCAAAGAGACTACCCCCTTACTCTTTTTAGTCCATTTTAGCTTAGAGTGTAGCAGTGGGTGCCGTCATACTGTCACCGACTTCCCTTCTCCCCTACCATTGGCGATTGTACACTGCAATTACGAAACTTTCGACGACATTATTTGGCTGCTATCGCTCGTGTATTTCCCGATGTTACGGCTTTCCAGCAGAAACAAGGTAGCGATATAAGACGGGAAGGTTTTTATGTCACTGCCCGTAGTCCGAAAGCCAGAGGTAATTTTTCTATCATGTCAGTCAGCGGTACGTATTCAATTAGCGAGAGGAGCCCGCTTTCTTCTTGTCCCGGAAGGTATCAGCAGCGACGTGCTACGTGCCATGCATGATGACCCGACATCAGGTCATCTGAGATTGGCCCACACGTAGCAGCGTGTTCAAGAGCACTTTATTCATAGCAGATGTGCCAAACAACAAAAAAACTCGTGGTCAGTTGAGATCAATGCCACTTTCAAAACCAACATACAAGCGAACCGCAAGGAATTCCAGCCCGACTGTTCGCATACCCTCTCGCACACCCCCTTTGAACAAGTTCGTGTCGATCTCCCGGGTTCCTTTTCACGGTTATCGAACAAAAACAATGGGTCGTCTGTGTTGATTACCTTACAGGCTACCACCATCTTACAGACTACCACCACTTTCTTGTGCCGTTTCATTATCCTACGCCATCTCGAGTGATGATAAGTGAGTTCATCACCGATGCAGTTGAAAAGTTTATTCATTTATGTAGTGCACAACTTCGGCCCTCAACGACTTGTCATTCGCATACCCGCTTTCCGGATGACGCCTTGTTCAATGGACGAACTGAACAATGGGGAAGTTGCTGGTTAAGTACGTGTCCTCTGGCCACAAAAATGGGGGGGACGTCTTGTCATCCATCCCATTTCCTTATAACACAGCCATGCATCAAACAACTGACTTCATCCCTTTCTAACTGAACGCCCGATCCCGGAGGATCTTGCTAGACCACATCACACCGTCTTCTCTATTTACCGGGTGTTCATTCGCTTTGCGGAAGAAGCCTCCCGGAGAACCTGTCTTCGAACTGGGGCATCGCAAAACCGCTAAAAGTAGGGGTACGACTCCAGGCACTAACATATTTATTTTCAAAAAGGCAACTTAATCCATTCGCTATGGCCCGGCGTGGCTATAGTGTGGCGCTTCAGTGCGGCTTTGGATGCCACTGCGCAGGCGCGGCTGGTGCCCAATGTTCTTGTCACGCAATGTTTACCCGTTCGCCATTTTACCCCATTTGTCTCATCTGACTTACGTAGTCGCACCTCTCTTTTCTGCAGGTCTGTGGCCTAGGCAAACCCAACTCGTACATGTTGCGCCTTCTAAAGCGGACCTCACCAGGCCACGTAGCACATTTTGGTTATACACTGGAAGTTGTTACGTGCGCTCAAAGGGGCGTTCTGCTGCAATAATTTTTCAAGTTGGTTCACTAATAGCCAACACAGAAATATTTTAGTGCCACGAACACATGATTTCAGGAAGCGAGCGCCAGTTCCCAGAGAGACGCTCTCTCCACTTGCCGTGCGTAGCCTCCGCAAGCGTAATTGCTTTCCTGCGTTCTCCTATACCGGAGCTGGACGACTGCGTGACGCATACGTCACAGGCATCGCCTCTATTTTTATTTTCTTTGATTTTTAGCTGCGCGGCGCACTTCCGCGTTTGTCTCGTTTCGCACAGGGCCCGATTTTTCGCGCTGTGCACGGGAAGGCCCGACCAGCGGTGTAAGTCAGAGCTACAGAACCAAAAACACAGAAGTTGATCCTACACCATGGTCTCGCGATGGAACACGGTAAAAAATGACATGGCTTCGTAGTCTCCGCACGCGACTTCACGACGTGGGAACAAGCAGACGAAACGGAAGTATATCTCTCTTGCTGCGGTGAAAAGTAAAATGAGAACACCCAGGCATTCGCTTTGTGTATTTTAATATTTGTGTAAACATTAATTCGTGTATTGGAGCCCCAGATCACACAAATAACAAATATTGCCTCGAATGCTTCTCGAAATCACTTGCCACCATGAGCGAAGTCGCAGCACTGCCATGCACGTGAGCGCACTTGTGTGATATCAGTGCAGACCATCCGGCTGGGAGCGCGGCACCCGCTATTAGAAGAGCAAGCGGCGTTCGGTTTAAAATGTCAATGTCATCTCTCTCCTCTGCACGTAGCGATGCGATACTTAGCAGACGCGGTCGTCAGCACGCAGTATGAGGTGTCAGCTGAAAATGGCCAGACATGGTCAGGGGGCGCTTTAAGCTTTATTTGCCTGTCACTGCGAGACCATGATTTGCCGCGACTTCGTCCGCAACACGGGGATTGTAGGGTTGTGAGAAAAGTTTTTGAAGAAGAAAACAACGATCATCTCTGGGGTGAGCGGCACGATGTCAGTGGCACTCTGCCCAGCATATCACCTCTGCCAGCCTTCCTGTCTATATAATCGTGCATCTTAAATAATAAATGCCACTTGAAATAAATTGGAAAAAATTCCACAACAGAACCAATATTGATGACAATAAATGCAGTAGAACTATTGAAGACGTAGAATGGTTGCCAGTTCTTGATGCTTTAGATCCTGAAGTTGTGTTAACCAAACTTACCAACATTATTATTGCAGCCGTAATACCATCATGCAATACTGGGCTGCCTCCAAAGTGGCTCTATAATGCTCCGCATTGCCCCAGCATATTTAATTCTCTGTTCAAGAAAAGAGCACAACCTCTATCAACCTCTACCTTTCCACACGGGCCTTAAAGCACGATATAGACACTATTCAAACACTTTATCCACATTTCTTAAATATGCAAAGCGCAGCTATTATGAAGACCATATTTAACAACGCGGCAATAATACTAGAAGCAAATGGCAGTTGTGAAATGAATTCCCAATAATTCTGACTTACATGTCACTATTACATCACTCTCTTTAAGTGGTGCGAACATTGCATCACCCAATGAGCTAGCTTCAGTGATTGCTTTTCGGTACATACAACCATCCCTGACAGTCCTGATTTTTCTGCTTCGTTCAACTATAAACCACAATGTTTCGTTCTTCAACCCTAAAGCCATGAAGAAATTGAATCCGTTATTTTAGTTTTCAATTACACTGAGCCTGGTCACGATAACATCTCCACAAAAAACGTCAAATTAATATGTTCTGTAAACTAAACCACTTTAAGCCGCGTTTTTCCTGACCAACTCAATGTTGCGAAGGTAGTGCCTGTTTGGAAGAAAGGTGGAAAATCGTCATCTGAAAATTATCGTTCGACTTCTGTTTGTCCTTTCCTTAACAAAGTTCTAGGAAAATTATTGGTAGCAAGACAATACAAATACTACACGAAATCAATTTTCCGTTTGGATTCCACTGATGGTTGTCTAGTGACGCTGCCATCGTATGTTTTACAAACTATATATAATGTTACACTAATCATGGCGACATTTGAGCGTCCGTATACATAATTTAATTTAGGGCTTCTGATCTTATTGAGTATAACAGTTTTTTTAAGCTTGAGTGATATGGTATTGTTGGGCCATGGCTACCACTGCTAAACAGTTCTTTATCTAATGGACGGCAGCTTGTTCTTCCTGATTGTTTTCCTAATCTCTCACATGTAATTAAAGTTGTTCCCCAAGGATTTAGTTTATAGCTTCTTTCTTAACATGCATTAATTACTTAGCTTGTGCCTCTCTCACTCAAAGCGTATTTTGCATGCCGACTGCACCACCATCTTTGCTCACAGCTCTGACCTTAATTTTCAACTTCCGCTTGATAAGCAGATTAAAATTTCTGGTGCAGAGGTGTGCAGCAAATCGGCTATGAATTAACCCTTACAAGTCGTGTTTTATGCTTTTCATGCACCAAACAGGAAAGCTTTATCTCCTTCTCTTTTCATGCAGAAGCGTTTGCGTCAGCAGGGGGTTCGACCTTTAGACTGGCCCATCTGCAGGAAATCGGCAGTGGCGTTTTCCTGTCCTTTCAGGCTCCCTTTCGAGTTTCAAGTTTCGAGTTTCGAACTACCCTGTTGTACTTATTCAACCTTGGGTTTCAATATATTAGGTTATAGCAGCGAAGTATGGCAGGCGTCTGCAGGTATTCATCCAACCTAGTAGCGTCCTCCTGGTGTACTCGGTGGTGGGTGGCCACCATCGCCACCGAATTTACCAAGGCGCACATGGAAAACGCTCCCCCCCTCCAAGATCGCCCCCTAAAAATAGGGCGCGCTGAAGCAGCTTTCCATTTGTTTTTGAAAGGAAACGAAGACACATTTCCAAAGTACCGCGGTCTTCACAATGGAGCCAACACGAGCGTAAGAAAAGTCTTACCATTCCTAGTTTCTAAATGCCTAGGAAACATAATTGGACCTAGCTACAAAACCTCAAACATGGCTAGCGGGGACCTCCAATTGACAAGTAAGATCAACTTGAAAACCTCGCTGAATTACCAGTATCGGTGACGTTAACGTAACAATTTCTCCACATGACTCACTCAACACCAGCGGGGGAGTTATGTCAGAATCAGACCTCTTGAATATCAGTGACAACAAGCTCCTTCAACGACTTCAGTAGCAAAACGTAATTAATGTACAAAGAATAACACGACGACGACATCACCAAAGAGCCCCAAGAAACATGTGATATTGACATTCTGTACAAGTAGTGTGCCCAGTGCACTGGACGCAGCATATGTAAAAATCAACGTCATACCATACATACCGAATGTGAAGTGGTGCCTTAAGTGCCACAGGTTCGGACATGCATCGCAATCATGCAAACACAAAGAAACATGCGTACAGCGTAGTGACAGCGGCCACCCATCTGACATCTGCAGTGGTCCTGCACAATCTGTCAATTACAAGGGCGGTCATCTAGCTCACTCACGGCGCTGCCCTTGCTGGAAAAGAGAAAACGAAATCATCGCAATCATTGTAAAGGAAAATATTTCATTATATGAAGCGAGGAAAAGCCTAGGTCACTTACCTCATGTAAGCTATGCCAGTGCGGCGCGGCAGGGGGCAGCGCCACACTGCTTTCATGAGTCCACAGTGTTTACGTCTGGTATTCCTGTAGGGAACTCCAACCGCCCCTTGGTGGCTGCAGCCAGTGCTGCTCCATCATCATCGAAGATGAGCGAACACGTAGTGCTGCAGGGCCCAAAGTTGAACCGAACTCCACGGCCCGAGACGCATGTCTCGGCGCCTGGCTCTCGATCATCCAGCGCCTCGGAGAAGGCGATGCAGGTCGACCTGAAAACCCTGGCGTCATTGACGCCAAAAGATTCGCGCTCCCCGGAGCATGCCAGGGAGAAACTTTTTGTAACTGCGTCGAAAAAAGGACAGGTAACCAGAACGGTTAGCGCCCTTGATGGGAGTAATCAACTTTTTAATGCATGTCACCTACAATTTGTAAGCTCGCACGCATAAGCAATTTTTTACAATTACATAAAAATGGCTTTCATCATTCATTGTATTTGAAAACACCTAATCCACAATCTTGCTCACGTCAAAGACATTATAAATATTTAGTCAAGCAATGTAAGCAATTATAAATAGGTTACCACCAGTGGCATTCTGTCTTCAAAAAACGAACTTAGGCCCCCAAGAAATACACATTTTCTCAAAGGTTTTATTCTCGTGCGAAAGTACCGCTCCAGATGTCTATCAGGAGGTATAGCTGTTGTCGTGCAAGGCGGCATCCCCACCATGGAACGTTCTAATTAATACTCTGTACAAGGCTGTAGCCGTCATCGTTTTAGGCTATAAGACTGTCACAATCTGTTCACTGTGCACTCTTCCCCGACCCATTTCACTACTCGAGACCTGTACAATATAACACACTACTTGCCGGAGCCTTTTGTTTTAATAAAAGATATGGTAAAGAGATATTAATGTTCATTGTACTTTATCAGGCAGAGATAGAAATGACCAAGGAGCATAGCTTATTGAAGAGTGTACTTTAACAAACATCTGTCTTTTGAACTCAGGTGCGCCAACATATTTTTCGCCGAGTTCAGGTAATTTTAGCTGCCTTGATTTAGCGTCTTGCTCACCGGATATTTTTAACGATTTTAAATGGGAAGTACCGAACACTTCATACGACAGTGATCATTTACCTGCTATCATGAAACTCACATCAATGCTACAAATTATATCACACAAACCGCGCTGTTGGAAACTGCAAATGGCAGAATGGGCTGTTTTCACGGAAAATGCGAAGCTGGGAGAGCTCACTTTTAGGCACTAAGCTTTGACGAAATCACTGAGAAGTTTACTCAATACATAATTGCCGCCGTTGAAAAGGTTATTCAGCAGCCTTCTGGCGTTTTTCGAAAAAAGCTGGATGTCTGGTCACGCATGAATTCCCGGAATCAAAAAAAGCAGAAAAATAGAGTCTGGGGCATTATACGTAGATACCCAACGCATAGCAACTTCCTGAACTTGAAACAAGCCGCAGTGAATGCCCGGTGCACTTGAAGAACAGCTGGAAAATAAACATGGAAGAAATAGATATCTACAATTAATAGCACCACCACATCCAAAAGGATGTGGGAATAGGACAAAGTTCCGCGAGGGGGGGACTACTCACCACACACCATACCCTTACTTATACCTTCAGGAACTCACACAACACTACAAGAACAAGGCGATACACTTGGGGGGCACCTTTATAACGTCTCAAGCTCGGCGAACTATTCAAACACGTTCTTAAAATACAACAAGTCAGCAGAAATAGAGAAATTACCCACTGCTTGTGTGTCAAAGGAAGGATATACACTCTAAGAACAGTTTACACCCTTTGGCGTGCCCTTTCTGCCACACAACGATAATCGTCATCTGGCCTGCTGCGTTTCCTTTCTTTATCGCTGCGAGCCCGGAACTGTCCAGTAACGAACGGCAGGCGAGTTATCAGCAGGGGCACTCCGAAGGGTGTAATTTTTTATATGCTGATAACGCGCGTGCCGTTCGTTACTGGAAAGTTCCGGGCTCGCAGCGTTAAAGAAAGGAAACGCATCAAGGCAGATGACGATTATTGTTGTGTGGGAAGAAGGGGCACCTCAAAGGGTGTAAACTGTTCTTAGAGTATAACGCTCCATTCGCTATCAAGTAACTAAACCGGGTACTCTGTGGTGGTAAAAAAAAACGCAATAGATCCTGACCGCATTCCGTATTCCATTCTGACGCACTTGCCCAAGCATCAGTGGATGCTCCCCTTAAATTCTCCAATAAGATATTTGAATCGTGAGTAATACAAAAACATTGGAAATATGCAGTAGTTTTGCCATTCCTAAATCTAGATAAATCCCCTATGTCGCCAAATAACTAAAGACCCGTTGCGTTGACAAGCTGTTTTGTTAAATCGTACAAAAGTATCGTAAACTAGAGATTGGCATTCATCCTTCAAACGCAGAACCTAACTTATTTTGACCAATGGGGGTATATAAAAAGGCAGCTCTAGAAATGACCATTTTGTCCGACTAGAACACATAATACGTGAAGCATTCTTGAGCAAACCGCGCTTTATAAGTTTTCTTTGATATCGAGAAAGTGTATGACAGTATTTCGAGATTTATAATCATACGTGACCTGGCTGTTTTAAGAATGCGCGGCAAAATGCTTAACTCTCACACACATTTTATGTCCAACAGAACATGCCAAATCCGTCTAGGCATTGTGCTCTTGCGTATATTTGTCCAAGAAAACGGGTTGTCACAAAGTTGCATACTTAGCCCAACATTATTTATTGTAAAAGTGAACTCCATTAACAAAGTAATTCGCCTGCCTATTATGTACTTAATTATGTACTTCAACTAAAGGCGCACAGGAAAAAAGAATTACGACCTGGAATATCGCTCTAGGAGGTCTAACGCTCTCTTTTATTGCTTAACAGATTAGGCGAAGTCTAAAACTTGGGAAGAGTCAGAACGACTCGTAATTGCTGTACGTGTGGGCCGCTTTTTGTCTGAGAAGAAGCGGCATACTATAGCCAAACTTTTCAATGAGAAGGAAGTTGAACTGGTTCTGAGCCGCGGATATAAGTTGAAAAACACTAACTTAAGCATCTCGTAAGATTACTCGGAAGCAGTTCGCGAAAAGCGACGGAAGCTTCTCCAGTTCTCGCGAACTATGAAGAAAGACGGAGATCGAGTATGTCCTGTTTTAAACAAACTGCATTTGTACAATGACGTTTACGATTAGAACACCAGTGAAGGCTTGGCTGTTCTTGTTTCCCGGCGCAGGGATGAATGATGTTATTTTTTTCTTTCATTAAGCTCAGATTCATCTACTAGCTCACCCGTAATATTGCACTGCAGCACGGACAATAAATTTCTCTTTTTATACACCAACGCTAGAAGTTTTGTCACTAATGGTATTGCACTCTCATCGCTCATGCATTCATTCCAGGCTTCTTTAGTGTTACTTACCGAGACCTGGCTTAACGACACCATACACGAGAACATCATCTTTACGAGTAAATCCACTTTCAAGTTTTTTTCGATGTGATACACACCAGCGTAGAGGGGGCGGTGCGCTGATCGCGATAAACGAAGAATTCATTGCCGCACCCATCATTATCGATTTTTTTCTTCAATGTACTTGGATTTCCTTGAAGGGTGCAGCATTTGGTGTGTGATCATTGGCGTTTCTTACCGTCCACCCGACATGTCTGGCGCGTTTTCTGATGAGTATCATCGAGTGCTGAGCGAGGTGTGCGCGCTTTTTTTTTTTTGAGGTCAGTCGTTATCATATTTGGTTATTTTAATTTTCCAAGTATCGATTGGTCGACGCTCTCGGTATCGGCCACGGATCTTGCCGCACATACCTTTCTCAGCACTTGTCTTGACTTTTCCTTAACCCAACTTATTAGTGAACCAACACGACCCACTGAAACTTAGTTTTAACTAACAATCCTGATATATTTCCCGACATAACTCATGAAACAGGGATCGCTGACCATGACGCTATAACTGGATACATTAACTTTTGCGTGAGCAAAAAAAAATAATTACCAAAAAGAAAGTAAGATATTACGGTAAAGCCGATTTCGACGCAATTAACAATGAATTAGCAACATTTTCAGATACATTTCTGCATGATTTCCATTCACGTTCCATTGAACAGAACTGGGTCCTCTTTAAAGCCACCCTCAGTTCAGTCATTGACACCTACATTCCTATGTTATCTAGTTCCTGCAAAAACAGTTCTCCATGGTGTATAAACAAGCTTCGGCAGCTTAATAACAAAAAGAAGGGACTGTGCAAGCACGCGAAGCTGACTGGTCTAGCGGGTGCCCATGATAAACACAAAGCGTGTGAAAATGCTTATAAGACTTTGCTAAAATCTACTCGCCATAACTTTTTTTTTTCGTGATTTACCATCCATGCTAAAAGATAATGCTCGTCGCTTTTGGCGTGTGGTGAACCCTCCAATTCTAGCTTACATCAGTCTTACTGATTCTTATGGTGTTCCTAGCCCCGATTCAGATTGCGCTCAACTTCGTAACGGTACGTTTGTAACAATTTTCACTCATGAAATCGTTAACTCGTTGCCAACCTTAAAGACATTAGTGGGAATCACAATGCATGAGGTAGTCATCAGTGAGGATGGTGTTTCATCTCTACTAATCAATCTTAAAACGTCATCTAGTGCCGAACATCTGCGTTTCAACAATAAAATTTTTAAAAATACATCGCATAGTATTTTTTTCCATGTTAATCGCTTTGTTTTACGAGTCACTATCAACTGGTGGCATTCCTAATGACTGGCGCATTGCTAAAATAATACCTATTTTCAAATCAGGGGATCATGTTTCTCCGCTTAATTATCGTCCCATCTTCTTAACCAGCACTATTTGTAAATTACTCGAACATATCATACACAGTCAACTCATAAACTTCCTTAAATACCATAACATTATTTTTAAGCATCAACACGGTTTTCGCAAGGGCTACTCATGCGACACCCAACTTGCCGGATTTATTAACGACATACACGAACTGACAGACGCTGGGTTCCGAGTTGACGCAATATTTTTAGATTTTTCTAAGGCATTTGACCGTGTTCCATACCATAAGTTGTTACTTAAACTTTCACAACTTAACATTCACCCTACTATAATTACATGGATCACCGATTTTCTCTCATCTACAATTCAGTTTACATCAGTTAACAGTTCCAAATCATGTTATGCTGAGGTTACATCTGGAGTTCCACCAGGCAGCGTAATTGGACCTTTACTCGTTCTAATCTATATTAATTATTTACCCAGCTGCGTGTCATCCAAAATCATACTATGTACAGGTGATTGTGTACATTATCCATGTGTAACAAGTAACACTGATAGCCACCTACTACAAACTCACCTGGATGCAACAGGTGCATGGTGTTCTAATTGGGAAATGCCATTAAATATTTCCGGAACAAAACTCTTGTCTTTCACCAATAGGCCACTAATCTTAACCACCTACTCCCTTGATAACAATGCTGTGGAACTCGCAACAACTTACAAGTACCTTGGCATCATTCTTCAGTCGAACTTATCATGAAATCATAATAATCTTACCCTTGCCTCTTCAAACCTTAGTCTCGGACTTATTAAACATAACTTAAAAAGAAGCCCCAATGCATGTTAAAAAACTAGGATACACAACATTAATCCGTCCTAAAGTGGAATACGCGTCTGCCATCTGGGATCCCGGACAAGCTTATATCATCAGTAACAGCGAAGGCTTGCAGAACGGTGTTGGGCGATTTATTTTTTCAGATTATTCACGTTACACTAGCGTCACCTCGTTAAAGAATAAAGCCCAGTTGGACAACTGAGCACTTCGCCGTAAAATATCTCGCCTACACTTTTCCATAAGCTTTATCACCATCCATCACTTCATGATGATTTCTTTCCATCACCAGCAGTAAACTTTCCACGCCGGGACCATCCATAAAAATTCAAACGCATTAACTGTCAGTCAACCCCTTATGCATATTCGTTCTTACCACGCACAATAACTGAATGGAACGCCTTGCCATAGTCATTGCCACGGAACCAGACTTGACTAAGTTTCAAGATTTAATTCGCTGACGGCTTGTCAACTAATCTTATTATTATTATCACTGGGGACTTTACAGTGTTTTCGATGTTTGTTGGTGTTTTTATTGCAATTGCCCGATGTTCCCTAATATGTACTAATGTCTTCTCAGTAATAATTGTGACTTAATTATCTCGTATATTACCTGTGTTTCACTGTATTATTACGTTTGTTACATTCTCTTGTTTTTAGCATGATGTACAAACTACGACCATTGCCTGTGAGCGTCCCCCCCGCCACCCACATGTAATACCCTCGTAATAAGGGCCTTTGGGGGTATTTTTGAATAAACGCAATAAATATGCGTCGACGATCTCCAAATACCCTACCCCACCTCGAATTTACCCACAAGTGAAAGGGAGGTCCAGATTAAAATAAAAAGACTATAACGATGGGCTGACAAAAATGACTTGAACTTCTCTACGCGAAAAAATAGAAGATGCAGAGTTATTTTTGCAAGAAGGAGAATTGCACTTGGACTCGATCATAAAACTAATGTGATGCTGTCGATACAACAAGAATTCAAATTTCTTCGCGTGATCTTTGATGATAAGCGATAGTTCCTGGCCTACAAAAATATGACAAAAATTAAGGCTAATAGAGCTCTGAATATTCTGAACGTGTTGTCTCATAAGCCCTGGGGTTCCGACCAAAGATGCTTCATACATGTTTACCGGTCTGTGATGCGTGGCTTTTTTGACTACGGGTGCGTAGTTTATGGCCCCACCAGACAGTCATTCGACGACTTGATCGAGTACATAATCTACGGCTGCGACTAGCTAGTGGTGCTTGCAGAACATCACCCGTCCAATGTTTTACGGTGACTGTAATGAACACACTTTACAGCAGCGAAGATCTTTATTGACCTTTCGTTATGCACACAGAATTAAGTTATCCCCACAGCACCCATGTCAGAACATTGTCACTCAATGCAACTCACGCTTACACTACACAAATACAGCGAACATGATTAGATCACTTGTCTTACGATATCAAGAATACTGTCGGGATTATGACATTCCTCACAATATCCCTCAGGTTACTAAAAAGCAAGAGCAATTACCCCCGTAGTGCGGCTTTACGAAGTTACGCGACTGTACCTTGACACCTATAAAGAAATGAGACACCCGGGAAGAACACATTAGATGAGATTTCCGCGCTCTTCTGCACAAATATAAAGATTATATAGAATTTCACATAGATGGCTCTAAAGAACACAAACACATGGGTGTGGGGCCGTAACGAAAAACTGCGAAACAAGTATACGAATACCGCATTATGCTTCTGTTTTCACTGCTGAAGTTTATGCTGTAAGAGCTGTAGCTAAAACATTAACACTGACAAGCAAGAAAATACAATTTTTAAGTACACTCAAAACCGAATGTGAAAACCTAGTAGCGGATAATTTAAACATAGTATGTTTCAACAAATACGGCAGATCTACTCGTTTCTGCTGGCTACCAAGCCACGTTGGGATACCGGATAACAGAGCAGAAGATGGATGCTCATCCTTCACAGTGTACAAAAGCATGTCAAACACAACACTTCCCTACAAAAATAGTGTCCGAGTGATTCGGATTCAGAAAACCTTGACGATAAAACGGCAACCCGAATGCGACCCTTCCACAGACAAGCTACACCTTACCAAACGCATGCTGGGCAAGTGCAAGTCATTTAATTACCAGGAATGGTACATTGAAGTAGTTTTATGGCGACTGCGGATTGGGCGCACACGCCTCGCACACAATTTCTTACTTACACAAGATGACCAACCAATATGTGAGTAATACCAAGAAATGCTCTCAGCGCTGCACATTTTACTGACATGTAAACATACTGAAGCAGACGAAAACGGTTGCGCAAGTTCTACAATTCATACATAACTTTACGCCCTGCCTTAGATTTAGGAGGTGATACACTAGTGCTAAGCTATAGATCAACACAGTTTCTCTTCAATCAACTTCGGCATGCATGCTCCCACAAGATTATATTAGGCCTTTATACGCAGTCATGTAATCTAGTGCATCTCATCATGGGGTCATGCATGCTCCGTTCACTTTTGCCCATTCATTAAATTCAAGGAACAAGCCGTTCGGATTATCAGATTCGCTCAGCGCTTTCCACCTTGTTTTTCCATTTTTGTTGATCTTATTATTTTGCCTCTCATTAGCCTTTATTTGTATAATATAGGTATTATATTCTTTTAGACTTACAACCATGTCCTATCTGCAGATATGTTCCCCCTACGTGTGCTCTCAAATTCTAATTTTACTCGCTTCTCTACCAATCGTAACTTGCTCTTGCCTAGTGTCCGTACTAATTAGGGCAGATCCACCTTGCGTTTTGCTCGGTATCATTTCGGAATATAGTTTAGACATACATAGGAAATATGTGGCTTACTTGCGAATGTCTAAGAAAACTCTGAAAATACTTTAGCTTTTAAACTATAAATAATGCCATCTCGCAGGGAACGTTTTTGATCCACTTGTATATGCATATTACAGCGCAGTTGTCTATAGCAAAGATCTGGTGGATTGCGACCTCGTGTAGACCGCAATTTCCTCACATGTGGGCCGATCCCTAAGGTAGTGCGATGCCGGGCCGATCCACGTCGAAGATGAAGCTGGCGTTAAGCACACCCCATACGTGGGCCGATCCCGAACATTGTGCAATACCAGGCCGACCCACGGGGGGGGGGGGTGAAGCAGGCGTTAAGCACTACCCACACGTGGGCTGATCCAGAGCATTGTGCAGTACCGTGCCGACCTGCGGCGTGGGTGAAGGTGGTGTTAGGCACTCCCCTCACGTGGACCGATCCCGAAGATAGTGAAATACCGGCCGAGGTGCAGTTCACCTTTAAGGGGCCTACATATACACCTTCGCTGATCATGCTTCTTCGCAGAGTGAAGGCCACTGAGTTTTTTTTCTTTTGTTATAAGCTCTCCTTCGTTTCCATTGCTTCCTTACGTTGGAGTTCTACTCATTTTACTTGCACAGGAGCACCCGCTAACGGTGAATAAACCCTGGGAACTCCTTTCGTATATGCACAACTACATACCATTGCTAACATAGGTATTAAACTTGAACTTAATAATACATCAGGCTGTGACGAAGTGCCAAGAGACGCCTGGATGCCGACGACGAAGAGGCGTCAAAAACATCGAAGCACGTGCACCCCGGCACGTATGCTTCGTCGGCACTGCATTGTGTACAAGGACGACACCTCTGTGCACGTGTGCTCTGCAAGTGCGCACGTGGCATAGCAAAATAATAAATAAAACTACAAATGAGGAGGCGCCACAAGACAGCGCTCAGAAAATCGGCAAGAAACGCATGGCTCAGGCACCCTAGCGAAGGCGAAGAGTCGGCAGAGAGCTGACAAGAGGAGCCCGGACGGGGAACGCGCTGGCTTGGGTCGGACGTCCACGCTCGGGAGGTCAACCGCTGTCGGGGGGACCCAGTCGAGTGAGTGCCCATGCACGAGGGGACCTCTAATCGGCACGTAATCCGCTCCCGTGAACCAGCTAACGAACTGGTCTTTGAGACCCCGCCTGGCACCTCCGCTCTTACAATTCGTCGAGCGACGCCTCATCAACCGAACTGTGAGTGCGCGGAGGTAGTCGCCCTGAAAGCTGTGTAGGAACGCTTCATCTTGCTTGCCCCCATGCCCTGTGCCTCTGTACTTGTCTTTTGGATGTTTGTAATATATGTTCGTGTACGATGAGTGTTGCTGTTCGTCCCTTGTTTTCCTCAGAAGCGCCTGTGACTCACTTTTAACCCAACTCCCCTAACCATATCATAGCATCGGCAATTATAGCCGATATATTATTTCGCGTTATCGCAAAATGTCTTTTAGAAATACACATTTGCTCCTCACTGTGGGAATCTATGTTATTTGATGCATTTTGCATGGTGGGCCGACGTGTTTGTGCAAAACGAGTAGTGGTGTGTGACGCGAATGTGCATGTGTGCCCATAGCGGCAGGATGGCAGCGGCGTGAAGACGACTGGTGGCACAGGCATGATCTGTACTGGGGTCGCAGACGCGAATTTATACGGGCCTGATGTCGGGAAATATGTTTATGCAAAGTGGTTTATGCAAATCGCTTTTGTACTCTTGCCAGTAATCATTAGCTCATGATTAACTTTAGCTGATTATGCACTATTCGTCCCGGCGAAAGACAAGAAAGTGGCACGGACGCATGCACCGAATATCCGAAAGAGTTGGCTGGTTTTGAAGTGACAAATATGCGCGCAATCGTGGCGCAATCGGCTTTGATATTTTTTTTAGTGGGGGCATGTTTTGGTTGAAGACAAACATTCTCACATCTCAAAAATTTCATTTTGAGTACACGTTATGCATGTGTTACTATTGGGTGCTATTACAAAGTGAGTTCTGTATTATTATGTGTCAGCAATAAAAAAATTCAGTGCCATTTCACTCTGTGAACGCGGATGACAAGCGTAGCTGTGTATGGCGAACTGTACATTGACGTGCGTCAAACGCCGTCTGAACATAAATGGACGCCAGGCGCGACTAGTTGCTCCTGATGAGGCACCGGGTGGTATCGTACCCATGGACACTCTTAGCCAAAAAGGGACAAAATGAGAGTAGAGTAACTGCAGCTTTTAGTCCCCGCGACCAACATTTAGTGTCCAGAGAGACCAATTGGAACAACATGGCTGCCGTGTCCGAAATCAGAGGACTAAGCGTTTAATCTCCGGTTGGAAAGGGAGTAACTGAAGGAGGGACGGCAACGCTTGCTCTCGTCACGCGACCTTTGCTCTCCTGCAGGACATCGCAAACAAATATACACGCGCCCGCATGTCTATTCACGGGCCACATTTTCTTGTGGGCTAGGATAAGGAGATTACGTGTTGCAAACTGGAGAGCACACAGATACATATGAAAAGGCACGGTAGCACTAATACGCCAGCGCCTGACGCTGCATTCGTCGTGAGTCCGTGGATTCTCGAACCTATGAAAAATAGAACATCAGAAGGAAATGCGAAGCTAAGCGGGACCCCGTAGAACGTTGCGACAAGCAGCCGATAGCAAGTACGGCCGAATGACTGTTCATTTACGTCTCTGTGTTGAACAATTGCCTGTAGTATCTCAACAAAAGCCGCGACTAAGGTTGCTGCTTGTATCGGCGCTAACCTAGGACGACAACTGCAGCCGTGACGCTGAGTTCACGCCGCTGTATCAGCGCACTCGCGTCTGGGGGTTTGCCATTCTTTTTAACTGCGTGCGCTTTCAGGACAATGCTGTCAAGTGCAAATAAATGGCATCAGCTAAGGCGGAGTTGTCTTTCAAAAGGAAGCGATTCTACCGCGAACAACCACACATCTGATGGCAGTAAGAAAAATATGAAACAACCGCCTATCGCACCCCTGCACATAAATAGGTCTCTCGATCGTGTCCGGCTTTGTAGCTCTGTGCCGTGTCGTTTATGCGCTGTGTAGCTCTGTGTCGTGTCGTTTATCCGCTGATAACAAACTCTGCGCTGGCTGACCACATGCGGTGCAGCGACCCGGGACACAAGAAGGCCTGCGGTTACATGTGCCAGAACGCACGCTTGTCACTTCTTGCGTAAGAGCATACGCAGGAACAAGCCGTCTGACAAAACACGCCCTTTATCATGTGAACAAAGTTTATTACACTCAATGTGCTGACGCTGCAGCACGCGCAACTTGAGAACCTCAGATACGTAAGCTTAGCGCGAACAAAGTATGCGATGTGCTTTTTATTAAATAGATATTGAATAAGTCTGTGCACTTAACCTTTGATGTTGTATGGCGTATTTGTGTAAATGTGGCTTGTTCTTAAAATAGGATGAAAGAGTACGAGCAAACTTTTCTTGAGTGACGTAGGCAAACACAATAAAATCATTAGGCTAACACCGGTGCTGCCATCTCTGGACGTTTCATCGGCGGAGCTAGGTTTTGTTCGCATTTGCACGGGCTACGAGTGGCGTAAAGCATGGTGTTTTATGCTGTCACGGGGTAGTGACGGTGAAAAAGGCAGCAATACTTTCATTAAAGAAATTAGCGTTTTATTGGGTGAACTTGTGCCTTCAAAAGCGCGGTACACTCAAAGAACAATAGCGGCGAATACGCTCGGCGATCTTCGAAAATCTGATCAACGGGTCAAGCGCGGCGGCTTTTATGCATCAATCGTCGAATGTTCCAGACTAGTCGCTGGGACCCGTGAGTCTTCCACAAAGTTCTACACTATTCGCGTCGGGCATACATGCAATCAGGTTACACTAGTTTCGGTGAAAGACAGCGGATGGAACCATCAATAACATTCCAGAAACTTCCTATACATGCGGGCGCGTCCTGCGCTGCGTGATAACATTTTTTAAGCGGTGAAGCTTGGTCACCCGAGCAAGATAAACATGTACACGTGTCAATACGTGTCTCTTAAAAAGCATCGACCTGATGCTGCAAACAAACGAAAGCAATAAACAAAAACACCCGTAGCAAAGAAACAACAAACCAAGGAAGTTCGTCAGCGTGCGTAAAAGGGCTTAAGACGCACCACATGGACCACTTCAGATCGTGCGCGGCGCCGCTGTGAATGCGGAATGCCGTCTGGCACGACCTCATAGTCTAGTGCGCCAATACGTCGGATGACTTTGCGGGGTCCGAAATAGCGTCTCAATTGTTTCTCACTCACTGAGTCCTCATCGGCGTATTGGGGTCCACACCCAAACAGGGTCACCGGGCTGGTATTCGACGTAGCGTCGTCGGAGGTTGTAGTGTCGGCTGTCAGTGTGGTGCTGCTTCTTGATGTATAGGCGGTCGAGCTGTCGGGCTTCTTCGACGTGCTGGAGATAGGTAGCGACGTCAACATTCTCTTTTTCAGGGACGTGCGGCAACACGGGGTCGAGCGTCGTCGTCGAGTTCCTGTCGTAAACAAACTTGAACGGAGTGATCCGTGTTATTTCTTGCACCGCCGTGTTGTAAGCGAAGGTTACATAGGGCAGGATCGCGTACCACGTCTTGTGCTCGACGTCGACGTACATTGCTAGCATGTCGGCGAGGGTTTTATTCAGGCGCTCCGTACGACAATTCGTCTGTGAGTAGTAGACATTTGTACTCCTGTGGCGTGTCTGGCTGTATTGCAGGATGGATTCGGTGAGCTGTGCTATAAAGGCCGTTTCTCTGTCGGTGATGAGGTCTTCTGGAGCACCACGTCGCAGCAGGATGTCCTCGACTAAAGGTTTGGCCACTTCGGCTGCGCTATCTTTCGGCAGAGCATTCGTTTCAGCGAAGCAGGTGAGGTAGTCTGTCACCATGATGATCCACTTAGTTCCGGTTATTGGCGTCGGAAACGGTCCCAACAAGTCCATCCCGATTTGCTGAAATGGTCGGCAAGGAGGCTCGATCGGCTGTAGTAATCCCGATGGCCTTTTCGGTGGTGTTTTGCGTCGCTGACAGTCTGGGCATGTCCTGGCGTAACGGGCGACGTGAGCGGTCACGCGCGGCCAGTGATACATTTCCTGTATCCTCGATAGTGTCCGGGAGAACCTGAGAAGGACTGTCATGTAGGGCGTGCAATATTCCTGGACGCAGTGCTGAGGGAACGACAAGGAAGTAGTTGGCGGGGACTGGTGAGAAGTACTTCACGAGCAGGTTATTTTGAACCGAGAACGAATAATGTGGTCACTTAACTGCCCTAGGGACAATGTCGGTGTGCCCTTCCAAATACCTGACGAGGCCTTTTAGCTCCGGGCCTGCTTGTTAATGTTCAATGAAGTCTTCCGCGCTTATTGTTCCAAGGAAGGCGTCGTTGTCCTCGTCATCTTGCGGCGGCAGGTCAATGGGGACTCGTGATACGTAGTGGGCATCAGGATGTTTTCTTCCGGGCTTGTACATTACTGTAACGTCATATTCTTGCAGTCTGAGGCTCCACCGCGCCAGCCGTCATGAAGGGTTCTTTAAGTTAGCTAGCAACACAACGAGTGATGGTCGCTGACGACTTTGAATGGCCTGCCATAGACCCATAGAATTTTGTTGTAGCCCAAATGATGGCGAGGCATTCCTTCTCAGTCGTTGAATAATTGCATTCCGCTTTTGACAGCAACCGGCTAGCATAAGATATCACCCGTGCAAGTCAGTCTTTCCTCTGGACTAGCACGGCACCGAGGCCTAGGCTACTGGCGTCAGTGTGGATTTCGGTATCGGCGTGCTCGTCGAAGTGCACAAGTACGGGCGGCGACTGCATGCGTCGTTTTAGTTCTTGAAATGCGTCGGCCTGCGGCGTTTCCCACTTGAACTCGACGTCACATTTAGTTAGCTGTGTCAGCGGCTCAGCGATAAGTGAAAAGTCCTTGACAAATCGCCTGTAGTAGGCACACATGCCAAGGAATCTACGCACTGCCTTCTTGTCGATGGGCTGCGGGAACTTTGCAATGGCAGCTGTCTTCTGCGGGTCGGGGTGAACTCCAGACTTGCTGATGACGTGGCCTAGGAACAGAAGCTTATCGTAAGCGAAGCGGCACTTTTCTGGCTTCAGAGTGAGCCCTGATGACTTGATGACCTGTAATACTGTCGCAAACCGCCTAAGGTGATCGTCGAAATTTCCGGCGAAAAGAACGACTTCACCCAAGTAAACAAGACATGTCTGCCACTTGATTCCTGCTAACACCGTGTCCACGACGCGCTGAAACGTTGCAGGCGCCGAGCACAGTCCGAATGACATGACCTTGAACTCATAGAGGCCATCTGGCGTGATGAAGGCGGTCTTTTCGCGATCCCTTTCGTCGACTTCTATTTGCCAGTAGCCAGACTTGAGGTCCATCGACGAGAAGCAACACTTTCATTTAAGAAACTAGCATTTTATTGGGAGAATTTGTGCCCTGAAAATCAGGGTACACTCAAAGAACGATAGCGGCGAACACACTCGGCGATCGTCGAAAATCTGATCAACGGGTCAAGCACGTCGGCTTTTATACATCAATTGTCAAATGTTCCAGACTAATCGCTGGCACCCGCGTGTCTTCCACAAAGTTCTACACTATTCACGCCGCGCATACATGCAATCAGATTACTCAAGGTTCGGTGACATACAGCCGATGGAACCATCGATAACGTTCCTGAAACTTCCTATACATGCAGGCGCGTCCTGCGCTGCATGATAGCATCTGTTAAGCGGTGAAACGTGATCACCCGAGAGAGATAAATAAGAACACGTGTCAATACAATAATTACTAGAGGGAACTCTGGCACTAGTGTCTACGGGAGCTACAAAATGGGAGCGGCTGTACCAGGATGGGAATTATGGAAAGTACATGGATTTCCCTGAACTTGGTCCTTCTTGCTTCAAACAGCCTTGTTACTTTAGAAACTCGTCTTTTTGAGCTGTGTGTTGGGTACTAAATAATTATATAGACATTATCAAAATTGCTCCACCACAGTATTTGAATACAGGACCTCTGGCGCAGAAGCCTGTAATTGAAGTTATTAAGCCACGGGCACTTCTTTTGTTTATTGACCATTAAGGCATGGACTCGTGCATCGATGGGCGATGTGAAACGCCCTTATTAATTTATTGCGGGCATGACAGCGCCTTGAGGTGCTTGGCACGTTTAGATTTGGCCATTTTGGCAAGCTCAATAATTCGGAATTGTAACGATTGCATGTTCGCAGCACCTTCTACACTTCGCAGGGTCTTGAAATTTACGACATTGAAGGCATAAAAACGAAATAAACAAACACACAAGAATGTCTGAATCCATAAGTACGAAGATGATCTGACCTGCTGCTGAGTTGCATAGATTGGATCTCTGTTCAGTTGCAGTTCACCTTTTTGAGTTGCATCGAAGCGTATAAATCGGATTGACTCGTACAAATGTTATGTGGGCGACAATGTGGCTGAGTGCACACAGAATATAAAGGTTTGGCTCAACTCTTTTTGCAGCAGCACCTTAAAGAACCCCTGGTCCACCAGTACGGCATGCCTCATAACCACATCTCGGTTTCGGCATGTAAAACCACATATTTTCCTTTTTGCAGAACCCGAATGCCTCATCCGGTGCCTGCAGTGACATTCGGGGGTGCTACCCTGATCGAAGCAACAGCCCTCAATGTATAGCTTGAGATGATTACAGTACAGGAAGATAGCCTTTTTTGTGCCCTTACAAGGCAGATTACCCTGTACTGGTCATTTTACATTTTCTTCCGCTGGAGGCACAGGGAACATTTGATTTAATATGCCGCATGATATGTGTTCACAGCGGTGTGCGGCCAACTCCACTTGTGCCCGTGGCACACATGTTGCTGCAGTGAAAAAAAAAATAAAGTGTTCGTTTGTTCAAATTTGTCCATATTTTACTTTACAAGCACCCAAACAGCTCTGGTCGTGTTTCAAGCGCCTAAAAAACTTGTTCGAGATAGAAATTCCGCCTCATAAGGAGTAACTGCAAATATAGAAGGCTGAGCAGTCCATCCCCAGCGGAGTAACGGGAAGCATAGGCAGCTGGTCCTTGGAGAGTAACTCCAAAGACCAAGAGTTAACCCTCAGAGAGCAAATGGGCAGACTAACATTTCATCGTCCAGAGAGTAACTCGTCTACAGGTGCATTTCGAAGAAAATAACTGCAAGAGGTCTAAACGCTCGTTCCCTTTTTGTTGCTCCCTAAAAGGAGTAACTGTTGTGGCAGCGCAGTTAGTTCCTCGAAGACTAACTCCTATGCCCCCGTAGGTTCTTTTAGCTTAGAGAATGTTGCAAAACATGGCATGACACATTTTATAAAGGAATCCAGGTACGTAGAACCCACACGCACCACACTGCACTCCGAGGTCACACTCCATCGTAGCAAAGGCAATCGTGCGTTGGTAGGCGTCCCGCAGTGCAGTATGGTTGTGAGGTCACTGGAAAACCACGAGGGTCACACACAACACAGGCCGCACCAAATGAGTTCCCCATAAAACAGCTCGCTTGGTTATATTCACGTATACAATCGCGTGGACGGCTGTACCACCGGCCCCAGGAGCCAGATGAAGCTAGATACGCATGACGTTTCGACGGAACCGCCAGCACTGGCGAGCGGAAAGAAGGCAAAGGAGTTACGCAAGTGCTTGGAACGCGGACAATGAGAGGGCGGTGCGAACGTGGACGTGGCCTACGCTGGTCAAAGTCTAATGTCTGTTCTTATCAGCATAATATCTGATACGGGCTGTATTTGGAGCCCAGACATTAAACTCATTTCTGCAAGTAGGTGGAGTGCTTGAAGCCTGCTTCACCTCCACCGCGGGTCGGTCCCGTATTGCAGTATCTTCAGGATTGGCCCACGTTTTTGGTCTATGCCATATACACTAACTGACCATATACAGCTTCGCTGTAAAAGCAGATTGTATCCTACTGATTGTGCTCGACTGCATATGTTTGATTCCACTAACGCTATTCTACACTACTTCACTTTTTACACTAATCCACTATATTTATTAAAACTTGACCAAACAGGAACCTATCTACTTACCGCAGATTGCCTAGAATAACGCAAATTCTGCTTCGCGATAAGCGGAAATAAAGCTCAAAATACTTTGGTGACTAAAGTATCACCTTGGGGCGTAACTAGGGAGCAAAAATATACTCTAATAATAGCTCACATAATGAAACACAATGAACATCCAGTAAAACGCGGTCGCGCTTTCAGTAAATTAGCCAAGTGTAAACTAATAGTCTGCTCTGTAAAGGAAAATTAATTGAGATTGTGGAAATCGAGTGTTCAGTCTACCCAAAGCCTCACGTCCGGGGTTCTTCCTATGCCACTAATGCACATAGCTGCGAAAAACAAGTAGCGTATCCAAATGCGTGTTACAATAAAAAGGATATACCTGTCTTTCCTTGTGCAACAATTCACAAGAAATTATTTTATTGAATTTCTAAGATTGGCAAATGAGAAAAACTGCCATTGTTTTCTGCCTCTTTATGTACTTAGTGCAACATAAGGAAACATGTGTTTCCACAAATTAGATCATTTAACAAAATGAAAGGTTTGCTGAAATCTGAGAACTTGTTTATATTTCTTCTAGAAAGCTTTGAAATCTGCTGAGGCCTGCTTTATTTCCATAATTCTTATTACAGTACGTAAATACACTTTCCTGCATGTTAGGCAGGGAGCAATGCGTGCCGAGAGCAAATGCAGACGGTAGTTGGCTGCTACAAGTCTCACATGTATTGCAAGAAACGGCCAATTTTCGGTCATTTTGATGAAAACTTCGACAATGGTATTATTAGTATTTTATTTAACTCTATTATGTTTAAAGTTCGGGGAGTGCGTACACCACATCCTTCGTTCTTGTATAAATGTTGTTTTCTTTCATAGTCACTGAGCATGTGCTGGTGGGCTAGTTGCTTGAGCATGATTACAAGGACGGCGCCGAATAAAACAACACACGAAGAAAGGTGACACGAGACAAGCACGTAGGCGCTGCTTGCCTACGGGCTTGTCTCGTGTCTCCTTTCTTCGTGTGTTGTTTTATTCCTCGTCCTTGTAATCATGGAATTCTTTTATAGGCGTACAGGCACAGGCAACACAGGCTTACAATGACAAATACCTCACTGCCATCGGCTGAAGCAGTATGGGGACACAGTTTATCCTATATACAAGTATAGAAAGAGCTCCGGCCAGCCTGAGTTGGCCCTGGCTCTTTCCAGCCAGAGCAATCGGGTCTCATTCGGATCTGGAACGAAGAGCCTTCACGAGGCCCAACCTCGTTGTTTTCAACTTTGCTGTCAGCGCCTTGACTGAAAGTGATTTTTTTGTCCAGAAATATGCCTTGCTTGAAATAAAGTACAATAGTCGACACTATTTTGTCGATGTGCCTAAATCAATGCAGCCTTGTAACTGGTTCCACTGACAAATATTATCACATCGTGCACAACAAACATGCAAACGCACCTGGATTTCTCTGAACGACGTAGCAAGCCTTTTTTCAAAGGCCAACAATTACTGCTGAAACCGCCGTGCGTGCACTCGAGTAACTGGACAGATGAAGAAACAGAAAGTGAGAGGTATAGCGGTTTCTTGAGGCCAATAACCTTCAATATCATTGGCATTGCACTTTACTATAAATATAAATTTTCTATGGGCTGTTTCTCTCCCTTTATTCAATAGCCGCGCTTCAATCTCAGTCCTATTGTTCATGCCGGCAGTTCATAACCATTTTTGCCTCAACCCCCCGGACTTACGGTCGTGGGCCTTCATTGTGGCGGCACGGTCAAGGAAGGCAATGCACATCTTTCAGTGACTAAGTTTGCCATGTCTACTATAACTTAGGTAGTTCTTCCAGCGTTAGTTTGAAATGACAACCAAAGAGAAAAGTGATCTTCTCATTAGGTGTTTCACCGAAAGTACGAGCAAGTGCCGTTGCAGAACGCCTCTTTTACGACGCCTAACCGACGGAGGACTCGAACGCCGCTCATAGCTGCTGCCGGGAAGGGCAACGAAAGCGAGTCGACATTCTTACTTGTGAACACAACGAGCAACGCTTACAACGGAAGGGTGAAGTGAAGCGACAGCAAGTGGACAACCGAACAGCAGAACTATCGCAGATGCAATTACTGTGGTGCCTTCGAGTGGCGCACAAAATGTAAACTTTGGAATACATGTATCCTACTTGGTTATAAACTGTATTCTACTTGCAGTCGCACACTATAGTGCACCTAATGAGAGCCAGAGTTCCGCATAAGGATGTGTCATAAAGGACATGCCGTATGAGGGCGTGCCAATGACGCGGGGAAATTTCCTTTCAGCACTGAATGTTCGCCTCTTAGAAAAGGAGAAAAAAAGAATCTACTCGAATGACAAAGCGGTGCCACGCAAGTCCCAAGGGGTCGACCGTACGCGCTAAGTGCGTCAAACTTTCAAGAAAGAAAACTCTGGATCCTTTCACACGACCCATGACTGTAGTTTTAGAAAAAAAAGTAGTACAGCGAAAGCCAAACAAATAGCACAAAAAGTAGCGCACCATTAGGAGCATCGTAATGCCCTACGCGGCTTCTAATGGGGCTAGACCGCCTCGCGACCACCCGGGAAATGATGCGGGAGAGGAAAGCGAGAAACTGAATCTCGAGCAGCGTGCACAATGGTTTCTTTGTACAGGAAGTGTGCGCCACCTGTTGCTGCTAGGGAGCCCCACAAAACAAAGGCATCGTCACGATCTTGAGAATGGTGGCCTGAACTGGTTCCGTTTTCGAATATTGGTGACGGAGCGCGTCCATCTTGCTGTCTCGGGGAACCACATATAAGAGACGCGAGTGACGCCTTCGCTCATTCCTCGGCGTGCAAAGTACCCGGAAAGTGCATTGCCACGAGCGCAGTTCAGCTGTCCCTTCTAGACATGCATTCATTGGTAAGTATACGCAGCCGTGTGAAAGGAGTGTGGACGTGGGTATAGTTTTTGAGACCGAATCAAATACAATGTGTTTAGTGCCATAAACGAATCGAATCACTAATCACTTTTCGAATTGTTTTCGAATACCAGACATTCCTTTTGGCAATTACTATCAAATAATTTTAACATCATAATACTCGAGTTTCTCCATAATTTACTGTCACATCACTAATCTTTTGGAAGCATTGTTCGTTTAAAGCGAAAATGATGCATAAGACAGCTTGTTCGCATTCCCTTCATTCTTCGGAGATTGCGAATATTTCTGGTTTACAGGGATAAATACCGCGTAACTTTCGCGTTGTACTCCTTCTATGCCCGGCCAGATTACATTTACGGCAATTTTGCTAAAATATTTTATTGAGTTTGCACGCTATAGCATATGTTTAATAACTTATATTCGGAGCCCAGTTCTGTTTCTTAATGCTGACTATCTTATTCGAAGACCGAGTCTATTAGTGTAATATTTCATTCGCTATTCAAGGTTATCAAATATTGGCACTGCCCTAGAAGAAAGCTCCGAATGAGTATAAATTGCGATGAGAAGTTCTTTATAAGTCTCCTTTAATACGTGGAATACTGTCTACGCGTCCCAGAGAAGATCCCACATATTTATCAGCCATTACAGCAGGAAGCTGCGTTCACATTAAAGTGCTCCAGTGCATTTCTAAATTTCAATATATTTCGAAAGCTTCAATATTTGTTCTACTGATAGTGTTGCCAATGATGTGTATTCCATTCACCAATGCTAGGTAGGGCAAAGGCGGGCTCTCGACTCAGCAATGGTGAAAGGTTATCATAAGACACATAAGCTAAGCTTTATTCTATGTTCCTATCACCACCACTATTTCTGTAAGATCCGATATATCGGAATGGTTTAACACTTTATGCATTCATGCGTGTCTAAGCAAAGTCAATACGAATTCTGGCGCTTTACTTGCCAAAACCACGATCTAATTGTGAGCCACACTATAGCGGGGTGTCAGGATTAATTTCGACCTCCAGTAGTTCTCCAGCGCGCATGGGTGTTCGTGCCTCCATCAAAATGCGGCCGCCGCTGCTGGCAATCGATCGCGCGATCTGATGTTTCCCAATGTAGCGCGAAAGCTATTAAGCCACCGCGGCAGGTTCTCAGTAAGCAAGTATAGCGTGTCGATGTAAGTAAACATTAAGAAGGTAGGGAAAGGCTCAGATAAAAGACAACTTTTTGGCAACATATTTTCTTTGCCAAGTGCACTTTTAAACGGCTATCACGTTGTGATTTTTAGACATTATTTCAAACATTATATACGTAGAAATGTTCTAGCTTATCTTCTCGTAAAAGATACACGTGATCCATTCTTTCGTGCAGGTCCTGTTGGCGTTGCTTGGCGTTATTAACGTAGCCTATGGTGGCTATCCCTTTTACGGCTATGGCTACGGACATGGACATGGGCACGGATATGGCTACGGACATGGATACGGTCACGGCCATGGTTATGGTCACGGCCATGGATACGGTCACGGTGTCGCGCTGGCACCTGCCGTTGCGGCAGTTCCTGTAGCCGTGGCTACTCCAGTGGTCGCTCCAGTGGCCGTATCGGCATCGTACGCCAAGACAATTCACCCAGCTCCCCTTTATCATGGCTACGGTTACGGACTGGGCTACGGGCATGGATTGGGTTATGGACACCGTGCTTATGGCTACGGCGTCGGAATTGCTCATGGTTACGGCCATGGTTATGGACATCACCGTTAGTGCAAATATATTTATGTTTAAAAGAGAACGACTTCAGCGTCGTGTGTTTCCGTGAAACCTTGGTCCTGCGTACCGTAAGTTGCGAGTAAAATTTAGGTTGCTTTTTGCAAAATTCACAGAACGAGTAAGACAAGCAACAGCAGTCAGCGTAAACGGACAGCTCTACGATCTGGCAGGCACGGCTTCTGTCAAGCACGGAATGGTACTTACATCAGAGGATGCTAGAATCCATTTAAGTAATTAGTGATGACGCTCACGGATGGACAGAAAAAAGTGCATGTTCGTTGACAGTCACTCACCAGTACTTTTCCTGGGTGGATACTCCCCCATACCCCCGGGTACTAAACTTGTCGGCAGCTACTCCTAATCATGATCATCAACATTCATTCTTGTTCATACAGACCATTTCAACGGGCGAGGAGGAAAGGGCACGCAGCGACCCTTTCCTCCTCTGTGGCTTGTGCGATCCGATGAGGCGCGGCTTGAAAGTATTTAGAGAAACAATGGATCGTATTTTATTAGAATGTGAAGATATCTGCCCAGTGGTCTAGTTAGGCATCTCTGGCCTCCTTAAACCCCTTGGGTTCAGTGAAAGCAGGGGAAGGGGAAACGCCTATCTGCTGCTACATCCGGCTGTCTGCCCTGCTGGCTTTATCGGACGAAACATGTCACAAGAAGCTATACCACGTGCACTGCACTGAGACCACCTGACCAGTACGGTGACGTCGACGGAGACATTGTGGCACCCGGACAAAAGCAGCAGCCTTTTCGACATTCTCTTCAGTGAACTTGGAAGCACCGAACGAGCACGGATGCTGATCAAATTTTTTTCTGATCGCACAGGTTATTGACAAGCATTTAGACAACAACGTAACATTAACGGTAGTCCCAAGTCCACAATGCTGTGTTGCTATTTTGCGGGATTGTTTTAACGTTGTCCGCTTAATGTTTGACACATCCGGAGACGTGGAACAAAATCCAGGCCCTGACTCTGATTCAGATGAATGTTCGCAGCGGGAACTAATGAAACGCATTCTAAGAGAACAAAAGTAAACGAACAAAACACTGATACAACTGTCTTCAAATATCAAGCATCTGGGGACAATACTTCCAGATTTGAAGGAAAGAATGATAGTTATTGAGAATGCAAGGGGATTATGAAAAGAATGCGAAGACGAGATAGTACACTGCGAGGAATCTTGTAAATCTACCATGCCATGACGCAAGCAAAATTTTTGGCATCGAAGTCCAATGATTTAGAAAACAGAAGTAGGCGGTATAACCTAGTAATTTGTGGATGAAGTGAGAGCTCTGATGAAAATGTAAAACAATTGAAGCAGAAGTGCGAGACGGTATATTTAAGAAGGTCCTAGGAATAGAAATTCAGTCAATAAAACGAGTTCACAGAATCGGTGCAAAGCAAAGTCAAAGGACACGCCCCGTAATTATCAGGTTATTCAACTTCGCTTAGAAAAAACAAAATATTATGAAGCTGTTTCAAGCTGAAAAACACCCAGATTTCAATATCCGAAGATTTCTAGAAGAATGCACGTGACACACGTGCTAAATTATGGCGTTCTCCAGTAAGTGACAAGGCCAAAGGGGCAATGGTATCGCTGGCATTCGATGAACTAAAAATAAATGGCAAAACCTTTATATGGAATGAGTGTGAGGAGCGAAGAATTGAACTATCTAAACCGATAACTTCTGCACACGCTGGCCCAGCAGCTCATGATGGCACGTGACAGCAACGTACTAAATGTATCAGAGTGTTATCGCTGAATGCGCGCAGCGTAGTCAATAAGTTCAGCCTACTTGAAGGCATAGTTGCAGCCCATCAACCGCACATCGTAGTCGTCACGGAAACCTGGCTTCACAAAAGCGTCGCGGATTCCGAAGTGTTTCCATCCTCTTATTGGCTCATACGAAAAGACAGAGAATCGCGGGGAGGGGGGGGGGGGAGGTGTAGCTGTCGCAATTAAATCTAACATAAAATTCACAGTTTAAAACAGCATACCTGGCCATGAAAGCGTATGGTGTAAACTTACACTTAATGGAAAAGCATATTTCTGGTTGCTGTATACCGACGTCCGATTGCGGCCCCTGAATACCTAGGCGTTATGCTCGATTAGATTGCACAACACACTAATTCACATTCCAATATTATCATCACAGGTGATTTCAATTTACCAGGAATAAATTGGACTAATCTTTCCCACAACAGCTCTGACGCAAAGTGTGCTGAATCACTATAGTTTATGTCATTTACCTTCTCTCTAGACCAGCTACTTTCTGAACCGACTAGAATAGCTGGTCCGTCATGTTATGTGCTTTATGTTATGTTCGTAAGCAGTCTGTTTCAAAATAACACATTAAACGTTGAAAATGGCATTTTGGAGCATAAAATGGCATTTCGGAGCATGGCTATCTTACTAACAGACACCAATTTGTCACCTTAAACAATACTTCTTCTAACAATACAGAGGTTACGTCTGGCGTCCCCCAGGGATCAGTTTCGGGGCCACGTTTATTTCTATTATTTATAAATGACATAGTCGCAGAACTTTCAGTTTCCGTGAAACTTTACGCAGATGACTGTATTTTGTATGAAAAGATATCTCCTGTTGATGATCAGGTGCGTCTAAATAATGACCTGGCAAAGGTCACTGCTTGGTGCGAACAATGGCAAATGTCTATTAATTTTGAAAAAAACTGTTTTTATGAGAATCACACATAAGAAAGGACCTCTTCAATTTGCATATAATGTTGACAACGTATCTCTATCAGAGGTAAGACAGTACAAATATTTGGGCCTATGGATAACCAATGAGCTTTCCTGGACGAAGCACATAGATACTGTTGTTGCGAATTCTTTGCGTAAACTGTTTTTCTTGAGGCGCTCACTGAAATCGTCTACATCAAGTGTTCGTTTACTGGCGTACAATTCCTACATTCGTCCGTTGTTGGAATATGCCGTAATTATTTGGGACCCATTCACTTTAACCAATATTAAAAAACTGGAACGTGTACAGCATAAGGTAGTTAGGTTTGTTTTTATTTCATACGGCCGCACGTCTGTTGGTGAGCTCGTAAGGCGCAGTGGATTACCCCCGGTGACTGTGCGCAACCGTATCTGTCGATTAAAGTTCCTCTTTCAGCTTGTGAACGGCCATTATAAGGCTAACACTTCCAAGTTCTTTACTTACTCATCAGGTTATAACACGAGACGAAGGCATGCTTTATCGATAACCCCCATCAAAGCACGGAATAACTGTTTCAAATATTCTGTTTTTCCTAGGACAATAACAGACTGGAATATTCTTAATTCTGATATTGTTACCCAGAATTCCTTATCAATGTTTGAAAAATGCTTGCAAATGTTATGAATTCGTGTGCGTTATCTGCTTGTATGTTTTTTTTTCTTGTCTGTTATGTATTCTTCACCAATGTTTGAAAATGCCTGCATATGTGATGAATTTTGTATGTGTTTACATGCCTGTATGTTTCTATGTATACCCACCCTACTATGATCTGATTTCAGACGGCAGTATCTATAAAGAAATAAAATAAAATAAATAAAAAATGATTGTATTCTTCTGCCCAATTTTAGGAAACCGTGAACGCGTTAAGCTATCGATTGTTGTTATCAGGGAATACTCAAGAGCGGATGACAATGCTATCTCAGAATATTTAAACGCCTGCTTTCTGCAGTTTTCATTACTTCATTACGTAAATGATTTATGGTTACGTTTTAAGCATATTGCACATTTTTGTGAAGAAAACTACAGTGCCTCCAGAAAGAAGCGAGTGAACAGAGAACATCCTTGGGTATCGCGCGAAATACTACATTTAAAACGAAAAATTAAAAGCAAGCGCAGAAAGAAAACCACACGTGAACTTCAAGATCTCGTACGCTTACTACAAGATAAGATCCACATGGCCAAGGAGCGTTTTTTCACTGTTACTCTGCCTTCTTACATGATGAATAAACCACAAAAATTCTGGCGCTACCTATCGAGGGAGCGGCACAGCATACCGCAGATTACTGTTTCGAACGAGATGGTCGTTCAGCCTGACATCATAGCAAGCAAATTTAATGATTTTTTTTCCATCTGTATTTAACAGAACTACCTTTAACGGCCCCTCAACATGGTATCAGTTCGACAATCCAATGCCTAACATAGATATCGACCAAGAAGGAATTTTTCGACTCTTACAAAAACTAGATGTAAAGAAACGCTGTGACCCTGATCTTATATCAAATGCATTTTTGCAAAAACATGCAGTTTGGACGTGAAAATACTTATACGTAATTTGCAGGTGATCTTTGGAAACTTCAGTGACACCTGACGACTGGAGAATGGCCAAAGTAATACCTGTGCACAAATCTGGCTCTAAACTCGACGCAAGTAACTATAGAGCTGTTTCATTAAAATGTGCATCCTGTAAATTGTTCAAACATGTTATTTATAAGGCCATAATATTGCACTTAGACAATAATAACCTACTATACAGCCGGCAACATGGATTTCGTTCAGGTCTAAGTACTATTACTCAGTTAGCTGAGTTAAGCCATGATGCAGCTACCGCAATAAATAACAGAAGCCAAATAGATGCCATTTTTTTAGATTTTTCAAAGGCCTTTGATGTTGTTCCTCATCCAGATCTTATTACAAAACTAGTTGCCATTGGTGTACACGAGAAAACAGTCTCATGGATCAAGAACTATCTCGAAAACAGAAAGCAATGCGTAGCTGTGAATGATTTTATGTCTGATTACATCAACGTTTTTTCTGGTGTTCCACAAGGCTCTGTTCTTGCGCCCCTCCTATTTCTGATCTACATCAATGATATTCGTTCATGCGTTCAGCCTCCTATTCAAATGCGCCTATTTGCCGATGATTGTGTAGTGTATACAACAGTGAATACCAGAGAGGATCAGGTAAAACTAAACGATTCGTTAGCTGCTATAACATATTGGTGCAACATATGGGGGATCAAACTGAACGCATCAAAAACTACCAGTATCTCCTTCACACACAAGAAGAATGCGCTTGCGTTTACATACACAATAAACAATATACCACCATGAAAATACGATGAGGTCAGATATCTCGGGGTCACTCTTACAAAGAAATTAAATTGGGAAACTCATATAAATAACATATATGAGAAGGCGCTAGGTAAACTACATTTCTTGAGGAGAAACTTAGAAACGCACCTCCTAGTATTGAATTAAATGCATACAGAACCCTCATTGGACCCGCTTTGGAGTATGCTGACATCATTTGGGCCCGCACCAGAAGTACTTAACCGACAAACTAGAACGCGTACGGAACATAGCATTGAGATTTATATATTCGCAATATTCACGTCAAACGAGCGTTACGAACCAGCGGGTCAACGCTAACGTTCAACCACTGGCTCCCAACGTAGAATGATTTCCAGATTAAAATTTCTATACTTGCTTTATCACGGCTCCTATCGAATACCACAAGCAACATACATTAAACCGTCATTCAGACTTTCTGCCCGAACCAACCATAATAAATCAATACGACACCATCCCAGCCATAATAACACTCACAAGTACTCTTTATTCCCACACGCCATTTCCCATTGGAACATACTACCCTTTAGAGCCGTAAACTGCCCATCTGCCAACGCATTTATCGACAGTATTGATAATCTGGAATTCGAATGGTGAAATTACCCGTATTTGAAATGCAGCCTCTGTAGATGCATTCTTATGGTAAACGCTGTTTCTCCTGCTTCCCGAACCGCTCATTTAAACAGAGTGTACATATTTATTATGTTCATTTTTGTCTGTGCTAATGCTCTTTATTTTGGAAACAGTAGTTTCACTTTCTTCTTTTCTTTTTGTACTGCATTCCACGTTGTAACCACTCCTGCATGGGCCCGACGAGGGCCTGCAGTATTGTAAAATAAATAAATAAATAAATAAATAAATAAATAAACGAAGTAAACATGTCCGCAGAAAGCGGCGATTGGAAGGTTAAAGAAAAGCAGGGATACGACAAACAACGGAGGCGTGCGAAAACAAAGTTCACAATAGAACTCGGGTGTTTGCTTGGGCTAGTTGGTAATTCATGATAAAAACGACATACAGCGCCAAAGACAAAGACAAAGACTGGTGACACACAATGGACAATGTCCGTTCATAAAGCGCAGTGTACGTCGTATCTCGCAGTCCTTATCCTTCACGCTGTGCGTCGTTTTTATTCGCAATAGAAGCTCAGAAAGTTTGGTTATAGGAATTCATGGTGGATTTTTTCTTTCTTTTTTCATCGTTAGCTTAAGTAGGAAATTAGGCAATACAATAACATGAGCTTGGTGGCGCGACGCACAACCGTGTTTCAAACATAGCACCCACCGATGCATCCATCCGACGTCGCGTGCTGCGGAATGATTTCGAGATCTATTAGCTCGTACTTTGTGAAATTTACGCAATGTCTGCTCCTATAAGGTCGTCGTGGAACCAGTGTGTAGCCTTTCGGTGCATCGGTAACTACAGTATGCGGATATATCTCTTGGGGCGCAAACATTTGCCGCGCATCGTAAGCCGCGGTGTGTGTATGTGTTGTGAACTATTTTGGAGTGTATTGGTTTTAATTCAACGAAGTGAACCGGCGTCCGTGTATTGTTAGGAAATGACAAATCTGATACTATCT
Organism: Dermacentor variabilis; assembly: GCF_050947875.1. Classification (NCBI taxonomy): domain Eukaryota; kingdom Metazoa; phylum Arthropoda; class Arachnida; order Ixodida; family Ixodidae; genus Dermacentor; species Dermacentor variabilis. The sequence continues at coordinate 166,654,347 of NC_134575.1, forward strand.
GATCGCTTATCATAGGAACTAAAACATGAAAGAGCGTGCTCGTGTACTGCCAACCTAAGGCAACCCCGGAACATCTAAGCGCCAGGTACTACAAAATATTTCTGATACGCCGGTGTCATTCTCAAGTATTTCAAGTCTAGTAGACTTGAAATCACCACAATACGTCTACGCTAGCCTCCTGTATGAGGCCGACGGCGCGGCTTAGCACAGCGACCATTTTGGTTGTTGAGCCAGCATGATACACCTATCAGATATCTCAGTGAGCTTTGCCTTTTTTGCCCTGTAAAATCGTAATATCCGAGAGGGATCGCATAAAAAGAATGCGATTGCTATTTGTGAAGACAAAATTTCCGTAATACGGTTGGGTGCGTCGTAGATAACGGGACGAAGACAATCGAAAGAAAAATTCGGTTGCGGTCCTCTTTCTCAACAAGATATATATATATATATATATAAAACGGAATAACGGCGCACTAAGACCTCGCTCAGTGATGCGGCACAACGTTTATAGATCTATAAACGTTGATGTCGCATGCTTGGACCATGCGCTATATAGAGCAAATATATCTGTAATCTAGCATCTATCACTGCTTTGGACGGTCGCACAGTTCGTAAACGGCCGGGCAAGTGTAATTAACAGTGTTTGGTAGGCTGTTATTACTAACGAAAACTATTTTGTTCACGGGTAGAAACCACGTCTGCCGATCCAATTAGTCATTGTATATAGCATGACTAAACTACAGCTAACATTTTCAACTCTTCTTAAAGTGCAGCAGCACGAATTCTATCGTAGCGGAACGGTACCCATGATGTTACAATCATCGTGTATGTTTCATTGCTCCTAAACCACAGCTTAGAAGTAAAGGAGAATACTGCTATAAGGTCACATGAGTTAATGGAATTATCAGAAATACAGAATTGATTTCCGAGGCTGACTGTAGGCTCAAACACGCGCGCACACATCACGCTGCATGGTCCGTCCGTCTCAACGCCACCAGAAAGCCCGGTCATGCCGACTTAACCCACGCCTCCCAGAACCATTTTCCACGTAGAAGGTGCGACGTCACAGTAAACAGACCGGGCGAGGGCACAAAGACCAGAAACCAGCGCCGAGCGTATACCTGACATACCTGCCCAAGCCAGCATGCCAGGTGCGCACGCAGTATGGTAGCAGCCGTGAAAAAACGTTCTATACTCTCTCGTTCACCCTTGCCGGCGACCAGTCCCCGCTCCCATCACGTCAACTCCCACTCGCCGGGACTCGCTTACATTCGCTGACATTGACTCACACGCACTCGAACTCACCGCTGCTGACTTTCGTTCGTGCTCGCGTTTCGAGTTACTCACTCCTGTTCATACTCAGGTCTAGTCACATCCTTCGTCACTCACCGGCACTCTGTATCATGCCGGTGAAGGAAGTGGGGAGCAAACTTTAGCCGGCCAAAGTAAATAAACATCCGAGTACACGGAAGCACTTATGAGTTGTGAATGCGAAAGCATTAGTGTGCAATCCGCCTTTCTTATTTTCCTCGGCCTCTTTCTGCGCATGCCGCTGTAAACGTTTTTGAAGGGTGCCAGGGCTTTCGCCGGTTGGTTTGTGTACCGGCGCCAAGGTTGAGTGCACGTTGGTTGTGCCTTTCGCGGATCGGGAATAATTATTAACGCGAAAGAGTTAAGAGCCGCATGTCGCAAGAAACCCGGTGTTGGTGGTCTCTGAGCGAAAATTGCCGTATATATTTAGTATATTTACTTGCTATGTCATATGCGGTATATGCGGGTTATATTGCCACGCCATTCTATCACTGAAGTGGCTCATACCTTGTCTTACATTCGTGACAAATTTATTTCTAGGAATTATGAGAACGACAGCGCACAAACAAATGTTATGAAACAGAACACCGACAGCGAATGCCTTTTATGGTAAATCTTCTCGAACTGAAGCATAAAAAGTGTGAAACAGTAACAGAAGCCTGAAAAAAAAGATGTAATGTCTTGGCGGGGCTCTTTACTCACTTCGGGATTGGTCCACGTCACAGGCCAGAAATTTCATCCAGACCGCTCGCCTTTCTGCATAGCGTTCGCCACTAGCATCTTCCGGTAAACATTACGGTTACATAAGCTCCTGTTGCCGGGAAGCGTAAGTAACAGTCAGGGCTCCTTAAATTCTATCGCGTCCCACTCTTGAAGGCGGAGTTTAAGCGTCCTCTAATTTTCTAATTGCTTCTCAGGGGCAGCGTGTCACACCTGGAAGCGATGTAGCACTCACAGACTGCTGGGCGACCAGGGGTGCTAAGCAGCACGCGCCGAGGTCACCCGAGTTTTGCTCGAGTTTGATCGACGGCAGTCAGTGAACGGAGATAGCGTGGAACGCGCAAAAGCTACAGGCAAAAAAAAAGATGTCGACAAAAAGCCGCGTATGACAACATGAGCGCATCCTGCGCGGCACGCCGCTTCCACGTTTCAAGCCCAGAAGGCTACACAACAAAACGCGCCAGCGCCGCGTATTCTTATCAACGGATAATCGCAACTTAGCAATACCGTGACTGTCCCGTAGTCTATCTGCACACTTGCCGTGAGCCGCTTGCCACGCCTTTCCGGGCGCGTCAAGGGTGTGCCTCCTCTTTCGGGCACTATCTTTCTGTCCTCCATCGAATGCGAACAGCGTACATGCGGCGCATTCTTGCACCTACACTTTCGCTCAATCGAATACGCTAAAATACAACTAAAATAACAAACATTTTTATTTCTTTAAGTATCTGTTTTTCGTTTTGAATGTTAGAAGTTTTTAATCACAAACTGAGATTAAGCAAATTATTAAATATTGCGCTTCTTGCCGCGAGTAGCGACAGTGCGGCGAAGCTTAGAAGCGGATCCCAGGCCCCGCACACTCTCAAGTTCTAGTGATCGCCACAGAGGGCGAAAAATCAACCGCGGCGCGTTCCAGCATAAGCGCATAAGTGTAGCTGCTGTAATTTGGTCGCCTACTTTAATTTGTGTTTTTCCTGCTAGGGGCGCTCAACGCGGCTCAATATTTGATCTATAATATTACCGTCAAAATATAATAATAACCGTCAAAAATAGTTAACGTGTAACTTTCTGCGAAATAAAGTGACAATTGTTTTTATTAAAATTACGTAAATAAAGCCTGTGCTTTATTAATTTAATAAAGGTTTTCAGACCTCACCGACATGTGATACGTAGCTGCCCACTGGTATCGATTGCAGTCCGTGCCGTTTAACGATTCAAATTGTACGGCGACTATATTTGCGAACCGGTCGTTTCCTTTGTGCAGCATCACGCAGGTTCGTCTTAATTAGCCAACAATAATATCTAAGCCAGTTTATGCATCCGAAATTCGATAGCCGCTACCAGACGACCGTGTTTAACGAAAGTCAATTTTATCAGCTGCAGCGTTTCACTGGCGTAATGGGTACATACACGGCTTCCGTCGTCAGTGGTCTGCCGCATGTAGCCGCGTTATGACGGGTTCCTTGAAAAAAATGTGCTAGCTAGCATGAGAACTCGTCGCTGGAACCGAGCACAGTCTCTCTGGAAACTACTCAAGGAAGCGGATTAACCTTGCGGCTTCTGGCTGTGTGCACCGGTGAGTCAAAAAACACTGCTTCGCATTTTCAGCTTTCAATTTCTTCGGGTGCAAGGCGGGTAAAACAGATTGCTGTAGTCATTTTTTTTTCAAAGTGGAAAATCATAATAAAGTTATTGCTCTTCAAAGGCAATTCAAACAAGGCTCTTGTTATTTTGCCAAGTTGCGAAAATTCCTAACACAGCGTACAGTATAAAAAATGAATAGTTTTGGCTGTGCCTGCATGAATGATACACTGTGATAAATTCGCAGCACATTAGTGCAAGTGTACTTCCGGTGATACAGTTGGATTAATATCATTTGATACATTACAAAATTATTGTCTTTATTACCTAGTAGCTGGCAAAAAATTTAATCGAGGCTTCACAAAGCACAGCTCACACAAGGACACGATTGAAAGAAGTGCACACTCAGAACAGTGTTGTGTGTGTGTGTGTTTTCTGTCATGGAGCGTTTTGTGCACTGTTCTTAGTCATACATAAATCACAAACTCACCCGCGGTTCCACCACAGTAACTGAGGCTTACTTCTTTGGCCTCCAGCCTCCAAGATGCTGCTCATATTTGATCACCACTTCGGACTCTATTGTCGCTGGACGTACAAGTCACCAGTGAATGTGTCACCACAGAGCCAGAATCCTCGCAAGGTATGTTTATGAAAGCTTCAACTAGAACTGTGATTTGTTCATTTATTGGACAAACTTTTGTTTCACCATTTTTTGCTTGCATGTTTGTCATGGCGTCATGATTTCTCTTTTCAGGAAGAAGGACAAAAGAGAGATTATTGGTTTGCAAGCTGCCCACGCCAAGCCATAAGAAGCTCAGCGAACTCGATAAGGACAACAGGTACTCTTGAACTATGTGCCTCACCATGAAATGTTTGCAAGTTTACCAGATAGAGGGCTGTGAGCCCTATTAGGAAAGCAACACTCTACAGTTTTGTATCGTACCGAGCGGGAATGCTAAAATTTGACATTCAAGCTTGCTTGATTTTAAGGGCATATTATGACAATCGGAGAAGTAACAAGTTGAGTCCCAACAAGTTTGTTTTCTCGTCATGTAGCAAGCTCACACTTGGTAATGCACAAATTCTGTCATCTGCTATCTGAAAATCAGGTTGACGGGCATTACCAACTAGTAACACATCCTCCTTCATAGCGTTAATTTGTTACACGAAACTGCAAAGAATATTAAAGCCTTCAAAACTGCTAAGTGCAATTTTTGAGGAAATGATGCTGCATGTTCACTGAAACTCTGCCAGTCACTCTTCACTTTATTATTATATTTTTTTTTATTTAAAGTGCGCTCAGGGCCATATGCCATTAAAGAGGGGAGGGGTTGCAAAGCAGTAGAGTAAAACACCTAAGAGCAGTGAGTTTTGGTAATACAATGATTCTCCTGATTATACAACGTTAGCTAATGTTTTGCAAAAGAAGTTTGTTATCGGTGATGGCTTCGATACCTGATGAAGGTAGTTCCATTTCTGAAATGTACGGGGGATGAAAGATTGAAAGAAAGACTTCGTGCAGCAAGAATAAATCCCTGCGTTACTGTGATGCTCGATACAGTTTGAAATGTACTTGAGGCCGTGGTATGAAGTCGTCGTGAAGTGTGGTATGACGGAAAATTTAATTAAATAGCGAAACATGCCGACTAGCTAGGGGAATAAGTGCTGGTTAGCTTCATTAAGGTTATATTCGCGGTACAGTTATAATTAGAAAAAAAATGAAATGATCAGAGTGATTTTGTACTAGTTCAAATGAAGTAGTAAGACTAACGCCACTGGGATACCATATTGCAGATGCATATTCAAGTTTCGAGCGTATTAGCGTCTTGTAAAGGTGTAGTTTCAAAGTAGACAGCGCTTTGGAAAAGTTGCACTGTAAGTACCCGAGCATGTCAATTGCGTTGTTAATGACATACTCTATATTGGTTCAATTTAAATTATTTGTAATCTGCACTCCAATATATTTATAGGACATGATGTAATCTGAGGGAGCATTGTTAAGATGGTAAGTGATAGGGTCACAATTACATCTGGATACTGCATTTTTCATTTGCAAAAATCTGTAACTACGCTTGCATTGCACCGTGAGAAATGACTAGAATAGGCAATTTCAAACAACTGGCCTACTCCACACTTCTCAATCATGACGAACAAATGAAATCAAATTTTCTTTTTCTCTTCAAAGAGCAGATGACTTACCTTTTGTGTGTTCAGAAAAATTTTTGACATATACTCGAAGTTAGGCTCAACATTCAGCCGATCAACACTGGACGAGCAAGGGAAGCCTCAGCATGGGAAATTATCTTCGTCACCGCCCTCACAAATATGTTTGATTTTTGAAACGTTGGCTGCAGGCTCAGGCTTCCCTTGCTCACCTCTGTTACTCAACTAACGTGTTCATCTCCTTGTAACCTTTTTGCATTGTTTTAACACGCAAACCAAGATGTTTTTTTCAACATGACACCATGCATTGTATTTTACAAAAATCCGTGATTAATAATTGGGCATACTTATATGTTTATTTAGTGCCTTTGTTTACATACAATATTGGCAGAGGTGCTTGTAAGCACTGTCATCTCCATAACGTTCGTCGCCTTCCTACGAGTACTCCACTTTTGTCAAAGCCTTTACTACTGCAGCTGAATACTAAATGTGCAGTAAAAATATCAAGAGCTCAAAATATGTGTTCTAAAATTTAGCACACCGTTTTTTTTTCCCTCTAGACTTCGCGCCTATCGCCAATGTGTTTTGAAAACAATGCGACATTGCAGCTCGAGCTTACCTTACTGACAGCACATGTTTTCTGAGCACTTATGTTTATTGTTTTTAATCTACCTGGAACTGTCGAAGGCACACAACATACATATAGTATGGAACACGTCAAACAACACTGTATGCAACACAAGTACTAGCGTAGGCCAGCACAATATCGTTGTCCTTGTTTTAGTGGCACGCCAAACGCGATAAAAAAACTTCGCTTGATTTCAGCTTGCAATGCCGTTAAATAGATTACTATCTGTGTTTCCGTATGTTGTAAACTCAGTAACTGACAGCATTAGCTCCACCTGACATGTACGAAAATTGTGGTCATGTACTGCTTCATTCACGATTGACAATAAACAATGCAAGCTTACTTTTCCGACATGTTTCTTTTTTGCCAGCTGAGGCCTCTCGGTCACCTGGCGATATAATAAGGGTATCGATATTCATTTCAGGGTATCGTACACACAAACACCGCTCCGAAAGCGGTGGCAAAACACCCAAAACCAGCGAGCGATCAGCACAACGAACCCCACCAGCCGCTACCGTAGCGGCCATATTGCTCACTACGTAATGATGATGATAATAATAGTGCCAGCGCCATCTCTCGGTCGCGTACTTGAGTTCGCAACGCCACCGCTACTCTTGTTGTCGTTGCACTGTGGAAGGCACAGTTTCCCTTCTCTAAGTTTGTATAGGTGTTCTAGGCGGATCCATTGAACAGGGTCGCTCGCACGATGGAGTTTATACAGTGAGCAGTCGCATAGGAGCGCTGCAGTGCTATTATCAATAAAGTCAGTCATGACCACTCTTTCCCTATTAGGCCAATACAAACGCAGTGCCGTGGTACGGCTGTTCGTCGCAGGTGCTTCACTAGGCTATTAAGGCCGCCGCTTCACCAACTAAAAACGACACACTAGTCAGATACGGGAGCAACGGCTGTCACTGCAAAATGTCGGTACGTTATTTTAGCGTCCATAGTGACGCAGTACAGCCAAAATGTAATAGTTTATCTTTGCGCGCGAAGCCTGTGCTATACATTGCGAAGAAGTGCGTGCTTCCCAGCGACACAATTAATCGCTTGTCATCGCTTGCCCAGTGAAGGTGCCTCTGAGCACACGTACGAAGTATTTGAGTGTGTTGTGCACTCTAAGGTGCTTGCGCATTACCACTGCTGGAGCCAGCAGTGATCTCAGATGGATATCGTAACGATACCGCAGCAATCGCATTTTGACAGGTGAGGGATCTTGCGTGCATTTGCGAAATGAGACTTCGAACGGAGAAAGGTGTTGGAACTGTGGAGTGCGCAGGGCTTGTGATGAAGAAGTGCCATTGCACTGGGTCTAGCAAAGCGAGCGATTCTCGGACGCTGGTCGTGTTTACGCCGCTGTCGCTCCGATACATCACCGACGACGGAGCAGCCATCTCAAGCGACTGTTGCGATACGCACTCCGCAGCATCATCTTCCACCCCGTCGTATCGACGCCTTGCAAGCAGATACAGTGACGTGCCGATAATTATTTACTGTGCGCTACGGCGTCACAATGCAGGCAATGAAACCGTGTTGTGGGGCCATATCAGCCTGAGGCGATATAGGCATAAGCAGGCGACAGTCAACGCTTTCTTTTCGACAGTGGTGCTCAGTACATCAACGATGACAGTGCGTTGTGCGTGTTTTATGTCGGCAGTCAAGATTGTTTATACCTCTCAGCTCGGCACCGCGTCGCTGTTGCGGAAATATAAGTTGGGCGTGGCCCAACCGTGGTGACCGTGCGCACAAGAGTTACAAGCCTCGCGCGGGGCGTGACCTCTGGTTTTGATTGATAGGCGAACTCGTGCAAAACTCGTACATCGCTTAACCCCGTCCGAGTTCAAGTCGGGAACATGGCGGTGGCAGCAGCAGCCTGTGCCAATGCATCCAGCGGCAGCAAGCATCAGTATGACCGTCTGGACCCGTTCACGTACCTGACCGACATGGAGTTTCAGCGTCATTTTCGCCTGCCGAAGACAACAGTGCGCTGGCTCAGTAACGTGGAAAGTTGGGCTAGTTGGTGAGTGATCATAGTACCTTGCTGGTGAAGCAGCGCACAAACACGGACACAGTGGAGACAAGCAGGAATAGACGACACTCGCTGCGAGTGTCGTCTATTCCTGCTTGTCTCCACTGTGTCCGTGTTTGTGCGCTGCTTCACCAGCAAAGTGCGCTGGCTGTGTGACAAGCTAGGCGAAGACTCTCATGTGTGGAGAAAGCGTAGCAGGCTTCATTCGCTCACTGCCGAAGAGCAAGTCCTCTGCGCCTTCCGTTTCTACGGGACTGGGAGTTTTCAGGGAAGCGTTGGCGCCGAGCGTTACATTGGACGTCATCAAACTACTGTGAGCCGCTGTGTCAGAGATGTGTCTGACGCGCTTATCGATGCGGCAGTGCGTAAGCGGTGGCTGGCTTTCCCAAAGACTATAAATATCACAGAACGCTTAGTACTTCGCGGGAACATTACGAACGTCGTCAGGTGTGTCGACGGAACGTACGTAGCTATTAAGGCGCGTTAAATGTCAGCGTTACTGTGCTTAGCATTGAAGCAATGTCTAGACACACCATATTGCCAAATTTGTTACGTCTGTGTAGCCGACTTAAATTTTGTGTTACCAACATCTCACAGGCGGCTGCCTATGATACTGACTTTTTCGCTGGTTGCTGACGTTTTGCCTATTGTTATACTTGTCTGTCAGGAGCCTTCCAAATGGCTCACTTTGTTGGGAAAGAGGTTAATTAAGTATACATAAAAAATAGATATCACAAATTGTGGGAAGTAGCCTATGAATGCTAATCTCATAAAGAACTTGGGGTTCTTCCTTGGTGAAGTTAGTATGCATAATGCTGAATTTTGGTCATACGTTATCATTCGGCCGCACTATGAAACAGCGAGGCATTGCACAATTCGTTGCAGCGCGAGATATGGATGTTGCGCCAAGCCGGTTGTGCCTATGCATTTGTGGCGAATTGAAAATGCATTGAGAAACTTATTGTGTGGGCTTGCATGACTTTCAGGTACAGGTGCGGGCGCAAACACCCTGCAATACTTTAGGGTGTTTGCTCTGTTCGCTGTTGATGCACGTGCCAGAGGTTCAGTGTATATTTTTTGGAGGGGGGACAGCGTTATTGTGGATGGACAAATCGCAGGTTTTCGTCTCATAGCGGGGCTCTAATTCTTAAGCAGTAGAACAATGCAGATCCAATGCACTGCACAACTCGGTGTGCGTTAAGATGTCACGAACGACCGAGGCAAAATTGCATATTGGAAGAAGTGTGGTGCAGATGCCAATGAAAAGCAGGTCTCTAAGCCGCCATGATAAAAATGCAAATTGCAGACCAAGTAGACGTTTTGTACAGCTTTAGAGCAATGATTACAGAAAACGTGATATGCTCAAACGTGTAAAAGCTTGCCGCAATGCCTAAGTAGGATGAGCGACATGTAGCATATTTTTGCACTGAACATGTCTTGTAACTGCTATTTTTATTGTAAGCCTCGCTCTCACGCCTTTCCCTCCGGCACTCCCTTCACTGAAACGTGGCACTCTTTCTATTTGTGTCATGATGATGATGGTAATGTCCGGACAGACCGCCATTGGAATATGAACCTGGCAACGTTTAACGCTAGAACGTTATCTAGTGAGGCGAGTCTAGCAGTGCTATTGCAGGAATTAGAGGGCAGTAAATGGGATATAATAGGACTCAGTGAAGTTAGGAGGCCAAAAGAAGCATATACAGTGCTAAATAGCGGGCACGTGCTGTGCTACCGGGGCTTAGCGGATAGAAGAGAACTAGGAGTCGGATTCCTGGTTAATAAGAATATAGCTGGTAACATACAGGAATTCTATAGCATTAACGAGAGGGTGGCAGGTCTTGTTGTGAAACTTAATAAGAGGTACAAAATGAAGATTGTACAGGTCTACGCCCCTACATCCAGTCATGATGACCAGGAAGTCGAAACCTTCTATGAAGACGTGGAATCGGCGGTGGGTAGAGTGAAAACTAAATACACTAAACTAATGGGCGACTTTAATGCCAAGGTTGGCAAGAAGCAGTCTGGAGACAAGGCAGTGGGGCAATATGGCATAGGCACTAGGAATAGCAGGGGAGAGTTATTAGTAGAGTTTGCGGAACAGAATAATAGGAGGATAATGAATACCTTCTTCCGCAAGCGGGATAGCCGAAAGTGGACGTGGAGGAGCCCGAACGGCGAGACTAGAAATGAAATAGACTTCATACTCTGCGCTAACCCTGGCATCATACAAGATGTGGACGTGCTCGGCAAGGTGCGCTGCAGTGACCACAGGATGGTAAGAACTCCAATTAGCCTAGACCTGAGGAGGGAACGGAAGAAACTGGTACATAAGAAGCCGATCAATGAGTTAGCGGTAAGAGGGAAAATAGAGGAATTCCAGATCAAGCTACAGAACAGGTATTCAGCTTTAACTAAGGAAGAGGACCTTAGTGTTGAAGCAATGAACGACAATCTTGTGGGCATCATTAAGGAGTGTGCAATGGAAGTCGGTGGTAACTCCGTTAGGCAGGATATCAGCAAACTATCCCAGGAGACGAAAGATCTGATCAAGAAACGCCAATGTATGAAAGCATCTAACCCTACAGATAGAATAGAACTGGCAGAACTTTCGAAGTTATTCAACAAGCGTAAGACAGCTGACATAAGGAAGTATAATATGGATAGAATTGAACATGCTCTCAGGAACGGAGGAAGCCTAAAAACAGTGAAGAAGAAACTAGGAATTGGCAAGAATCAGATGTATGCGTTAAGAGACAAAGCCGGCAATATCATTAGTAATATGGATGAGATAGTTCAAGTGGCTGCGGAGTTCTATAGAGATTTATACAGTACCAGTGGCACCCACGAGGATAATGGAAGAGAAAATAGTCTAGAGGAATTCGAAATCCCGAAGGTAACGCCGGAAAAAGTAAAGAAAGCCTTAGGAGATATGCAAAGGGGGAAGGCAGCTGGGGAGGATCAGGTAACAGCAGATTTGTTGAAGGATGGTGGACACATTGTTCTAGAGAAACTGGCCACCCTGTATACGCAATGCCTCATGACCTCGAGCGTACCGGAATCTTGGAAGAACGCTAACATAATCCTAATCCATAAGAAAGGGGACGCCAAAGACTTGAAAAATTATAGACCGATCAGCTTACTGTCTGTTGTCTACAAAGTATTTACTAAGGTAATTGCAAATAGAATCAGGAACACCTTAGACTTCTGTCAACCAAAGGACCAGGCAGGATTCCGTAAAGGCTACTCAACAATAGACCATATTCACACTATCAATCAAGTGATAGAGAAATGTGCAGAATATAAGCAACCGTTATATATAGATTTCATTGATTACGAGAAAGCGTTTGATTCAGTCGAAACCTCAGCAGTCATGGAGGCATTACGGAATCAGGGTGTAGATGAGCCATATGTAAAAATACTGGAAGATATCTATAGCGGCTCCACAGCCATCATAGTCCTCCATAAAGCAAGCAACAAAATCCCAATAAAGAAAGGCGTCAGGCAGGGAGATACGATATCTCCAATGCTATTCACAGCGTGTTTACAGGAGGTATTCAGAGACCTGGATTGGGAAGAATTGGTGATAAATGTTAATGGAGAATACCTTAGTAACTTGCGATTCGCTGATGATATTGCCTTGCTTAGTAACTCAGGGGACCAATTGCAATTCATGCTCACTGACCTGGAGAGGCAAAGCAGAAGAGTGGGTCTAAAAATTAATATGCAGAAAACTAAAGTAATGCTTAACAGTCTCGGGAGAGAACAGCAATTTACAATAGGCAGCGAGGCACTGGAAGTCGTAAGGGCATACATCTACTTAGGGCAGGTAGTGACGGCGGATCCGGATCATGAGACGGAAGTAATCAGAAGAATAAGAATGGGCTGGAGTGCGTTTGGCAGGCATTCCCAAATCATGAACAGCAGGTTGCCGTTATCCCTCAAGAGAAAAGTATATAATAGCTGTGTCTTACCAGTACTCACCTACGGGGCAGAAACCTGGAGGCTTACGAAAAGGGTTCTACTCAAATTGAGGACGACACAACGAGCTATGGAAAGAAGAATGATAGGTGTAACGTTAAGGGATAAGAAAAGAGCAGATTGGGAGAGCGAACAAACGCGAGTTAATGACATCTTAGTTGAAATCAAGAAAAAGAAATGGGCATGGGCAGAACATGTAATGAGGAGGGAAGATAACCGATGGTCATTAAGGGTTACGGACTGGATCCGAAGGGAAGGGAAGCGTAGCAGGGGGCGGCAGAAAGTTAGGTGGGCGGATGAGATTAAGAAGTTTGCAGGGACGGCATGGCCACAATTAGTACATGACCGGGGTTGTTGGAGAAGTATGGGAGAGGCCTTTGCCCTGCAGTGGGCGTAACCAGGATGATGATGATGATGATGATGATGATGATGATGATGATGATGATGATGATGATGGCAGCAGCAGTAAGGCTGGTTAATACTTGCTCCCTTGATTCCTGTGAGTTTAGTGGTAAAGATTATTGCACATGCACACACCTGTGCCGCAAGATTTAACGCTTATGGTGATTTTTCGGAGAGATAATTTGTGTTAGTACATTTCAAAGACGTGCGCCATTGTGGCCTAACAACTTGAGCATTGATGAGGTTGAAAACTGGGTGCATTGGTATAGAAGCTTGAAGTTGAATTGCACAACAATTCGACGGGACACAAAGGAGAGAAATACAGACAGCAGAACGCTCTGCTGTGTGTGTGTTACTCTTCTTTGTGTGCGTCGCATTCTTGCGCGATTCAATTTAAAATAGAGCATTGCGCTTCATTGGTGCAGGACCGAGAAATGTGAGCTATTCGACAACATGCCAGTACCTTGCCACACAATTATGGAAGTCTGAAGGTTCGCAGACAAAGCTTTGCTTTCAAATCCACTTGCTCATATAATACAAGGAGTGATTGAAAGAAGCTTCATGCAAAAATTATGGTGAAATGAATGGCCTTAAAGTGAAATTTGTATATTGACACTGTTCACATAATAGGCGCCACAGCGGACTCAGCAACTGTACTGGACAGAGCAGTTTGTTTCTCATGTGAAGCGCAAGCTTCCATCACAGGCTGTGCAGATAACCAAGCTCGGTTTGTTTTGACGCTCTCCACAACAATCACTGTAATCTGTTTTTGATTCTAAAGAAGAACCAAACCCCACCTCTTCTTCAAGTACGTCACGGGGAATATTTGCTGAGACCTTTTTACAGCCCCTCATAATGGGAGTGTGGCCAGCAAGCTTTGCTTGGATGCCTTTATAGATTTCTATTCTTGATCATTGTGTGCTATCAAGCTGCCAAAATCTATGCAACCGGTGCAAGACATTAGGTGATTCTATAGTCGGATACAACTTTAGGAAGCCCCGGAATCTGCACATCAAAGGCAGGTGAACACAAGCCTGTACCAATGGGCACGCACTCTAGACAGACGTCGTGCCGCCGGACACAATATACCCGTTCGTTGGAGAAGGACTATTTCTTTAGACGTAGAGGCAATCGGCCGCTGCGCTTTGGTCATTTGAGCGGGGCCTCTCCTGCCTTCTGAAGTTGTATGCGACTGTAGAGGAGGCTGCTTTTTGTAGAACACAAAAAGACAAAGTGTAGCATTATTTGGTCTATGAAAAAGATATATCACAAGTGAACAATGCAAGGGCTTAAGCTGCGAAAATTAGTACATGCGAATATATGACATTGTTAAAGAATTTGTGTTATCTAACATGCGTGTAATGGCACGTTTGAATTGGGGAGTGTTGCATCCATATGCACACTGCACAGGTGACAGCATTATTGATCTCCTGCTGTGTTCCCTGTCTTTTCATTGTGAATTACACACACCTTTAATCTTGTGGCTAATCAACTGGCACTGTATTCTTGCACATAGAAAGAACAAACAGCACAATGACGTCTATGCTGCAATAGTGTATTTTTCATTTACATGGTCCAAGAGTGGCACAGGTTGTCTTACGTTTTTGCCCATATTGAAGACACAAGTGCGCGTTACAAGTGTCCTAATATGCACAGCACAACGTTTATTGCAATAATTTTATTCATGCTCTTGAATAATAAACAAAATAATAAACTGAAAGCCCCTTTATACGGTGTCTTCTGGGGGCTTGACTGGAGAGCAGTGAGGGCACCGATACTGCTGTTGCAGAGCAGCCGCCTGGACCTCTGCCACACTGTCAAAAGCACGTGCCTGGCGCTCCCCTACTGCCACCAGGCGGTAGAGTGCCTCCAGCAGCAGAATGTTTGTTGCAAGAAAAGTGGATTGTTGGAATGAATCAACCACGTATAAATAATTATTTACGAAGAAAAATGCATGTTGCAATATTGGTACTAAGCGCCCTTAACTGTGCAAGCCTTTAGTGTAGTATGCATAATAAAACAATGTGTCAGGACAACGTTGCATTATTTTTCGTAACTGGGTTGCCTTATTCAGAGCCAATTGTCATTTTGATTAGTGTGCCAGCAGCTCAGGTGTCTCTGCACCTTCACGAGTCTCTACTGTCAGCACCACAAACCTATTTTTGTTCACTGCACAACAAATGCCTCTCCCTACAATCCCGTCATATGTGAGCTGATTGCATCCTATGCCTACAAACATATTTTTGTCCCATTACGCAATTTCCTACCATCCTCGGCTGCAGTTCTTTCTCCTTGCCATTCATTCTGTCACGCTTATGTAATCCCCTGTTATGAATTGGCAACAATTGATTGAACACATGCATGGCCTGCCTCCCGACTCTATTCTTTTCTTAATCTCAACTAGCGTATCAGTTCCTACGGTTTACTACGCCACTGTCTTCCT
Organism: Dermacentor variabilis; assembly: GCF_050947875.1. Lineage (NCBI taxonomy): Eukaryota > Metazoa > Arthropoda > Arachnida > Ixodida > Ixodidae > Dermacentor > Dermacentor variabilis. The sequence goes on from NC_134575.1 coordinate 166,669,602, forward strand.
GCCCTAATGCAATCTTCAACAATTTTTGTTACGTCGCTTTCTGCACAGTCCTCGACTTCTCAAGTTTCTTTGTTAACCTCCAGGGTTATGTCCCATATCGTATAACCGGTACAATGCAATGATTCTAAACTTTCTTCAAGGATATCGGTAACATGGTGATCATGATTCCGTAATGCCTTCCATGTGCTCTTCAACCCATTAAATTTTTTTATAAGTTTCTTGCTTTGTATCAGTACCTGCTATTGATATTTCACCTGGGTAAAGACACTCTTCCATAGGTTCTGCCGGCTGAAAGTCACTCATGAACTGTTATCTCATCAAGTTAGTGAAGTTTACCTTTATCTTTTTCATATTATTCAACCTTCCAATACTCACTCTAGGTCCACCTAACTGTGGTAGTTTGAACACTTCCAACCATGCATTGAATAGCAGCTGCGTGACTTTGTCTCCTTACCTTACACTTTTCTTGATTGCTATTCCACTTTGCGTGGCGAATTAATATAGCTGCACAGTCTTGATATTTCCCAAGGCAATCTGCTTCTTGTGCTCTATGATCTACAACGTTTATGACTGTATGTGTATCTAATTACTCCAAATGCCTTTTTGCTATAAATGCAGCCATGTAAAAAGTTTCTTGTGCTCTGCAAATTTTTAAATGACCTTACTGATGACATGAATGTCTTCCATTATTGAAAGCTCATACCTGGAGGCCTTAGGAGATATGCAAAGGGGGAAGGCAGCTGGGGAGGATCAGGTAACAGCAGATTTGTTGAAGGATGGTGGACAGATTGTTCTAGAGAAACTGGCCACCCTGTATACGCAATGCCTCATGACCTCGAGCGTACCGGAATCTTGGAAGAACGCTAACATAATCCTAATCCAAAAAAAAGGGGACGCCAAAGACTTGAAAAATTATAGACCGATCAGCTTACTGTCCGTTGCCTACAAAGTATTTACTAAGGTAATTGCAAATAGAATCAGGAACACCTTAGACTTCTGTCAACCAAAGGACCAGGCCGAATTCCGTAAAGGCTACTCAACAATAGACCATATTCACACTATCAATCAAGTGATAGAGAAATGTGCAGAATATAACCAACCCTTATATATAGCTTTCATTGATTACGAGAAAGCGTTTGATTCAGTCGAAACCTCAGCAGTCATGGAGGCATTACGGGATCAGGGTGTAGATGAGCCATATGTAAAAATACTGGAAGATATCTAGAGCGGCTCCACAGCCACCGTAGTCCCCCATAAAGCAAGCAACAAAATCCCAATAAAGAAAGGCGTCAGGCAGGGAGATACGATATCTCCAATGCTATTCACAGCCTGTTTACAGGAGGTATTCAGAGACCTGGATTGGGAAGAATTGGGGATAAAAGTTAATGGAGAATACCTTCGTAACTTGCGATTCGCTGATGATATTGCCTTGCTTAGTAACTCAGGGGACCAATTGCAATGCATGCTCACTGACCTGGAGAGGCAAAGCAGAAGAGTGGGTCTAAAAATTAATATGCAGAAAACTAAAGTAGTGCTTAACAGTCTCGGGAGAGAACAGCAATTTACAATAGGCAGCGAGGCACTGGAAGTCGTAAGGGAATACATCTACTTAGGGCAGGTAGTGACGGCGGATCCGGATCATGAGACGGAAATAATCAGAAGAATAAGAATGGGCTGGAGTGCGTTTGGCAGGCAGTCCCAAATCATGAACTGCAGGTTGCCGTTATCCCTCAAGAGAAAAGTATATAATAGCTGCTGTCTTACCAGTACTCACCTACGGGGCAGAAACCTGGAGGCCTACGAAAAGGGTTCTACTCAAATTGAGGACGACACAACGAGCTATGGAAAGAAGAATGATAGGTGTAACGTTAAGGGATAAGAAAAGAGCAGATTGGGTGAGGGAACAAACGCGAGTTAATGACATCTTAGTTGAAATCAAGAAAAAGAAATGGGCATGGGCAGGACATGTAATGAGGATGGAAGATAACCGATGGTCATTAAGGGTTACGGACTGGATCCCAAGGGAAGGGAAGCGTAGCAGGGGGCGGCAGAAAGTTAGGTGGGCGGATGAGATTATGAAGTTTGCAGGGACGGCATGGCCACAATTAGTACATGACCGGGGTTGTTGGAGAAGTACGGGAGAGGCCTTTGCCCTGCAATGGGCGTAACCAGGCTGATGATGATGATGATGATGACCTGGAGGCTGTTTCTGTTTGGGTTGGTTTGAATCAAGCGTTGTAGTGACTTTCCCGTAATCACCTTGGTGAATGTTTTGTAGAATATTGAATTGCCCTAATTTTCTTTCAGTGCATACATCTCAATGTCGCCTATGCCAAGTTTCTTCTCGCAGATATCATGCTGCTTGAATTCTTTACTGATTCCTTACTCCTTCCAATGCTGTAATTTGGTTATCCCTAATAATTTTTCTCTCCATCAGCTCTGCCATTTTGGTGAGTTCTGTTTTATTTATGAGGCTACACACCTTCATGCTAATTTATCATACGGTTTGTTACTTCAGAAAAGTTGTCTACGTGTTGCTCTGGTGCCTTATATCCTCGTTAAATTTCATCTTTGTAGTATTGTAATGTTCCATTCATTAAATCAAGGTTACTATCTGCTCACTCTTTCCTTTTTTCTGTTCTATCTATAGATACCTAATTATTTGTGAAAAACATGATATAATCTGTTCTCACCCTCACTGGATATACGTTGGTTTATTCTTCCCTTGACTAATTTCGCTCTTCTCTTCAAAATTCATAGAAATTTGAGACCTATGATCACTCTAATTTAACCTACATAACACTTCCACATCTTGTATTATGCTGACATAGGCGTAAGTAGTGAAATTTATTTCATTTTTTGTTGTTTTACTGCTGGTGCTTCACCAGGTCTACTTCATGTTATTGCACTTCTAGAAGAAAGTATTCTTTATTCAGTATATTCCTTGCAAATTCTGCAAATCTTGCCTCTACACAGTCACCAATTGCCTGTTTCGCCTGCTTTGGATAGTAATGACATTGATGCTCATTTGTAAGCACAAGCAAGGCTTGCATTGCCCCATACGCCAGGTTGCTCAAAGTGATGCGTTTCTAGATTCTGTACATTCTTTGCATTGCACCTTATGATATTCCTGTTGTTCTAGTTAACATACATTACATGTGAATAAACTGATGAGTTAACAGCAAAAGAGCAAGAAAGGCTAATACAGGGCATTTTTCAGAAAATAAGCCCCTAAGCTGCATGAAGGCCTTTTCTGATGGCTTCAAAAGCCAAGCACTTTGCGTGTTTGCAAAAACGGTTTGCAATTAAAGATTACACATGAGTGTGCTGTGTCAACCCGCAGACCCTCCACTGCCTCGGCCAGCCTCTTCTGGTCTTCCGCAATTATCTGCAGAGTGCCAGCCTTAGGCGGTGTCTGGAAGCCTTGTGGCATTGTGTTTGTGTGGGGCACTGGGGTGTATGATGAGGAGAAAAACGAAAAAGGAACTTAGGCAACACAGTCTGGCATCTTACACGCATGCTTGTGCTAGCTCGTAAAAAGAAAAATGGTAAGCTGCAATTGAATAAGTCATAGCTCATTGCACAAAAATGCCAATGACACGCCAGAAATTTACTCTTGTAGTGGGACTACTTGTAGGTCCAACTGGCTGGTCGAGGGCTGTGACTCCTGCAGAACAATGCTAAATGAAACAGATAAGTTGCCTAAATAAAAGCATGCAAACAAACCTCCTTAAAGTGTGACAATGCTAAATCGTACTGTATTTTATGCTTTTTTGTACAAGCTCTACAGTTGTGCGCTAATGTAACTATCTGCACTGCTTACATGGCGCTTGCTGTAGTCGAGTAGAAATGCAAGATTTTATTAAGTCTATGGATCGCACTTTCACGATAGAGATTAAACAAATACAATTAAGCTGCACACGCAGCACCGCACGGTAAAATTCGTGGGGTCTTGTAGCAACAGTGAAGGCTCCAAGCCCACGGCACGTTCACGGCCAACCAACGAAAGAACCCGAGCCCTGGTAGCTTTCCACCACTTGTGCCGCTGAAATTGAAGGCCGAACGCGTTTAAGAAGGAGGTACGCAGAAAATTTCCAAATGAGAAAGTTACTCGCGAACATAACTGGTCAATCGTTTACGGAAACGTATTTAACATGATTAAACACAACTAAAAGTCACTGTCGCACTACGGCACCACAGCGCTAAGTTTGTCAACATTTCATGCAATAACGAAAAGGTGACATTTCAATGTGAGCATAACGCAGACCGACAACAGCAGCGTCTTTTTCCGTAATTAACTATAATACCAGTGCAACTTACGTGGCAGCTTCCGACACATCAACTGCATCCCGCATGAAAACAGTTCATTCAAACGTGCAAATACGTGTATAAAGCCTTTCTACCGTCCCTGAATTTATCCTGATGACTGCCCCGGCACGACATCAACTCGACAACGCATCGGCCACGAAACCCCATTCCTAACAGTGGAGGTAGCTTGGTGGGATCAGCCAACGTCAGCTACCCGCATTTGGGGAGTGCACGAATTTTACCTCTTGTATTGCCGAACCTAGCTAGTGCACTTTGTTGTTAGTAGGTTTTGACGTTTTGTCGTATTTTGTTACTTTGTTCGGTCAGCCAAGAATTGGATGGTTTTGCCGTTTAGTTATTAGCAGAGGATAAACGAGGCGGAGTGCAGTGTCAGCATTCGCAAGTTCAAAGTACAGGAGATTCTTGAAATTTGCAAGAAGCTGGGCATTGCGGTTGGTCCTGCAGAGCGAAAACACCTGCAGAGCGAAAACAACACATCCTGGCAATTATAGAGGCAGAGGAAGTAACAATCCAGTAGGCCCAGGAAGCTCATGAGGCTATTCAGGATAGAAAAACAGCTGCTCAGGAGCGTGAGCAAAGGGAGAGAGCTGCCAAGAGACAACATCAACTGACTCTGAAAAAGCTGGAAGATCGGATACCCTTGCTCCCTCTGTGCAGGAGTCGGTAAACATAAATATGAAAGAGTTCCTGCAGCCGCTCAGGGTTGGCGAGGACATCCCACTCTTTCTTGTGAATTTTGAGCAGATGTGTGAGCAGGCTGGGTTCTCTCCCGAAAGCTAGCCACAAAAATTGTTAACACTTCTTCACGGCAGGCCGCCGATGTAATAGCTCGCCTCAGTTAAGAGGATGCTGAAGCTTATGACAAGGTGCAAAGGACACTATTGCGCAAATAACGTTTGCCAACAGAAGCATTCTCAAAACATTTCAGGCATGCGCAGAAAGGTAATGAATCTCACCAGGACTTCGCCTATTAGATTAAAGCTAACCTGCAGGAATGGCTTAAGAGTGCGGAAGTCTATGGTGACCCCGATGAAGTAACAGAATGCATCGCCATCGAGTCGTTTTATAGGTGCATTTCAGAAAAGACGAGGTTGTGGCTTCAAGAGGGGCTCACAGAGATGAACTTGGGCAAGGCTGATGAGCGTGCGGAGGAGTACGCAACGCGTAGGAATTTGCGAGGAAGGCAGCACAGCGTGGTGAAGGCCAGAAAAAGGCATATTGACCTAAGAAATCCGAAGGAAAAATATTCCGTCCTCGTAAGGACTATGGAAGGGAACAGCAACGCGTGCAGCCGAAAGAAGGGCGCGAAGGGGAATCTGAAAAAGCGGGCACTTCAAAGGCGTTTGCTGATATTAATCGCAGGTTTGATGCACAGAGACCAGTTGTAGGTTACAGCTGCAAAGATGAAGGTCACATGGCCACAAATTGTAAAAAGAAAGTGGCGTTTGCAAGCATGCGGCAGTCAGACTAGAGTGTGCGACTTTCGCAGCCGTATACACAGGAAATGCTTGTAAACGACAGACGCAAGCGGGTGCTCCGCGACTCAGCCGCAACGATGGATGTGACACAACCGTAACGATGGACGCAACACAACTAGGCAGTGCAACTTCAAGCGCGTGTGCCCATGCCGCGGGCTCTGCAAAGTATGCCAAACAAAGAAAGGCGCAGGCCCAAATCTACAATAGGCGTGAGGCGCGTCGGGAAGGGGCGAATTTCGCAGAAATTCAAATGCCGCAAATGTTGCCTGTTGTCAGTGGTGTCAAAGCATTGTACGCAGAAGAACGTAGCGAAGCGTCGGGTATGCTCGAAAGCCCGCTACAATGGCCGATCTCTTCCCGAGGGAAAGGCGACCGCCTAGCGTACAAAGGGACAGCGTGCAGGCTGGTCCGTGAATGCGGCGCTCTACCAGCATTTGGAGGCCACAGGAAGGCTGCAAGTGCTTCGAGCAACTCAGTTTTGTTCTTGTCTCGCGATTTTACAGTGCACAGACTCAGGAATGGCCGACCCACTCGAGCACGCCTAAGAAGCTGTGTTTGTGAAAACTGGGTGATTAAAAACACGGTACTTTGAAAGCCCATTCTGTTATGTGTGATTTTAGTACTCATTTATATAGTTTTCATTGCGACATAAGTTGAGTCGTGTATTGAGCGTATGAAATGGTCGAGGAAAAGCGCATTGTTTTAGGCTGTTAGTCTTTTCTGTTCACGATAAATAGAAATCTTGTTGGTTTGTTGTTCATTTTCTACTAAAACCTGATTGCTAAACGCTTGAGTGAAGAAAGCGTCAATTTCCGCTTGTTGTATTTACGTATATATATATGTAGGCTAGGCAGAGCCAAACTGCTCAACTTTGATTGCGTGTTGATTTAAGTATAGTGTGCTTTAGTTGTGTCAGTGTAGAATCTAGATTAACCTTTATTTAATGGCGTTCGCGTGGATTTGAGTATTTGTTTCATAGTTTGGTAGAACCTTTTTGTGCTTTGAAAATGTGATACTCGTTTTTCCGACTGCATTTAGACGGCGCTAACCGGAGGGCTATTACGGATGTAGCTTGCAGCTGTCGGATGCCATTCCGTAATTTTGTGAAGTGGCGCCCAGGCAGACAGATTAGCGGCTCTCAGCATTTGCGTCATGACTTTCGGGGGCAAAATTAAATGATCTGCGACAGCCTTGCTCTTTACCAACTTGCCCGCTTTACAGTCGACAATCGCTTACGAAACAATTATGATTTGGTTAACTGTGTCACGCGCAGACAATTAAGGAAATGTCCTTATGTCGAATATTTGTCTCGGATACGTGTCTCGTATTGTTCCGAAACTGTTCTTTTTTAATTTCACTTAGCGTAGCCAGATTTCAGAAAGTGCTTTTTTTTTTGGACCATCTGAATGGTCCCGTAGTGTTGCCTTTTCTACAATGTATTTCTCATGAAAGGTGTACATAGCCTCGATTGTTTCCAACTCGGGAAGAGCTTTACACGAATCACTTTGGGAAACGATTCGGGAACGAAGCCTTTGAGCTTTTGTTAGCTTCTTCGGTCATTTGATTCACCTGCCTACGCAGCGATAGTAAAATTATTCATATTGCAATTAGAATTGTTGTATTCTGTAGAAACTGTTGTCTTAAGAACACCTGAAATCGAGGTCTGATCTTGCTCTTGTCGCCATGAGATACGCACATCGTTCCGCTTTATTTGAGATCGTGAACTTTCGTCGTCAGGTTTCATTTGTTTGAGGTCTGGTGTGGCAATTCGAGGGGTGTGCCAAGGGCACTTGCAGCTTTCGGCGAGGTTAGACAATGGTTGGCCTGTAGAGTTCGTCTTATTCAGGAACCTGGAGTCCTTGCGTGGTCGTGGAGAACACCAGAAGAGAAAACTGTGCTCCTGAAAGTTTCGCATCCAGACCCTTGCATGAGCCTGCTGACCAGTCACATGAATTCAGCTGAGACACGCTGGGCAGCTCGTCCTCCTGATCCAATGCTTGTTGACGGGGGTGCTGCTGTGCCAGACAGTCCTTCTTGACAAAGCACCTTTCACGGCCAAACTTGCAGCTTTGAAATGCTGTGATGACCTCGCTGCTGTAGCCACTGGCCCCCACCGTCGTATCTCCCCCCCTCCCCCATTCAGCAACAGAAAACGACATGGGGAAAGGTATAATAGCGCACAGACAGTCTCCACGCTTCGATCCCGATCAGGTTCGGAGAAGGTGAGTTTAACAAACGGCCAAATTCCTAAAGGGGTTGCCAGTGATGGCGCCGGTTTTATGCAGCTTGGACTTCTGCTTCGACGAAAGAGAAAAACGGCGCGATTGACGTCAGCACCGGTATTGCCTCGTTTCTGCCGACGATGGGGCGCCCAAAGGGGTTTAAGACAGAGGCGGCCCATTGTTGGAGAGAGACGCCACCAGCCGCGTCGTCGGTCTGGTGCGCTTTTCAGCACCGCTGCTTGTACGCAAGAGTCTGTTCACTGTATTCATTCATACCCGCCGTGGTTGCTCAGTGGCTATGGTGTTGGGCTGCTGAGCACGAGGTCGCGGGATCGAATCCCGGCCACGGCGGCCGCATTTCGATGGGGGCGAAATGCGAAAACACCCGTGTGCTTAGATTTAGGTTCACGTTAAAGAACCCCAGGTGGTCAAAATTTCCGGAGTCCTCCACTACGGCGTGCCTCATAATCAGAAAGTGGTTTTGGCACGTAAAACCCCAAATATTATTATTATTATTATGTATTCATTCAAACATGTAAATACATGTATAACGATTTTCTTCCGTCCCTGAACTTCTTGCGATGACTGCCTCGCCACATCAGCTCGACAACAGATTCGCGACGAAACCCCAGTCCCAACAGCGCCAAATATTGAAGAAAAGGTGCATCGCTGATACGAAATGACGTCATAAAGTAGGAGAGCACGCATGTCACTGCATACGAGCCGTTTTTCTCCACCTCCACACGCGTGAATATGCACCTTTGTGCCAGTTAACAACACTAGCTTTGGTCCAAATACGTATATTACGGGCTGGTTATTTGATACTTATTCTCAATTTTCTTTAACTTCATCATACAGCCTGCACGTGCAGTAAGAGCATTATTAGATAAAACTGGGCTATCCTTGATCTCAATGATCGCCATGTTCTTAATGTTTTCATTTCGTGCACGAAAGTGTGCACGGTGGATTTGCTATCATTTGTTCTGTTGGTTCTTGTTTGTTTGTTTGTTCTTATGTCGCACAAGCAGTTGCTGATTATTGGGTTGATTTTATTTTCTTGTCAACTATGATTTGCTCGCTGTTTTTTCATGTGCTTACCCTGGCTGCCCAGCTCAGCACACAAGCGGCAACGCTTATGCAGGCTGGAACACGTTGTATGAATTGAAGTGAATAAAATTATTATTATTATTATTATTATTATTATTATTATTATTATTATTATTATTATTATTATTATTATTATTATTATTATTATTATTATTATTATTATTATTATTATTATTATTATTATTATTATTATTATTATGAGCGCCCATTTATAGGCCGTGCTGTTCTGTTGCAAAAACACTAATCCCATCGCTCACACAGTTGGTACAACAGAGCGAGGTGGATGTTTATGCTGCTGTAAACCGAACTCTTGTTTCCGTTGGACGGGGAGGTAACCCGTGCAGCTCTGCAAAGAAACATGAAAGCATAATAACACGTACAGACCCACCCAGCTACGCTGCGAAGGCGACCGGCAATCTACGGCAACGGTGACTACAGATGATGGCACCGTGCTGTCGGCGCCTAATTGCCGCTTGTTGCGTACGCGCCATGCGAAGTGAAGCGTAATCGATTTCAAATCGCTAAGGCTCGAAGTGAGCGGTAAAAGCGGTTTCCCCTTCGTCCTAACTGCCTATTTTTTCAGTTCAGGATGCGAAAGTCCACCTTTTGCGACGCCGAACTGCGCTCGCACAGGGCACTAGCGGCTGAGGACCGAAGTGCTTTGGCAGGCACACGCCGGACTCGTCTCTCCTCCGAGTGAGTCGAGTCCAGACGTGGTAGGTACTGCACTCATAGCGCAATCAGCTGCACTTGTGAGTCTTGCCATTATGGCTGCCGCGTGCACAGAACGCGTTTAGAACACTGTTGTCACCAAAATTTGGCGCGTGTCGTGTGCCGCTTACGGCTGCATCGCCCGTGACCATCCAGTAAGACAGTGCGGTTTTTCCGTTTTCGACGGTAAAACCGCATCGACCGCGCCGTGAACCCTGGATTAGAACTGTCAAGCGGCGAGATGCGCAAAGAAGTCCATGGCAGCCATCAGCAGCATCTCGACTGTGCGGGAAGTACTTTCTCACATATATGTGTTCGCATGTGTAGTTTACTGTTGGTGCCAAACAACGTGCACTCGCCAACAGTTAAAGAAAAATCAAGAACAGATGTTTCGGGCTCCGTACGGGTCCCTTGATCTTGTAGCGGCAGCAGCATCGGCATCGCACGAAGGATGACGTAGACGCTCGCGTCTACACGAGGCTCGAGCGGCTGGCGCTCCGGCACGGGCTAGCGTTCCGAAGGAGATCATTATAAAGAATGCTACGCTAAGAGACGGACTGTCGGTTCTTCCTCTCCTGCGAGAGCCCGAGACTTTAACGGTCTACGTGGTCGCTCGTCGCCACAGTTTGGTGACTCCGGACGTGATACTGCCATACGCTCCTGTGGTAGAGACGACCATGGACCAGACCGACGCTGCGAGAGCTCAAGGCCAGAACCCTTCCGAAGAACGCGGTGAGCCCTCCTGTTCCGCCATCGCTGTCCGCCTCCCGCAGTACTGGGACCAGCATCCTTCGGCGTGGTTTCTTCAGGCCGAAGCGCAATTTCAAGTCGCTGGTATCCGCTCTCTAGCCTCGAAGTTCCATTACGCCGTCGCAGCGCTCTCGCCCGCCGCCATTGACGAGGTGGCAGATTTGCTGAACTCCCCATTGTCTGCCGCCGCCTATGACGATCTCAAGGCAGCACTGCTACAGCGCACAGCAGCTTCACAACGTTCTCGCATCCAGCAGCTTCTGTCCGCTGAAGAACTCGGCGACCGACGCCCTAGTCAACTTCTTCGCCGAATGAGCCAGCTGCTCGGAAACAACGCGAGATCCATCGACGACACGCTGTTGCGCGAACTGTTTTTGCAACGACTCCCGGCTAACGTGCAGATGGTCCTGGCGACAGCCTCTACCATGGCCCTTACCGGACTTGCCGCTTTGGCCGACAAAGTCATGGAAGTATCCACCCCAACCATCGCAGCCACGGCACCGTCTCCGGGTGACAATACAACCGCTCTGCAAACTCTTCCCTGCTCTTCCGCAGTGCAATCTCCGCTCGACTCCTTGTGTGAGCGCTTGGAACGCATCATCTGTGGAGCGGAGCATCGCCGCGCGTCTCGTCGCCCACGCAGCCGTAGTTCCAGCAGATCAAGACGCACGGGCACTCAAAATGAAACCTCAACTACAGCGCCTGGCTTTTGCTACTACCACCGTCGTTTTGGAAACGACGCTCGTCACTGTCGGCGTCCCTGCGCTTGGCAGGGAAACAGGCCGGCCGACCTCTAACGGCGACGAGTGGTCCGGCCCACCACACAAGTCGCCTTTTCTACGTGACGGACAGAGTTACGGGACAACGATTCTTAGTCGACACAGGTGCTGACGTCAGCATTCTCCCCGCCCAGCGCTCCGACCGAAAAGCGACTCCTGTGTCGTTTTTGCAAGCCGTCAACGGCACCAGGATTCCAGTTTTCTCGTCACGCTCCATCATGCTAAACCTTGGCCTTCGACGAGCATTCCGCTGGATCTTCCTGGTTGCAGACGTCCGTCATGCAGTCATTGGAGCAGACTTCTTGCATAACTACGGACTCCTTGTGGACATCCAACGACGCCGTCTCATCGACTCCGTGACCCAGCTATCCGTTCCCGGCGTCCCATCATCAGGCACATCGCCCATAGCGCCTATTTCTGCCATGTTGGACGAACCTTTCGCCGCGCTCCTACGCGAGTTTCCCACTTTGACGCGCCTGCCGGACTGGACGCAACCGGTACAACATGACGTGTGCCATCACATCGTCACCTCCGGCCCACCGGTCTACTTCCGACCCCGGCGTTTGTCCCCGGAGAAACTCAAGATCGCTCGCGCGGAGTTCGAACACATGCTGCAACTTGGCATCATCCGCCCTTCCTCCAGTAACTGGGCATCACCACTTCACATAGTGCCTAAGAAGACGGGAGATTGGCGCCCATGCGGTGATTACCGGGCACTAAACAACGTCACCGTTCCTGATCGCTACCCTCTACCGAACATTCAGGACTTCATGGTAGCGTTGCACGGTGCGACGATCTTTTCTAAGATCGATCTCGTTCGCGCCTACCATCAACTACCGGTCGCTGAAGAAGACATTCCCAAGACCGCCATCACCACACTCTTCGGTCTTTTCGAATTTCTCCGCATGCCTTTCGGTTTACGGAACGCGGGCCAATCCTTTCAGCGTTTCATCGATTCCGTCACCCGAGGTTTGCCTTTCGTTTTTGCATACATTGACGACCTTCTCGTCGCAAGCTCTTCGGCAGAAGAACATCTTCACCACTTGCGGTTGTTGTTTTCACGCCTTGCCAGTAAAGGAATTGTCATCAACGCCGCCAAGAGTGAATTCGGTCAACCTGAACTCGAGTTCCTCGGTCATATCGTCGACGCTAACGGCATTCGACCACTGCCTTCCAAGATTCGCGTCATCGAAAGCCTTCCCCGACCGACCACACTCACCAAGCTTCGCCAGTATCTCGGTTTCGTCAATTTCTACCGCCGATTCATTCCCGAGTGCGCACGACTTATGGCTCCGCTAGACGCTCTCCTGGTAAACAAACGCAAACAAGTGCTTGAGTGGACTGAAGAGGCCACCGACGCTTTCACAAGAGTCAAGTCTGCCCTCGCCGACGCCACGCTGCTTAGACACCCAAAGCCAGACGCACCCACTGCCATCATCACCGACGCTTCAAACAACGCCGTTGGTGCCGTTCTGCAGCAATTCATCAACAATGCGTGGCATCCACTCGTTTTTTTCTCCAAGAAACTGAAGCCTGCGCAGTCCCGCTACAGCGTGTTCGGCCGTGAATTACTCGCTGTTTACCTGGCTATCAAGCATTTTCGCCATTTCCTCGAAGGCCGTGCATTCACTGTCTTGACGGACCACAAGCCCCTTGTGCACGCAATGAATCGTTCGGCGTCCTGTTACTCGCCCCGCGAGGTTCGACACCTTTCCTACATTTCCGAGTTTACAACAACGTTCCGCCACATCAAGGGCACCGACAACGTTCCAGCCGACGTCCTCAGTCGTGTCAATGTCGTTTCCACGTTGACATCGGCACCTTTCATCATCGAGGCCGACTTACTCGCCAGTCAACAGCGTGACGACACTGAACTTCGTACACTCCGGAATTCTTCAACGTCCCTGAAATTGGAAGACGTCGTTGTGACCCCAGATGGTACATCCGTCGTCTGCGACACTTCTAACGACACACCTAGACCATACATTCCGGCATCCCTTCGCAGCCGCCTATTCGAAACCGTGCACAACCTGTCGCACCCTGGCATACGCGCGACACAGAAGCTCCTTTCCAGTCGTTTAGTTTGGCCTCGGCTAAACGCCCAAGTTCGCGACTGGGTTCGCTGCTGTTTGTCGTGTCAACGTTCGAAGATCCAGCGTCACCCCATTCCGCCTGCCAAGTCTTTTCTTCCACCGGATGCTCGTTTTGACACCATACACCTGGACCTCGTCGGCCCTCTCCCACCCTCGAAAGGCTGCTGCTACATACTGACATGCATCGACCGTTATACACGGTGGCCAGAAGCTACACCTATATCTGACATCTCAGCGCCCACTGTTGCAGCAGCTTTCATGTCTACGTGGATCGCAAGGTTCGGCTGCCCATTCAGAATAATCACGGATCGCGGTCGGCAGCTTGACTCAGCACTTTTCAACGAGCTACTCAAACTACTCGGAACGACACGTTTTCGCACAACTGCTTACCACCCTCAGTCCAATGGACTAGTTGAACGTTTTCACCGGCATCTCAAGGCCTCCCTTATGGCACATGAATCGCCGGAGAAGTGGGTCCTACATTTGCCCCTTGTCTTACTTGGCATCAGAGCCGCACTCAAGAGTGAGCTAGGTTGCTCCTGTGCTCAGCTAGTCTACGGCACCCACCTACGCCTTCCGTGCGATTTCTTTGTCGCCACCCCCCAAACGCCTATGCCATCACCTGCCGACTACGTTGCCGAACTGCAAGCTTTCTTCAGCCAGATGCGCCCCGTGCCTACACGTTCACAAGAAGCAAGGTCCCCGTACGTTTCTCCCGCACTCAGCTCTGCTACCCACGTTTTCGTGCGTAACTGTGCCGTGCGGAAGCCTTTGCAACCACACTACTCCGGGCCATATTGTGTTCTAGAGCGTCGTCCGACGACGTTTGTTGTGAATGTCAACGGCCGATCAGACACAATTGCCCTAGAACGTCTCAAACCCGCCTACATAGAAGCACCCACGCCATCAGCTCCACCAGTATGCGACGCGACCCTGCTGCATCCTTCGCCGCCGCCAGTGCACGTGACACCCAAGACCAACGCCAAGACACGCCGCGTCACGTGGACTTTCCATCGTTCGTCGAACTTTCCTCCTCTCTAGGGGGGGAGCCCTCTGTAGCGGCAGCAGCATCGGCGTCGCACGAGGGATGACGTAGACGCTCGCGTCTACACGAGGCTCGAGCGGCTGGCGCTCCGGCACGGGCTAGCGTTCCGAAAGAGATCATTAAAAAGAATGCTACGCTAAGAGACCGACTGTCGGTTCTTCCTCTCCTGCGAGAGCCCGAGACTTTAACGATCTACGTGGTCGCTCGTCGCCACAATCTCAATGATTATATAAGCATGGGCGGACGGCTATTTCACCTTCCTGTTTTCGTCGCGCCCGATATCGGAAATGGCGTGGACGGCTCCGGCGATCAGTGTTGTCCCCTGCCTCAGGAGCAGGCCGTTCTGCGCAGGATCGTCAGCCCTCGCCTGCTCTTCCCCTCATGAGCAACGTCGCAGGATTTGCTTATAAAAGGAAGCCTGCAACGGTTCTTCGGCAGTGGGCACGGCGAGGCGCCAGTCGCAATGCTGCTGAGTGACGACCGTACGTTATTGATTGTGTCGTGCCCACGGACGTGTTTCTGATAACGTATAATTGCTTGTGTGCTTGTAAATTGATCCTATGCGGCGGCGTCGAGCAAAATTCCGGGCCTACGGTCTAGGAAATATTCGAGCAACTTCAAAGCGGTCAATCCGCATTACATGGATAATTTTCTTATATAGGAATAGACTAGTAGTTACCGAAACTACAGTAAACGCCCTCAGCAAACGTTGGAATGAGCTTGACAAAATGACGGCAGACATTCGTGAAAAATCTTTGCTAATTAAATCTCTTCAGTACAGAATCGCTTCACTTGAGCAAAGGCAAGGCCAGCACGCTGAAAAAATTGCTGAATCCGCGGACCGTAGTCCCAGATCTAACCTCGTCGTTTATGGCGTGCAGGAACAATGCAAAGAAGAGGAAATTTTAAGAGAAACTGTGATTACGGATCATTTTGGCAGAAAATTTGGGCATACTTGCAAATCGGTGGCGAGAATTCACCGTCTTGGAAGGTATTGTGGAAATAGACCAGTCATTGTCCATTTCCATGACTTGTAAGAAAAAGAGGTTGTGCTGCGGAATGCAAACAATTTGAAAGGCACTAATCTTTTGATTAGTAATGATTGCAGTTCTTCGACACGACATCAGCGACGACAGAAGTTGTCGCTTATGTTTTAAGAAGATAGCGCCAACGGCAAGAAGGTGGCTCTTATCCATGACAAGCTAAAAGCAGATGGTGTGCTTTACGTGTGGGATGAAGCCAGAAACGATCGAGCAGTTCAATAATCGAAAACATTTCCGCGGGGTAGCGCAGAGGAAGGGAGCAAATCAGAGGAACTCAGCCACAGCACAGAATCAAACGATTCACGAGACCACGTATGCACGAGGCCGAATTGTCTTAGAGCACTTAATCTTAATTCCCGTAGCATCGTGAACAAAACAAGAGCTTGAATGCCTCCTCCTAGCCCACAATCCTCATGTCACAATAATAACGGAAACTTGGTTGCATGATGGTGTACCAGACGAAGTATTAGTTGACGAATCGCACCTATTTTCCGTCGTAACCGTATGTCCCGGGTAGGTGGCATCACAGTTATTTAAAAAAAATGCACTTTCAGATAAACTACTTCGCCATATAGAAAGCCGCGAAAATATATTTTTTTAATAAACTGCTGGGGACACGCACTTACATTGTGTGCTGTCTACAGGCCTCCTTCTTCGACTCCTGAATTCTTGCTGGCATTATAAGGTTATATGTCGGCGCACGTTAGGGGATCACTAATTATGGCTGGAGATTTTAATCTGCCATCACTTGACCGCGCTTGCAGTGCCACATCTCACCTGTTCGACAGCTCATTACAAGATAGAATGCTGACAAGTGACTTAGTTCAAGTTATTCATGAACCCGCCCGTGAATCTGAAGTGAGTGGTGCAGTATTGGATCCTGTATTTGTCAGCACAAGTATTGTTGATTATGTCGCTCGTGTAGAGAGTGGTATATCCGACCACAAGTTAGTTCTTTTTTCTCGCACCCTAAATAATTGCATGAAGACTCGGCCTAAAAGCAAAACTGTCAAAAACTTTAATCAGGCAAATAACAACGCTATTCTCGGCGAGCTGTGGGAGTGAGTAGAAAACTTGCGAAACCATATTGCTATTACTGGGTGGGATAAGTTTAAAGAAATTAGTCAAAGATGCATTTCCAGTTTTGTTCCTACGAGTCATATTATGTCGGATCGCCACCACCTCTGGGTTAATAGGAACATTATATACTTGAAGCGTAGGATTAAGCGAACATAGAAGAAACAAAGTCACCAATAACGAATCGCTGCGTCAACTCCGAGAAAAATTATCCCGTGCCTTGTAATATGCAAAAAATTAATATTTCGGGTTTACTTTGCCTAGTTTATTAAAACAAATCCTCAGAAGATATGGCGCCATCTGAGCTCAATATCTAAACAAATTGACAAAATAAATATTGCGGATATGCCTATAACGGATCCGAGGGGCATAGGTGACGTCGTAACTGAATACTTCCATTCCGTATTCTCTCGGGCTGAAGGCGACATCCAGTCATTTGGGCCTTCGATGTTTGATGATAACTTCATATCTCTTGAAGGTGTCTTCTCTCTCTCATTGAGCTTTAAGGAAACATCTTCAGGCGGCCAAGATAACATTCCTAAAGCTTTTTGCGCCGGTTTGCTGAGCCTGTATCATATGTTCTCAGGGCGATTTTTCGTTCCTGCTAAAACTGGCGATCATTCCAGATGATTGGCGTGTGTCGCCCGGGTAGTGGCTGTTCATAAAAAAAGAGACCGCTTACAAGAAGAAAACTTCCGCCCGATATCCCTGGCTTCCCGAGGATGTGCTGCTGCAATATACTTCAGCACATCCTCGTACATTTCGTAACCTAATACCATGAACGTTATAAACTGCTATCTAATTATAATAACCAGCATTGATTTCGAAAAAAACCTTTCAACAGTCACACAGCTTATTACTACTATTCATGAGATCGCTTCAACCCTCGATTCGGCCGGACAGATTGGTCTAGTCTTTTTGTATTTCAGCAAAGCTTTTGATCATGTATCCCACAGTAAGCTTTTAAACAAACTTCACAGATTTGGCCTACCACCTTTTATTATAAATTGGATCAAACAGTACTTGTCCAACTGAACTCAATTTGTTGATGTCGATGGGTACTCATACAAACATTTGTCGGTAACGTGTGGCGTTCCTCAGGGAAGCGTATTGGGGCCCATTCTTTTTCTCATGTATGTGAAAGATATTACCACTGCCGTATGTTCTGATGTTCAATTTAGGCTGTTTGCTGTCGATTGTTTGATGTTGAAAAAAGTGACAGCCAGAACGACCAGATTTCATTAAACTGCAACCTAGCGAAAGCTTATGAATGGTGCACAACATGGTCAATGTGCTTGAACTCGGAGAAGACCGTGCTGCTGTGCGTATCCAATAAAAAAAAACATTTTTATTCCCTTAAAAAATTAACGACAACGTCGTAACAGAAACCCCAGAATACAAACATTCGGGATTGACAATCACTAATAGCCTTACGTGGTCCTCCCACATCGAAAACATTTCACAGCAGTTACTCGGAAACTTGGTGTGATGATAAGAATAATAATAATAATAATAATAATAATAATAATAATAATAATAATAATAATAATAATAATAATAATAATAATAATAATAATAATAATCAGCCTGGTTACGCCCACTGCAGGGCAAAGGCCTCTCTCATACTTCTCCAACCACCCCGGTCATGTACTGATTGTGGCCATGTTGTCCCTGCAAACTTCTTAATCTCATCCGCCCACCTAACTTTCTGCCGCCCCCTGCGACGCTTCCCTTCCCTTGGAAACCAGTTCGTAACCCTTAATGACTTATATATATACTTATATATATACCTTTATTCATAAAAACAAGGGGTACAAAGTGCCAAGGCATTAGGAAATAAGTTGCTACAAAACCAACTTGACTGGTTCTAACCAGAGGGTCCAAAAGGCAGCAGACAGCAAGGAGCGAGAAAAAAGAAAAAAAGAAAAGAAGAAAATGAGAGGAACTGAGGAACAACGAAAATGGAGAAAGGAAAGAGTAATGGCATGTAGTACATAGGTCTCACTTAAACAATTTGCTGCACACATGAAACAGCTCTGGAAAAACAAACAATATAGATATATAGATGCACAAAACTCTTAAAAAGAAAAACATTTGGTACATGGTTAAACCCAATTCTTAGGGCAATAGAAATTATACAGGTCTCGGGCAGAACAATTTGGTACATCGATGGACGCAGAACTGAGATTATTCAGCAGAGTGGGGAAAGTGTAACAAATCATTTGGTTACCATAGGTTGAACGCACATGCGGCACATGCCAGTATTCCGGGGACCTGGTGTTATAACATGGGATGTTGTGTTTTAATCTAGCCAGAGATGAAACAAGGCTTAAGTTCTGTTTCGTTTCTTTTAGGTATCCAAGAGCAAGGCGGTAGTTAAACATATCACTGGCTTTAAGTACCCGAAGTTTCTTAAATAGGGGCTCAGATGGGGAGTCAGAGGGCATATCACTGATTACGCGAACAATTTTCTTTTGTATAACGAGTAAACGGTTAATATTTGTAACAGATGCGGTGCCCCAAATAAGGCAGCAATAGTGAAGGTGGCTCGCAAACAAAGCATTATAAATTAACATTTTAATCTTCCGAGTCATGTAGCGAATAGAGAAAGCGCGTCCAGTAATTTGGGAGAGTTTGACTGCAAGAAAATCAATATGATCGCTCCAGCTCATATTTTCATCAAAAAAGACCCCGAGTGTTTTCACAGAAGGAACGAGTTCAATTTTAGAAGACCCTAACACCACGTCCCTATAAAGACAGGTATTCTTATTCTTCGGTTGAAATAAAATTGCCTTTGTTTTTTCAGCGTTGATCTTGAGACCATTTTCTAGAGACCATAAGTACATTTTTTCCAAACAAGAGTTAGCCACTGACACTAGCTCCGAAGCATCATTGGACGAAAACAGGACAGTAGTGTCGTCGGCATAGATTATGAATTTGGCATCAGGATCAATATTAACGAGATCATTGACGTAAAGATTAAACAGAAGAGGCCCAAGGATACTGCCCTGGGGAACACCTGCCGTAACAGAAGAAATTTTGGACGATTTGTTGTTAATGAACACATATTGGCATCTATGCTGCAAGTATGACCGAAATAATTTTAAGGCGACACCGCGGATACCATAGTAGGTAAGAGGTAAGTTTATTTCATAATAGTTCATGACTGATGGACTCAAATGCCTTACTAAAGTCAATAAATACCCCTAAAGTAAGCTGGCGGTCCTCAAAATTTTGCAAGATGTATTCTTTCTGCTGAAGAAGTGCAAGCTGAGTCGATCTGTGTTTACGAAAGGCATATTGCGAGTCAGTGAGGAGGTTTTTAGTTTCAAGGAAGCTAGATACAGGGATAAAAATTATTTTTTCTAAAGCTTTCGAAAAGATCGGGAGTATAGAGATTGGTCTGTAGTTGGACATAGCTGATTTATCACCTTTCTTGAATATAGCTAACACTTTTGCAGCTTGCATTTTACGTGGGAAGACACCACTAGCGAGTGAAAGGTTATAAATATGCATTAGCACTGGGGCAATTACATCGATAACATATTTAATAGGTTTCATCTGCAAGTTATCTATATCATACGTGCTACTGTCTTTTAAATTGAAAAAAATACATATAAGCTCACCTTCATAAGTTGGCCGGAGAAACACGGTGTCATGAGGCGCGGCTTTAATATAACGGCAGGCAGTGCTATTTGTGGGCAACGTGTTAATGTTTGTGAAATAATCATTAAAAACATCAGGTAACATTTCAGGGCTAATATCAACCCCGTCTTTTTTAATAATAACAGGGAGTAGGGCATCAGGTGAACGACCGAGTAGCGAATTGACCTTCTTCCATATTTTCCTACTATCGCTCGAACAGGATTCAAAATACTTGTTATTATAGCGAATCTTAGCAAGTCGCAGCTGCTTATTAAGTTTATTACGGTATCTCTTAAACGTGGCTAGATCTGCCATGTCACGGGACACGATGAACTTGTTATATAGACTATTCTTTTCTTTTATTTTTTGGAATAGTTCTGCAGTGATCCACGGTTTTCTTATCTTTGAGGAGCGCTTTGTTCTAGTACGAGTCGGAAAATGCCGATCGTAGAGCACACAAAAAATGCCCAAGAAAATTTCATACGCGAAGTTAGCACATTTTGACTGAAAAATTGAACTCCAGTCAGTATGTCGCAGTTCATCACGAAACTTCTGCATTCGCAAGAGTGTAATTACCCGAGTGGAAAATTCACATGGGGAACATCTTTTAATTTTACGGTTTACACTGAAAACAATTGGCATGTGATCACTCAGAACAGAAGAACAGACACCAGCTTTGGTATTGCCATTCAGGGAAATTAGTAATAAATAAATCAATACAGGTGGCTGTTTGGCCGGTCACTCTTGTCGGCACCGAGATAACATTTGAAAAACTGTAGGAATGTAGCAAGAGCTTAAAGTCACGACCCAAAGGGGTTAATGCAAGTAGGTCAATATTAAATTCGCCACCCCAAATAACTTTATAGCGATTATTAGAGATATAAGCAAAGAAGTTTTCAACGAAGAGAAAAAAACGCTCAGTGTTACCATCAGGCGGCCTATACCTTGCAGTAACCAATATATTTGAGCATATAACTGAAAGGACCTCATAATCTTTGGTCACAGTACAGAAACCTTCTATACGCTATACTAATTCGTTTCGAACCAGAATGCTAACTCCACCGCCACGTGTAATCGTCCTCGACTGCGTGAAGCATTTGTAGTTCGGAGGGTGCCAAACTGCCTAGTTTTGGTGGTACCATGTTTCTGACAGCATGATAAAATCAAAAGAGACGCTTAGACTGCCAAGAAATGCGTCGAGCTCATCATGTTTATTGCAAGCAGACTGACAATTCAAATGGACGCATTTTACGCAATTTCTGTGTGTAGGCCCAAAGTAGATAAACAAGTCAGAAGGGCACACCCAATCAGCACAAGACATGGTTGACGTATACAAATACAGTCACCAGGAATTCAGGAAACTAGTTTGGCAAGGTCATTGGGACATTTTATCAAGTGCGCGCGATCGCCCTCTTCTTTTCGAACAAAAACATTGCCACTTCGGTGCCATGCATAGCAAAAATCGTGCTCATGCGCCCGTGATTTAGCCAACTTCAGTAGGGCCCTTAACCCTTAATGACCATCGGTTATCTTACCTCCTCATTACATGTCCTGTCCATGCCGATTTCTTTTTCTTGATTTCAACGAAGATGTCATTAACTCTCGTTTGTTCCCTCACCTAATCTACTCTTTTCTTATTACTTAACGTTACATCCATCATTCTTCTTTCCATAGCTTGTTGCGTCGTCCTCAATTTAAGTAGAACCCTTTGCGTAAGCCTCCAGGTTTCTTGGTGTACTTCGACACAAACTAAATATCACGCCATCCGATGCAAAGCTTCCTGCCTAGAAAACGTTTGCCTGAGGTTGAATACACGATCCTCACTATCAAAAAGATCAGCATAGGCTCGAGATGGTCCCGAGGCGAGCAGTACGCTTTATATTTAACAAATATATAACAACAGATTCGTCTTCATACATAATGCTGGTAAACAAGATCCCAACTTTAGAGCAGCGCAGGAAAATAGCGAGACCAAGTTTTCTTTTCTTGCTTCATCACAACAAACTCAATTTGAATGCACGCGCATATATTCAGCCATTCTTGTCGCGCTAGTCAGGAAATAGACATGCTTACAATCTACTTCCGTATCAAACGCGCACAAAACATTTTCATACTAATTAATTTTATTTGTTTTTCTTATTTGAAAAATACTTCAAGCCTTACGCAGGCCATTACAGGGAGTGGACGGGTTGGTACGCCTAGGAGTACAATGTATCAACTATTCATCAGTAATCATAACAGATACAACAGCAATCGATACAACGTCCTATACAAGCGATAACAAACAAATCGTAAGCTTCATAAGTAAGCATGAAACATAAGTAGACGTAATATAACCAAGTAAAGCACATGCATATGTTATAGCATAAGATGGTATTCTCCTACCCTCTCCATAAATTTCTCTACACAATTCATGCCAATGATTTCCCGGGTCACAGCGTTCCATATTTAAATGGTAGCAGGAAAAAATGAAAACTTGAATGTGTCGCAGCATGTGACGCGTTGCCTGATATGTTTATCATGACACTTTCTACGCGAATAACCATGTGGTGGTTTCAAGCGGACGCATTTATCTATCTTTATGCGATCATGATAAAGCAAGAAAAGGAACTTCATTGCTGCCACGCGCCACCCACAAGCAAGTGTAGGAATGCCTGCGGCATTTAGAAGAGCAGGAACGCTGTCCTGGCGGGAATATTTTGAATAGACGAAACGTAATGCCTTATTTTGGATTCTTTCCAATCTGTCTGTAAGGTTTACCTGATGAGGGTTCCAAACTATACTGCCATATTCGAGAATGGACGCACTAGAGGTTTATAGACTAGTAACTTATAGGATGCCGGAGCCGCAGCCAACTTTTTCGTAGAAACTCGAGAGTTTTTTAAAGCTTTTGCGCATATATTCTCTATGCGAACGTTCCACTTTAAGTTACTTGTAATCGTTAACCCCAAATATTTTATAGCGTCTGTTCGTGTTACGTCGGAGCCCGCTATTCTATACCTGAACGTAATAAACGACTTTCTATTGCTAAATGTCATGCACTTTGTTTTTATTACATTAATTCCCACGCCCCAGGTCACACATCATTGAACAATTTTATCTAAGTAGGCATTTAGGACCTTCTGATCACAAGTATCACGCACACAAGTGTACAGAACTAGGTCATCAGCGAATAACCAAACTTTCACCCCTTCTACAAAACAATTAGCGACGCCATTGATATAAATAAGAAGTAATATTGGCCCTAACACTGATTCGTGTGGTACTCCGGAGTATACCTCAAGTAAACCATAATTATAATTATTAATAGTCACATATTGTGTGGGATTCGACAGATAGGCAGTGATCCAGGCTAATAATTTTGGTTCCATACTAAAAGACCTAAGTTTCTCAATTAATTTAGGATGTATAACGTGGTCAAATGCTTTTGAAAAATCAAAGAAATACAGCATCCATTTCTGACCTATCATTAATTGCTGAAGCGAAGTCTTTTGTAATCTCTAAAAGTTGTGTTACTGTAGATAATCCATTTCTAAAACCATGTTGCTTTGGGCATAATAAATTATTTTGTTCTAAGTGTGTCATGATTGCTTTGTTATTTATATGCTCAAGTAATTTGCAACAGTAACTTGTAAGTGATATCGGCCGATGTTTGTCTACCAGTATCTTTTTTTCCTTCTTTGTGAATAGGAGCATACTTTGTCCATAACCAGTCCGCAGGTAACGTGGCTGTACTAATCGACTCGGTGAATATGATGTGTAAGAAGGGTGTTAACTGTTGTGCATATCGGCTCAGAAACGTGTTAAATATGTCATCAGGACCGGGCGCTTTCTTGGTACCAATTTGTAAAAGCAGGTTCAACACGCCTCACTTTGTTATGAGAAGCTCTGGCATAACGACGGCAGGCTCAGCCAAGGGTGTGCTTATTACAGCTGAACGCGTGAATACCGATTGAAAATAATTAGTAAATGTATTTGCTATACTGCCTTCATTTGTTACAACAGAGCCATTAATTTCTAAGTTTCTAGCACGATCCTCTGGTTTCGATAGATACCTCCAGAACTTTTGTGTTTGATTCTGCATAAAGTTCACTAGGGTATTTGAATTGAAGTTTTTTCTTGCAGTTCTGATCTCCGATTTTAACGTCTGGGAACGTTCACGTATGTCTTTGCAGGTATTCGTTTTTTTTCCCTCATTCTCTTCAATTTCTGTTTAAGGTGGATTATGTGGCGTGTTATCCAAGGAGACATATTCCCAGTTCTCTTTAGTTTTGCGGTAGGAAGATTTTTTCACAGTGCACGATAGCTTCTTTTAATTTCATCCAACGCTCATTACCAGAGCCAAAAGACTCAATTGAAAAATTACCTAGTGCCTCCTCTAAGTAATCTATTACGCTTTCGTCGTCAGCCCGGTTGTAGTCTTTAATTTATTTCAATACGCGAAGGGTTAGTGTAATGGTTAGGGCCCATATTTGTGTTGAGTACTGTGAACACTTAAACCTTATGATCCGAGATACCATCAGCTATGCTAATACTTGTTGATAATGATCCTGACACGAGAGCCAGGTTTAGCAGCGACTACGTGTCTCCCGGCACACGTGTGGGTTCTTTGACAATTTGGGATTAAGAAAAACTGAACATTATATCCAAAAGTTGCTCAGAAATCTGCCTCCCTTTTGTGCCCTCAGTTATTTCTTGCAAATTTAGGTCCGGAAAGATGTTATCTCCTGTTAGCATTATCTTAGTGCGTGGGTTTGTCACGCTCTGTAGATAGCCATGCACTTGCGCTAAATATTCATCTGGTGCTCCTCGACATCTATAAATAGCGCCTACAAAGAGCGAGTTCTCATTAGGCTTAACCCTAGACCATGTACTGTCGTGATTTGCTATGCCTATTTCTCTTTTGAAGGGTATGTAGCTCTTCATCGCAATAGCCACTCCACCTCCACCCCCGTCACGATCTATGCGTAACAATGTATACGAGGAGGGGGCTACTTCTGAATCACGGTTTTCAGGATGGAGCCAAATTTCTGTGATTATGATAACATTTGGAGAGTACAGTAGTAATAATTCTTCACATCTATCAAGTTTATAAACGATGCCATATGCATTCAAACAAAGCAACGACAGCAAGACAGGATTCCCATTCCGTCAGGCGGTCGTACCCCTGCGCCCCGTATCTCCAATATCCATCCAATTAGCCTGCCGCTCTGCTTACAACGACTCGGTGACTCGGTCGGGTGTTCGAGCTGCAACGATGTGCTTCTTTGATCGTGTGTTCTGTGTTTGCTTTAATGAAATGTGACTTAGTTCGCGTGCGCGTAGGTGCCACAGACAGCTTGTGCCTCGCTGCAAACTCACCGTATGAGTGGCGCGCCAGCCAAATGTGGACCAACGATGTTCGTTTGGCGGGGTGCGTTCCCTTTGCCTCTGGTTGTCGTTGAAAGTTCGGTGGACGTCGCAAAGAAATAATGCGTATTGTTAGCGTGCCACTGCTCGTCCACTATGCACCGGCATGTATGCTGGGAGTAACATCGCAGCACCGGCAACTTGGAGGGCGCTTTTCGACCGCGTCGTACCATTAAAAAGGTGAGTAACCGTGCTTGCTAAGTACACACGTGTTGTGCGTGCTTCTCGTGTGGGCATAGAGTGCCTTCCGAACGTAGGAAAGAGAACTCCCACGACAATAGTGAAGCCTATGCCGATGCTTGCTGGGTGTCAGAGTTTAGTTGCGCAAATTTATTGCCATAATGCGGAATTGAAAATCTTGATAAGCGTTTTCTTCCGATGAGAAAGATTACGTTCGGAAATAATCGTGTTGATCGGGCGCGGTGTGCATACAGCTGCGCGCTGTGTTGATCGGACGCAGTGTGCATACCATTGTTTAACAATGGTATCGCGAGACAGCTGTTAACCCTCAACGGTTTATTTCGCTGGTCGCGCGCTGAAGACGATGACGCTGGCCATGATGATGAATATATACAGATGAAGAAGATAAAGGTGTAATATAATGCTCACACAATTTCCCCGCGCGTGGAAGCGGCCAACCTGGCCCCATGGTTATGGCGGGAAACGCCGTATGAAAGGTTTTAAACGCAAAACATGCACAATCTCTGTGGAATGGCAGCGGCCGTCCAAAAGCGGTACAGCTGGAGTGACACGATAGTTAACTGGCGAAGTCTGTTCCCGAAGAATGTAGGGCCCGATAAAATGGGACTGAAATTTCTCGCACAATCCAGGAGTGCGAACTGGGGTCCACAGTAACACTTCGTCCTCAGGGTGGAAGGAAACGACACGGTGAGATGCATCATAGCGAATTTTGCGGTCTTGTTGAGTGGCGTCGGTGTTGAGGCGGGCACGTTGGCGACACCGGGCAACGCGCGAAACGAACTGCTCTGCACTGATATGGACGAAGGCACGGGGACACCGAAGAAAGAAGTGTCGACGATAGTGAGCGGTTGGCGACCATACACGAGGAAAAAGGGCGAGTATCCCGTAGTGCTTTGGACGGCCGTGTTGTATGCGAAAGTGACGAAAGGTAGAATGACATCCCAATTGGTGTGGTCCGGGGATATGTACATAGATATCATGTCGGACAGCGTGCGATGAAAGCGCTCTGTGAGACCATTAGTTTGAGGGTGGTAGATGGAAGACGTTTTATCGATGGTATTGCACGTACGGAGAGCATCGTCGAGAAGTTCAGAGAGAAAGGTCCTGCCGCGGTCACTCAAAAGGACACGTGGGGCTCCGTGCCGTAAAAAGATGGCTTCCAAGAAAAAGGCTGCAACCTCCTCTGCGGATCCCAAAGAAAGTACGCCTGTATCAGCGTGCCGTGTCAAGTGGTCTACAGCTGTGACGATCCATCGTTTACCGCCAGTGGCTAAGGGTAGCGGTCCACAGAGGTCGATACCAACGACTGCGAAAGGAGCTTCAGGACACGGGACAGGTTGGAGCAGTCCAGCCGGAGGTGAGGTCAGTCGTTTGCGGTGTTGGCAGAGCGAACAGGAAGCCACGTATTTCGCTACGCTGGTTGCAAGTCCAGGCCAAGAGAAGCGGCGGCGAATTCGCTCGTAGGTTTTATGGAAACCAAAGTGACTGGCAGTGGGATGGTCGTGAAAGGTCTCCAATATGTGGGCCCGAAGTGATCGAGGAACGACGGGAACCCAACGGTGTGCTTCGGGATGGAACACGTACCGGCACAATATCGAATTTTCCATCTTGAAGTTCTTCAACTACCGACGGAGCCGAGTATTAGGTGTTGGAGATGATCCGCGAATACGTTCCATGACGAAGTGGCAGTAGGATTCATTACGTTGGCTAGAGGCAAACGTATCAGAATGGCTGGATGGGAGCTAGTCGAGAGCTGCGAGCGAAGGGAATGCAGGCGACGCGCCCTGCGGTTTCCTCACGGAAGGTGGTAAGCAAGCAGCGTTTGAAGACGAAGTTAAGGGACCACGAGAGAGAGCATCGGCATCCTGGTATTTCTTTCCAGATTTGTAGGTGACGTCGAAGTCGTATTCTTCTACACGGAGTATGCAACGGCCGAGACGTCCCGTTAAATTCCTTAGCGTCGCCAACCAGCACAAGGCGTGGTGATCAGTAACAACCGTAAAGGGGCGGCCGTGCAGATAAGGCCGTAATATTTGGACGGACCAAACAATGGTGAGACACTCTTGCTCGGTGATCGTATAATTTTTCTCTGCAGCTGTTAGCATGCGACTTGCGTATGCAAGCACGCACTGCATAATTCGGCAAGCACGCATTTGGCATTCGTCCGACCATACGTAAGGAGCTCCAGAAGGAAGAAGTAGGTTGATGGAGCGGCGCCGCAGTGGTGGCAAAGTTATGTATAAAGCGCCGGAAATACGAAGCTAGGCCAAGGAATCTACGCAAGTCTTTGGCGCGTTGAGGCCTGGGGAAGCGGAGGACAGCGGTAATCTTGTCGGGGTCGGGTCGAAGGCCCTCTTTGCTGACAAGGTGTCCGAGCACTTTAATGGTTTTGCTGGCAAAGTGGCACTTTTTTGTATTCAGCTGAAGGCCAGCAGCTGAGAGGCATGTCAGGACTTCGCCGAGGCGCTGCAAGTGCTGATGGAAGGTCGACGAAAATATGATGTTGTCAAGGTAGCATAAGCAATTCTTCCACTTTAGGCCCCGTAGTACGGTGTCACTCATCCGCTCAAATGTGGCGGGAGCATTACGCAGGCCGAAAGGCTTTACGTTAAATTCGTAAAGTCTATCGGGTGTGGCAAAGGCAGTTTTCTCCTTGTCTGCTTCGTACATGGGTATCTGCCAGTATCCGGAGTGCAGAACAAGGCTCGAGAAATACTCCGCGCCTTGTAATAAATCTAACGCATCATCGATTCGGGGCAGTGGATATACATCTTTGCGGGTTATTTTGTTCAAGGCACGGTATTCTACGCAAAATCGCACTGAGACGTCTTTCTTACGCGCGAAAACGACAGGTGACGACCAAGGACTTGAAGATGGGCGCATAATGCTGCGTTTCAGCATGTCGGCAACGTGGTTATTGATGATCTGTCGTTCAGCGGAAGAAACGCGATATGGCCGCCGGCGCACGATGGTACTTCCATCTGTGTGTATGCGATGAGCCGTCGCAGAAGTCTGTTCCAGAAGAGGAGAGTGGACGTCGAAGCAGTCTTTATGCTTGGATAATAACGCCAGTAACTCGCCCGTCTGCTTTGGTGTTAGATCGGAGCTGACGGTACTAGCGAGATCAGAAGTAGGGACCGAATCCATAGCTGTGGGTGGTTGTGAAACAGCACTACTCGAGGTAAGCACAGAGACAGGCTGAGTGTCCAAGACGCACATGAGAACGGCGCCTTTAGAAAGCAGGGCTGGCTCATTGGTTGTGTTGAGTACAGCCAAAGTGGCCATGCCGTTGGTGAAGCGAACAAGGCTGGGTGCCAGAGCAATTCCTTTGGATAAGCAACGGGCTGATGATGAAGAAACGTCACCATCGGTGATGTCAGGGTTAACTGCAAGGAGTTGTTCGCAACCAGGGGGCACCATAAAAACGTCAGCAGTTCGCAAGCGAAGGCGCGGTTCGTGCACGTCGTCGGAATTGTCGGTCTCTGTCAAGTTAACGAGGCGTTCACGGCACGAGCTGAAAGCCGACGCCCAAGAGAGAAAATCTCACCCTAGTATAAGCATGTGAGCACAGGAAGTCAACATTGCAAACTGGATATGGTGGCGTATCCCGTCGATCGAAACTCTAACGGTGCATTGCGCCGATGGCCGAATCACAACATTATTTGCACCACGAAGAGCTCCACTGTAAGGTGTAGCAACTTTGCGTAGACGAGCGCACAAGCGAGCGTGAATATTAGAAATAGCTGCTCCCGTATCAAGCAATGCTAGGACTGGTACACCTTCTACTCCCACGAATAAAGTATTGGCCGGGCACGCTGGAGGAATTGTAGTCTGTGCGAGCCATGCACCTTTCCCTCCAAAAACTGCAGCATCTTGTTTTCCGATCGGTAGTCAGGAATGCGGGTGGCCGGTTGCAGGGGTGATGTCGAGTGTCGGAGAGGGGAGGGCGAGCGGCGGCGCCTGGACGGTAGTTGCGAGGCGCTTCGGGAGGTGGAGAAAGTGAGCGTGGGGAGAGCCGGCGCTGGTAAGGACTCGGAGGAAGCAACGGGTCTCTCTCATAAATATCGTAGCCACGCCGTTCGTCCTGTTGTCGTATTCGGCAAAAACGCGATAAGTGACCGCGAATACCACAATAATAACAAATGGGGCGGGATGTAGGCCGGGTAATGTAAAATCCTGTGGCAGGCGGACAGGGTGGTAGAGTCGCCAGATGGTTGGCGACACTACCACCCCGTGGTGTAGCCGGAGCAGGAGGCGCTGTCCAAACGAACGCTGGTTGCATAGCCGCAACCTGAGCATACGAGGTAGATGGCGAAGGAGCGCCACAGCTCGCAGCGCCGGTCATGGAGGATAGCTCCTCGTTGATGACGTCGCGCAGGCCAGGAACCGAAGGCTGAGGCTGGAGAACGGGAGGACTGAGCAGGCCACACGCTTCGAGCTCTTTGCGTATGAAAGTCCGAATCATCATACGCAGGTCAGTATCCGACGAAGGAGGCCCGTCACCGGCGACAGGTTGTGAACGAATGGCCTGCAGTTCGTCCAGGTGTGGGCAAGTCGCGATCACATCGTTAACGGTATTAAGATTCTTGATCGCCTGTGCGTTGAACGCGACGTGAGCAATGCCCTTTTGGATGTGACGAACACGCTCAAATTCCGTCATGGTGGTGTCAACGCGGCGAAGAAGGGCGAGGACGTCCTCCATATAAGATGTGTATGTTTCCCCGGAAAGTTGCATGCGTCCATCAAGCTTTTTCTTGGCGACCTCAGAGGGCATGTTGAGAGCGCCAAAAATCTGCCGAAGCTGGTGTTTGAATGCCGCCCAGTCAGGCATGGTGCTCTCGTGGTTGAGGATCCAAGTCCTGGCAACGTCAGTGAGGTAGAATGCGACGTTGCGGAGCTGGTGTACGTCATCCCACCGGTTAGACTCATTCACGCAGTCATAATTGTCCAGCCAGTCATCAAGGTCATCACTACGAAGGCCAGCGAACATGGTGGTATCGCGCTGCCGCGTGCTGACGGTCCATGAAGGAACAGCCGGTGGAGCAGAGACGGTTACGCCAGAGGCTCCTGGAGGATCTTCTTGGGGCATCCTGGCGGAAAGGTGGAGCAAACGACGGCCTGAACGAAGCTCCCGGGAAACTCGAAGGCGCAGAGGACCAAGGGATCGAAAGCAGCTTCCACCACTTGCGAGACAGCTTTTAAGCCTGAACGGTTTATTGCGCCGGTTGCGCGCTGAAGACGATGACCCTGGCCATGATGATGAATATATACAGATGAAGAAGATGAAGGAGTAATATAATGTTCACAATATTTACAATTATTTCTGTCTTCTCAGAATAACTGCCACTGGCTAATACACATTTGATGAGCTCGAATTTCTCGAAATGAAATAGGAAGGCCAGTATTCATTGTGCTGCAGTTACTTAAGTAGTGAGGTGTTTTCTAGTAAGCTTGCTGTATTTTCTCTCACTTTCTTCACATTCTTTGCTAAGCTGCCCCCATTCATGCTAGCAGGCATTGTAGCAGTTGTGAGTGTGTCTACCGCAGCAAAGTCGCAGCTAGTTTGCACACACTACAGGGTGCCAACAGATACCCACCACTGTTCTTGTGCATTTCTGAGAACCAGCCATTTCCACTCGGCGAAACTTGTAGTGTCAATTTGAATTTGCCGGTCAGTTCACGTAACTTTTCAGGACAAAATTTACGCAGTGCGGGAAAGGAGATCATACAACATGACCTCGGCTAACAACTGACTGTTTAAGGTGATGGAAGGATTACCAAAAATAGCACTGGATGTGCGCTTGTGTTGTGCACAAGTTAATTTTAGAGGCAAGGTATAAGTTGTAATACAAATGCATAAAATCGCAATAAACGGTGTTTGGATAAAAACAGTTGTAATCTAGAAAGGCTGCCTTTTCTCATGCGTTTATAATGGGGGCGGGCTCACACTTATTGCTGTTTATGTGGTGTGCCTGACTGATTTCTCTTGCCAATTTTCAACCATGGGTGAAAACAGATAAACAATCCTAATCCGGCCTGAAGCCCCATTGCGGATATCTGTGGCCAAGTCTGACGAGCATTCTGGTCTTTTGAGTGAAATATGGTGATCTCATACGCACATATTTAGGCACCAGCCAGTCTGTTCTATGTACATTTGACCACATGTGAAAGGAATACAGTACACTGCCTCTGACACGTACTGGACAAATTTGGTGTTATCATTAACTAAGCAAGCCACGCTTGCCTTCTCGCCTTTCTCAATTCAGTTCTGAACTGTTGTGCATATGCTGCCTACTGTATTTTTTGATGGTACAGGCATTGGAGGCTTGCTTAGTTAAAGATACCCAAAATTGGGGTCGTATCTGTCAGGGGCAGCGTAGTCTATTCTTTCGATCACGTGAACATTTGGTCCATTGTATATCGGGCATGCAGACTAGCCGGTGCCTCAGCATGCACCTAGGAGAGCACCATAATTCACTCGAAGGACCAGTGTGCTCGTCCCATTTGACCATCCATTGAGACGACAAGCTGTGCACTGGATTTAGATTGTTCATCTGTTTTGTTCGCCTATGGCAACTAATTGATACAACACATCAGTGAGGAATGCCACATCTAAAAATAGGACGTGTGTCAGTCAACGCTCATTATGATTGCATGACAAAGAGGAATACTCTCTAATGACATAGCATAGCAATCACCTTAATTAAATATTAAATTCTTCTTATGCAAATTTGGTTATCATGCTTCTATGCATTTGTTGTTCAACTTGTGCCCTCCCTGTGAAAGAGCGCTCGGGTGTAAACGAAAAAAAAACCAGACATGGTGTGGTGTATTTCTTAATTGGGATATATGCCATCATACCGGCGGCCAACACAGGTATGACAGTAGGCTTGAAATGTACGAGAACTATACCAGTAGCTGGTGCAAATATTCTATAAAAACTGGCACTTGAATGTCTCAAGGGTGCATTGGCTTGCCCGTACACGAGCACACCTATGCCCATTTTCATCCCAAGTAATCAGATAGTGAGAAGGTTTTCCAATTCACGCTAGCAGTCCACAGACTGGTGTCCTTTGTCAAGTAGGAACCGATACAGCCTAAGTAGTTCACAACATGTACACACGCCACAGCTGATCCACGTTGCATGTTGGCACAGCCAAGAGCGATGCTTAGATTTCTGCTTACTGTAGTTACTGCTGCACCCATAGGCCACACATTGGTTCCTCAATAACTTTGTGTGAACCGACATCACATAAGTTTTTCGCAGAACTAGCTATAACATCTCCAGATCATCCTGCAGCAATTGATACAGCATGTATTTCTGTGGTTGATTGCCAAATTTTGTTAATTTTTTGTCCTTTCTGCCATGCAGGATACACGTGCACTCACTTCAAGACGACGACCCTCCCCCTCAAGAACAGCCTCTCCTGAATGATAAGTAGCGAGATTAAATGAAAGGAAACTCTCACATCCGTAACTAGACTGATACTGTGTTTTCCTTTCATTTAACCTCCTTCTGTATGTAAAGAAGCATTCATATGCCCAATAAATGTTTTTGTTATATTTCTTTCGTTGAGTAATGTCTAACATGCAGCATATGTACGGGCCCACGTACATGTTGTCAAAACTGCTGCATATTCGCTGAACATACATACATGCATACAGGCTGCATGTATCAAGCACCGAAGACAGTCACGCACAGGTCTGTGTTTGACTGTGCGCAAAATGTCTGTGCGCAATAAGGTCTGACTGCTATTGGGACACATCAGAAATTGTTACCACACGTGCTGGCCAATTTCGTTATAGCAGTGCTATGAGCACCAGCAGTCTAATGTATAAGCCAATTAGAGATTCATTAGGAAAACATGAGAAGGTCACCAGAAAACTGCTTTGAAGCGCACATTGGGAAGACGTTTCATGCTCACAAGAAAAAAACTCATCGAGAATTTAGCAGAAAGACGGTGGCCAATATCTTTTACAATAACATTAGGAATACATCAGAAAATTCCAAAGAAACTCGTCAGAAAGTCTAATGGTTGTGATGTCAAAACTCATAAGACTTTTATATGAAACTCATCTGATATTTTATTAAGGGTCGCGCTCACCTTGGGGGCGATAATGGCTATAAGGCTGCGTCCACGCATCCGATGACGCCGTGAATAGCACGAAGCCGAAGGAAACCCTCCTTAACGACCGTCGTTCACTCGGCCGTCTTCGCAAAATAGACCCACTTGTTGCGAGCCCCTGCGTTTACGACATCCTCTCCCATGCGTCGCACGCATTCACCCGCAGTAGACTGCGACACACGGACGGCCCCATCGCGCCGTACGGACGCTTGGAAGCTCCCGGCGGCGAAGAAGCTCAGCGCACGCAGCAACGCTTCTAGTTCCCCCGCCAGTTCCTCGCACAACAACCACCCCGTTTCCTTCGAGAGACGAAAATGGCGCCGAAAATGGTCATTCGGCATGCCAAATCCGTCGTCTGGCTCTTCGTGTCCACGTCGGCGACGGCAAAGAGCCACCGCCATAGCGATGTGCGGGGCAGCCATTATTTATTCCTATTGAGCTGCACCTGTATCTGGCAGTGCCATAAATTTGTCTTATGCCACGCATAATGAGTGCGTCAATGTCCCTTTGACGTATGAAGTTTTTGCGGGTTCCTGATGTGTCGTTATTGACAGACAAAATGGGAGCGGCCCAGTAACTTTGGACCAATGGTAGAGGGGTGATGGCGGCAAAAGGCATAAAAACAAGTAATAGAACTCTTACAAAAATGCACCTCTGATCTAGCGACATTTCGGAAAGCACAACATGACGAGAGTGGCTTAGATCATCTGTTTTCCTCTGCGAATGAGCACCCCAACCCAAGCTGTTTTGTGGTACACGACATCCTCTACAAAAAAAATTATTCAGGCCAAGGAGCCTGCCTACTTCTCGTCGGTTCAGGTACACTACGTTCCCACGTTCTTCGCTTCACGCGCGACAATGCAGCCTGCGGCTACGTGGGCTTTGCGAACGTTCCACCGCATCTGGCAAAGGTTATGTAGGCGCAAGATGCGACACGACTCGAAAGAACACGTGTCGGGTTGCGAACAATGCAACGTCACAAGCGTCTCACGACTACGCCGCCCGGGCTTCTTCATCTTGTACCGCCTCCTAAATCTAACTTATAGTCTGTTGGTGTCGATCTCCTCGGCACATTTCCACGAACAATGCCAATCTTTGGGTAGTCGTCTGTGTCGACCATCTGGCGCGCTACGCAGAAGCGGCTGCAATACCTGCAACAACGGCCTTCCACGTATCGTAGTTTATGCTTCCCTTTGTAATTCTATGCCGGGGTCCTCCACGAGTCATCATCAGTGACCGCGGGCGTCAGTTCGTCGACAACGTCGACGAGACGATAATGTGTCTGTCTGCCTGTCAGTTCCGCCATGCCCCTAGGTATCAACCACAGACCAATGGACGTAAAGCGCACAAACAACACTCTTGTGAACACGTTATCCGCTTATGTCGATTACAAGTACAAAAACTGGTACGAAGTGCTACCTTATATCACTTACGCCTAAAACATCGCCAAGCACAGAATCACAGAGTACCCTCCATTTTATCTTCTCTACGCTCGCTCTCCTCCCAGATGTCTCGACACGATTCTTGGTTTTACGCTGGACGTGAAAACTTCTCTTTCCGGGACATTGTGTTGAGCAGAAGCCCGTCACGTCGCACGCCTCCGAACGCTGGCGTCTCAACAGCGTTCAAGGACGCGCGCCATCGGTCCGAGTCTTACGCCGAAGGTGACTTCGCGTGGTTCTGAACACGGGTCCGCAAACGTGGTCTGTGTCGGAAGTTTCTGGCCCGCTGCTCCGGTCCAATCATCATTGTCGACCGCCTCATTGACGTCACGCATGTAGTCCCCCGCGTAACAAGCAATGGTCGCCACTCTAAAAGGACACAGGTGACACATGTCGCACCTTAAGCCATTCTACACTCGATCTTCTGAATGACTCGTCCAGCGTGCATCGCCTGCCAACGGAGAACTA
Organism: Dermacentor variabilis; assembly: GCF_050947875.1. Lineage (NCBI taxonomy): Eukaryota > Metazoa > Arthropoda > Arachnida > Ixodida > Ixodidae > Dermacentor > Dermacentor variabilis. The sequence goes on from NC_134575.1 coordinate 166,705,527, forward strand.
ACACGTGCGAGCGCAGTTTGGATGAAGAGGTGAACGAAGTTGTGCTGGCGCGCGTGCAACTGTGTGAACTGCTTTCGTTGAGCGAAACATTTGCATTCTTCATCTTGTAAATTCACATGAACCCTCGTCACAATTTTATCATTATTAAAGTTATCACATATAATCTTTTTCGCTAGTCTCGTTTGATGAAGACATCGATATTTGTCATGCGCTCTGAGTCCGATGTAGAAATCGCTCATTCATATTTATTTTCTTGTATTAGAATTTGCGCTGCCACTATCATTATTCCACAAAGACAATTAAAAACTCAACAAATGCTACATCTCGTGGAATAAATTACGAACAAACGGATATAGGGTTTTTGCAAGCTTCATTATATAGCAAAATATTATAGCGCCCGCCTAATGACCCACATGATTTTGAACTTGTGTGTTCTAAAACAAGCTCAAATCTTTCTTTTGTCTATTAGTGAGCTTCATTTGTCACACAGTTCATTACCATTTCGCAAACATTTGTCGAGCTGATTGAGAATGGTCTCCGAGGTGTTCGATGAAACTCATGATGTATGCTAAAAAGATTCAAAGAATTGTGCTTCATTTTCATTCAACGTCGCTCTAATGACTAGCACGTCAGCATTGCTCTATCGCTTCATTCGATCTATGGAACTTCTGAATACAGCGCCCTGATTGTCAGATCCGCATCTTTCAAACCACATTGCGCTTGGGCTCGTCGCTGATCTTCTTCAGGCATTGCTGCTAGGCAGGAGAAAAGCGTGAGAAATTTGCAAATGTTGCATTTAGTCAAACATGGTGCCGCTATGTTGCTGTTAATTTATGGTCTTTACACTTTCGATCCTAGTAAAAAAGATGTCACCCAAGTATTAGGGCAGAAATTGTTTGCTCTTACGTTCGTTTAGTCAACAACGTGTCTGTGGTAGTAGCTCACAAATGAGCAATAGTTTGTTTCAGCTACAATTCCGATTTCAGGGTAAATTGTTTCCTAGATATCAATTGCAAGATTTTTATTGAACGCCACGCGCAGGTTATTTGTTTCCGAGTTCCATCTTTATGTTTATACGAAGTAAAAACGTGATGGTGGTGAAATATATTTTCATTTTGTGCAAAATTGTGCTTCAGCGTGCAGCATCATTACCATGGCAATGTGGCATGGTGATTACATGTTTCTTTAAAATTGCATATTGTTATTTCCGCACTCATTGCGCATATGTTCCATTGAGCAAGAAGCAAAAGAAAACTTTTTTTTGAAAATATGACTTCAACAATAAAGAGAACATTGCGACTTTCTTTGTCCAGGATCTGCGCGACGTTGGGACACCTATACCTTCAACCATGCACCGTTTATGGCCGAAAGAGACTCAGCTGCAGCCTGCCGCGAACAATGCTTGCAGTATTCTCAGAGATGCTCTGTCATCCCTGCGGTTCTTCGGCATCGGGCCATTCAATACAGTGGAGACTGTGGTAGACATCGATCGTGGCCGCAAGACCACCTCCACTATCAAGCCCACTGGAAGAACCAGAATATTCTCGATCGTTCTACACCTATGGCTAGCCCGTTTACTGCTCAAGCTGATCATGGTGTTTCTCGGCAAGGGCAAAATAGGCGAGACTGGAGTCGAATTTTTGCGCACAATGGCAGCAACGTACGCTTTCAACCGTGTGGCTTCCTACCGACCCAGAATTTGCCACCTTTTTTGGAGCCTGGACAGTATTCAAGACTGGAGCGTGCCCCTAGGACGACTTCCTCATAATGCGCAGCTGTACACTCGTTGCGTCTGGGTCTACCTTTTTCTCAGGGTCGCCGTGGACATTTGCCAGGTTCTTTACTTATATTTTTGCTTTATTGCAGCATCTCTACGCGTTTGAAAAGGCACAAAACAAAAGCAAACACAGGTGTGTCTCTGGATGGAGTTAGGTCTCCATAACCATCAAAATTTTGCACGCTTCACTAGCGCCAAGCAATTAAACATTCCAATTTTCAGCGCCCCCATTTTATAATGCCTTTTCGCATTCTATGCGAATAAATTTTGTAAGCAGGTTTTCATTTGTTGTAATCTAGCTTGTGCAGTGCTTGGTGCTTGTATCACCTTCAATAACGCGTTCAGTTACTAAACTGCTCGAAGCCCCATGCGCAGTTCGTTCTGCTGCTGAACGTGATGACGTAGTTTCATTCACAGCCACAGATGTCGCATTGTAATGGCAGCCTGAAAAACTCTTCTATGCATACTTTCTTTAGCTTACCACAAATATACAGTCTTTGAAAGTTCGCACCCTTTGGAGAAATAAGCAATAAGTGTTCCTATAAGACAACCGAACAGATGAGATGGTCACATTGCTGACAGATAGTGACAGATAGTGACGGGTGGGGACATTGCTGACAATTGTGGTTATTAGGTTTCGTCGACCAGTTAATCAGTTTCGTTCCCATATTATAACCTTTAATGCTCAATCTCAAAAATCTGCTGATTTTGTATTAGCGGTCAATGCCATAGTGTTACAAATTCATGTTTAAGTTTCCTTCCTGGCCCTATTACTATGCTATTTATAATGAAGGGCTTTGCGCAAAGTTAAGCAAGCTCCCGACTATTTTACCTACCTCAGAAAATTTATTACTTTTCAATTACCGTGTCTACGTGGATCGTTTTGTGATTTTAAAAATTATTACCATAATGCTACAAGGTCTTGCCTACAAGTGCCACATTTCCCCTACCTTTTGCAGTGCGCAAGAGCTAATGGTACGTGAATTAACTAAATTTTCTATTTTGTCAATAAGACTATACCTGCCGATGAAATTACCAATACTTAGTGACGCTGCTGGTTTCAAATTTTCTAACTCGGGCGCCACAATAAGGCTGGCGTGGCACTCAGTCAGCCCTGGGGAGCTCAAATCGCATGGGACGAAGCTAACCTATCATCTGAGATTGTTACCTAATTCAATGCGCCAAAATGTCGAGTAAACCACCTGCAGTCTTCGGAATAATAATCACTCACCTTTCGGTCTTTCGGTTATGGCTTCCACTTTCCGGATAGACTTGACCATTGCGCTGATCCAATGGGACGGCTGCTTAGCTAACCTGATACTGCATAAATACCCGTAATAAGCGAATCAACGAGGAAGCGACAAGTGCTGTACATCCCTCTGATCGTTATTTCACACATGCACGTAGGCTTCGTACCTTGTATTTAGAAAATGCACTCGTAATTTCTCAAAAAACATGCAGAGGCAGGAATTCTAAATACCGAGGCACATATATGATAAAATGTTGAGGTACAAAATGGAAAATTATTGTAAAGGTTAGACCAAGTACTTTTAACTGATGAGTTTTACGGCTGATCCAATTGGTAGGCTCAAATATGATACCCGAGAAGCACAACGGTGGTTAGAGACATGCAAAACGCCTACACCGATAATTTCTTCAGCGTGATAAATGCGGGTCACAATAAGGCTGTTGCGAAAAGTACGTCCGACGTCTCCTTCTTTGTTCACATAGGTTAGATGGATCCGGCTTTGTCGTTACGGAAGTACGTATGACGTATCTCATTGGTTTTGCAACGTTTTACGTTCGGATACGTCGGGAATGAGCATGCTGAACCACTAAGTACATGTTTTCCTCGCGTCAGCGCTTCTTTGTGTGTTTTGTCTCTTTCGGCGTAGCGCGCGCAGATCAGCATGCACGTCCTTGCTGCAATTGTTCAGTCCACTTCTACAGCGTCGATGCGCGCTTTGACAGCACGAAAAACACATTGCATTCATTGGCCTTCGTAGCAATACTAAGACAACGGGTGCTTATCGCAAATAGGTTATTGCGACAATTACGCTTCTTTAACTACCAAAGCCCGCTGCCGAAACGTTCTTGCTCAGTTGCTCCCCTTTCGTAATCGAAGCCAGCGCATAGCGCACGTTATTTTTGAACGCGAACAGCGTTAAGGGCCACGTGTCGCGGAAAATCCGGCGTCGATGTCTTCGGATCTGACCGTGAGCAGAAGTTTCGCTATATATTTAGGTATATGTAAAAGCCAGAGTACCTCAGTCGCTCTCGATGGCTCGGCATTCGAAGGGGCACATGATTTGACGTAATACTTCTGGGAAACCCGCTAGTTGGAGAGAAGTAATTAATAAAGGGAAAATAAGACGTCCACCCAAACGTACCTAAGTGCTACAAAGCAAACCCATATACGGGTTCCTTGAAAGAAAACTTCACAGTTGAAGAAAAAATCGTCCTTGTCCGGGACTCGAACCTGGAACAGCCACGCTATGATCTGAGCTAACGAGGCGGCTAGCAGATGGCAGGCGGAATCAAAGTGGTGGTCGCGGGTAGGACTCCTATCAAAATTAGGGATAGGACTTCTAATCCATTGCCACATAGCGGGCAACATTGACGAATTTTCAACAATAATGATAGGATAGCCGTAGTGGTAATGAAGCTAAATAGCTGGTATAGTATAAAGGTAGCACAAGCCTACGCTCCAACTTCCACTCACAATGATGAAGAAATAGAACAGTTTTATGAAGGCGTGGAATCAGCGATGAGAAAAGTGCAAACTCAATATTCTGTAGTCATGCACAACTTCAATGCGGAAGTGGTCAAATTCAAGCTGGTGAACAAGCAGTTGGAATCTACGGCAGCGATTCTAGGAATAGTAGAGGACAGATGATAGTAGAACTCGTGGAAAGGAATGGGCTAAGAATATTGAATGCCATCTTTAGGAAGCCTAGTAACTGAAAGTGCACCTCGAAAAGTCCTAATGGAGAAAGGAGAAATCAAATAGATTGCGCACTTTCTTTTGATCCCAGCATAGTGCAAGATGTAGAAGTGTTAGTTAAGGTAAAGTGCAGTGATTATAGGGTAGTGAGGGCTAGAATTCACATCAATTTAAGAGAGAAAGGGCAAAATTGGTCCAGAAGAAACAGGCCAAGACAGATGCAGTAAGCGTAAAAGCAGGCCGATTCAGGTGGGCACATGCAAACAAATATGCAGCCTTAGAACAGAGAGATGAAGATGACATAGAGGCAATGAATGAAGCCATAACTACGCTGGCTTCAGAAGAAGCAATTGAAGTGGGAGGTAAGGCACTAACGCGACCAGTAGGCAAGCTCTCCCAAGTAACAAAGGACCCAATAAAGAAACGACAAAGAATGAATGTGTCAAACTCAAGAGATCAGATGGAAAAACCTGAGCTGTCAAAACTGATCAATAAGGAGAAAGTAGGGATATTCGAAATTATACACTGAGAAAGACTGAAAAAGCAGTACAAAACGGATGCAGCATTAAGTCAGTGAGGAGAAAACTTCGCATAGGACAAGCCAAGATGTAGGCACTGAAGGGTAAGCAGGGCAATATTATCAGTAATTCTGAAGACGTCGTAAAACAGCAGAAGAATTCTCTATGAACCTGTACTGTACTAAGAGCAGCCAAGCTACCACCATTCGAAGTAATAACGTACACGTTACATAGACTCCTTCTATAGCTTGCGATGAAAGTAGAAGGCCCTTATAAGACATTAAACGGTGAAAGGTGGCAAGGAAAGATGGAACAACAGTCGAGTTAAAGATATCAAGCTTCAAATCCTTGCGTCCCTTTGTACGAAATGTCTCACGGCTTCAAGCATTCCAGAGAACTGAAAGAATGCCAACATCATACTAATTCATAAAAAAGGAGCCGTTTAAGAATTTAAAAATTATACCCCGGTTACTTCACTTTTATATTGTATAAAATATACAAAAAGGTAATTTTGAATAGAATAAGGGCCACACTTCAATCAACAAAGTGAACAGGCTGGCTTTGGAAAGGGATACTCTGCAATGGTTCACATCCATATCATGAATGAGGTAATCGATAAATCTGCAGAGTACAATTATGTAACCTGTCTGGGTGGCTTTAATAGAATATGAAAAGGTATTCGATTAAGTAGAGTATCCAGCTGTCATAGAGGGATTACGTAATTAAGATGTACAGGAGGCTTACGTGAATATCTTGTGAAATCTTTTTAAAGATTGCACAGGTACCTTGGTTCTCCACAAGAAAAGTAGAAACATACCTATCAAAAGGGGTCAGCCAAGGAGACGCAATCTCTCCAATGCTATTTGCTGCATGCTTCGAAGAAGTATTGAAGCTTTTTTACTGGGAACGCTTAGTTGCGAGTATCAACGGCGGATATCTCAGCAACTTTCAGTTTGCAGATATTCTCCTGCTCAACAACAATGGGGATGAATTACTTCAAATGATTGAGGAAATGAAGAGAGGAAGTGTAAGAGTGGCGTTAAACATAAATATGCAATAGACAAAGGTAATGTTCAATAACCTGGCCAAGGAACAAGTTTTCAACATCGTCAGTGAGCCTCTACAGTCTGTGAAGGCGCTCATTTACCTAGGTCAATTACTCACAGTGGACCCTGGTCATGAGAAGAAAATCTACAGAAGGCTAAAATTCGCTTTGAGTGCATAGGGCAGGCATTGCCAGATCCTCAGTGGGAGCATTCCATTATCATTGAAAAGAAAGGTGTGCAATCAAAGCACTCTACCAATGCTAACATATGGAGCAGAGAAACGAGCATGTCAACAAGTTGAGGACCGCGCAAAGAGCGATGAAATGAAAAATTGTAGGCGTAACGCTAAGAGAGAGGAAGAGAGCGGTGTGGACCAGAGTGTGATAGCAGATATTCTAATCGACATTACGAGAAAAAATGGAGCTGGCAGGCCGTGTGATGTGTAGACTAAATAACCGGTGGACCAGCGCTACCGAGGATGGCACAAAACTAGGTGGGTTGATGAAATCAGGAAATTCGCAGGCACAAGGTGTAATTAGTTAGCGCAGGGCAGGGGTAAATGGATATGGCAGGGAGAGGCCTTCGTACTGCAGTGGACATAATGCAGGCTGATGATGATGATGACAGATCAACTAAATTATTGATTCAAATCCTTTCGGGTTGCAGCATTTCACAATTACGAAGATGTTGAAGTCGAAGCTGCATTGCACAAGTTAGCATAACGGTTAACTAACCAAAGCCTATATGCGCGACGCTTCTCAGAAGAGTTTGTAGCGACCGTCCGTCACCTTATTGTCCCTTCCGTGGGAGTCATTGCCCCCTGCTCGAACTGAAGCGGCCATCCGGCGAGGGCACCACAACTGCTACTCGGCAAGCCTGCTTTTACTCTTGAATAAGGTCATTCAGCTCTTCGTTCTGAACCTGGCGAAACCTGTATTACTTGTCTATGCTAAAGCTAACTCCAAGCAAGTGGGGACTCCTGACCTTCCCGTTTAGTTTTTCGAACACTAGCCATGAACGACGCTTCTCTTACTCGTACCGACAGAGACGACGCCACAATTATGCTTCCTTTCATCGCTGCAGAGCTCCAGCTTCCCAGCTTTTGCCCAAAGAATCCTGGAGTTTCGGCAAGTAGAAGCCCTTTTTCAACTCAAGCGCATCACTTAACAGACAGCAAGGTACCTGCACGTCGTCGCTACGCTACGCTCCCAGATCGTCCATGCCACAGACGACTTGCAAGCGCTTACGCCTTCGGAAACAGCATACGACGACCTGAAACGCACGATCCTGTAGCGCCTCGAGTCATCACAACAAAATAAGCTCCAACAGCTCCTCTCCACGGAACTCAGCGACCAACAGCCGTCACAACTTTTGCACCGGCTGCGTCAGTTGCTGGGTGGCCGCTCCGCAAAAGAGAGCCAGCTTCAAATTTTGCACTAGCTGTTCTCGCGGCGCCTCCCGCAGTACATTGATGACATCTGACACATCGCAGGCAGCTCCTCGGCCGTTTGGGCCCAATCAGTTTCGGCGGGCAACATTCGTTTCACTGCATGGGTTAAGCCATCCCAGCATCATAGCAACACAGCGGCTTATCGCAGAGAGCTTCGCCAGGCCAGGGATCAACAAACATTTTCGAAGCTGGCCAATAAGCTGCCAACGCTGTCAAGCTGTGAAAGTGTTCAGCGGTGCAGCTGTTTTGATCACGAGACAGGCGTTTCAATCACGTGCATTTAGACTTTGTAGGACCTCTTACACCCTGGAAAGGTTTCAGGTACCCCTTCACGTGTGTCGACCGGTACTCAAAGTGGCCTGAGGCGATGTCTCCACAAGACAACACGACCGAAACAGTGGCGGAAGCATTTGTTGCTGCGTAGGTGTCACGGTACCCTTGGCCTTCGCGCAACAACGCTGGGGACGAGTTTCAAAAAATGATTGAGGACCTTAACAGAGAGAGTGTAAGATACTGTTACGTAGGAAGACGCAGAAGAAAAGCTATATACAATTATATTTACAAGAAAATACGCTGCGCTTGGCCAAGACGCAACAGTACACGCTAGCCTCTAATCGTCGTTGTCGTCGTCTTCACACTGCTCACCTCTTCGTCATCGGAAGTACTGGTCAGTAGCACTACCCCCGGCGGCAGAAGCGCCGTCCCGGAGCGACTAAAGACCGGACTCGGAAGCAGTCCAGCAGGCCTTGAGCCTAATGACGTGAACGACATCACTAGATGCAAGAGTAGAGGACGATGTTGAAGTCACAGGAGCAATTTGGTACGCCACACACCTGGTGCAGCACGGGGTAGGGCCCTGTGTATCGCGAAAGGAGCTTTTCTGAATGTCCGACGTGACAGGCATCCACAGGAGAACAAGTGCACAAAGCGAAAACTGTACGTCACGGTGGCGGGCGCTGTACTGACGCTGCTGAGTGGTTTGCGAGGCCGTCAGTCGAGTACGGGCAAGCTGGGCGGGCATGGTCGGCGAGGGCGATGGCGTTGCGCACATACTCGCCGGTTGAGGTCGCAGCAGGAGGAAGTGCCGTGTTAAGGGACAGGGTCGCTTCGCGACCGTACAGTAGATAAAATGGAGAAAATCTGGCGGTGTCCTGCCGGGAAGAATTATACGTAAATGCGATGTAAGGAAGGGTAATGTCCCAGTCGTGGTGGTCCTTGGAAACATACTTGTGCAGCATATCGGTAAGAGTACCGTTTAACCGCTGTGTCAGACCATTGGTTTGAGGATGGTATGAGGTAGTCAGCTTGTGAGGAATGGAGCAGGGACGCACAATATCGCCGATAACTTTCGAGAGGAAGTCACGACCACTGTCAGTAAGCAGCTGTCGCGAGGCGCCATGAAGCAAGATAATGTCGCGCAAGAGAAAGTCCGCGACGTCAGTGGCGCAACTGGTAGGGAGAGCCCGCGTGATAGCGTGTCGGGTGGCGTAATCAGTTGCGACAGCTACCCATTTGTTCCCAGAGGATGACGGGGAAAGGGAAAGGTCTAATCAAACACGAAAGAATGGTTCCTCAGGGATGGTGATGGCTGGAGATGACCGGCAGGTAGCCCCTGAGGTGTTTGCCGACGCTGGCAGGGATCACAGGCAGCAACATACCGTCGTACGGAGCGAGCGAGTACAGACAAGTAGAAGCAGTGGCGGTCGCGGTCGTAAATGCGGGTTACACCAAGATGTCCTGCAGCGGGTGCCTCACGCATCTCATAGAGCACAGTCTGTAATAGATCTCTTGGCACGACAAGAACAAGATCAGATCCGCCAGGGAGGAAATTCTTTCGGTACAGAATGCCACCCTGGAGGTCATATCAGCGAACGGATGCGTCGGTAGGTGTGGAGCGCAGAAGCTCAATGAGTGTTCGCAGCGTTACATGGTTAGGTCTCGGTACTGCTCATCGCCGATGTTAGCGACGGCAGACACAGAGAAAATGGCGCTGGCGGTAACACTGTCGGCATCCTCAGGCTCGTCTACCGCGTAGCGAGACAGACAGTCAGCGTCCTTGTGTAGTCGGCCAGATTTGTAGATGACAGAATACGATTATTCTTGGAGGCGTAAGGCCCAGCAACCAAGTCTTCCTGTAGGATCTTTCAGTGAGCACAACCAACAAAGCACGTGATGGTCTGTGACAACGGAAAAGGGTCGGCCATATATGTACGGGCGGAACTTCCCAACCGCCCAAACCAGGGCCAGACACTCACGCTCAGTGATGGAATAGTTGAACTCCGAGGGTAAGAGGTGCCTGCTGGCGTAAGCTATAACATGGTCGTTGCGGCGCTGGCGTTGTGCCCGTACTGCGCCAATTACGTGACTGCTGTCATCAGTACGGACTTCGGTAGGCGCAGAAGGATCGAAATGGGCCAGAACGGGAGGCGTTGTGAGAAGGTCGATTGGATGAGAGAATGCAGAGGCCTCCTTATCGCTCAACTGGAAAGGGGCGTCTTTCTTCAAAAGATCGGCTAGTAGTCATGCTTTGGCCGCGAAATTTTTCACGAAACGGCGGAAATACGAACAAAGGCCGGTGAAGCTGCGCACATCCTTGACACACTTCGGAACAGGGAAGTGCGTGGCAGCATGGATCTTGCCTGAGTCCGGTTGCACTCCGTTCGCGTCAACGAGATGTCCAAGTACGGTAATCTGGCGACGGCCGAATTGTCAATTCGATGCGTTGAGTTGCATACCGGCTGGACGAAAATGTCCAGGACTGCTGAGAGGCGCTCGAGGTGCGTAGCGAACGTTGGGGAGAATACTATAACCTCGTCCAAGTAGCAGAGGCACGCGCACCATTTGAAACCATGAAGAAGGGAGTCCATCATGCGTTCAAAAGGGGCAGGAGCGTTACACAGACCGAACGGCATAACTTTAAATTGATAAAGACCGTCGGGTGTTACAAAGGCAATCTTCTCGCGGTCGAGGTGGTCCATGGCAATCTGCCAGTAGCCGGACCGAAGGTCAATAGAGAAATAGCGAGCACCGTGATGGCAGTCAAAGGCGTCTTCAATCCGAGGTAGGGGATACACGTCCTTTTTCGTAACCATGTTAAGGTGCCAATAATTCACGCAAAAGCGCCATGAGCCATCCTTCTTTTTTTACCAGTACAACAGGTGACGCCCATGGACTACATGACGGTTCAATAATGTTCTAGGCAAGCATTTTGCGAACTTCTGCGTGAATAGCTTGACGCTCAGCTGGTAACACTAGATACGGGCGGCGATGAATAGGAGGGGCATCGCTGGTATTAATGCGATGTTTACCAGCTGTAGTTGAGACCAAAGGACGATCGTTAAATTTAAAGATATCGTGGTAGGAAAACAGAACACGGTAGAGCTCACGAGCGTGCTCGGACGGCATGTCGGGGGCAATCATGTTCTGTAAGTCGGCGATGGTACAAGTTGCTGACTGCGATGGTTGAGGACGATCGGCTGAATTGTCGTCTACTGCCATCGATGCGACTGAGTGCTCCACGAATGAGCAAAGCTGGGCCAGAGACATCCCGCGTGGCAGCACTTGTGTCGTCAAGCCACAATTGACCACTGACAGGCAGGCGCAATTCACCGTAATAGATAAAACTGTATGAGGTGCTGTGATCCCTTGTGTAAGGAGGACGTCTTGCATAGGAGCCGCGGTGTAGTGACCGTCGGGCACTGGTGCGGATGACACTAAGTCAACGTAAGTCAGTGCGGAAGGTGGCAAGCGAACGAAGTCGACGGGACTGAGGCGACTGGCGTGTGGTTCAGCGGGAATCAGAAAGGTCAAGGCGGTGGGTACTGGAAGAACAATAGATGAGAGCAGAATGTGCGGAGAGGAAGTCTAAGCCGAGGAAGATGTCTCGGAGACAGTGGGCGATGACTGTGAATAGCACGGTAGTGGAGCGATAGGCGAAGGAGGCACGGGCGGCACACATATCAATTACGAGGCTGTTCCGCCATCGGCGACACGGACAACAGGCGTTGTGGCGGGCGTGATAATTTTCCTCAGCCGGTTACGAAGGTCAGCGCTCATTACCGACAAATGCGCCCCAGTGTCTATAAGAGCAGATACAGAAACGCTGTCGACTTGCACATCAAGAAGGTTCAGATGAGTGGGCAACGTCAGTAGAGGATTTGGTGGCGTAGGGAGCAATGCAGTATCACCTCGAGGCGCAGCATCGTCAAGTTTTCCGGCTGGGAGCGGTGTCCGAAGGGAGTCGGCGAAAAGGAGGGACGGGGCTGGAGAGAGCCAGATTGTCGTTATTGGGGTGAAGGCGAACGAGAATAGGGGCGGTTTGGCGCAGGAGAATCAGTGGAGCCTGCGGCATATCGACGACAAGGGCCACCTGGGGGGCGAGAGTAGGCAGTATAAGTAGACCGGGTCGGGGAGCTCCAGCGACTGCGACAGTGCCGAAAAATGTGTCCGATTCAATGGCAGTGAAAACAAATGGGCTTGTCGTCAGCAGTGGGCCATTCAGATGGGTCGCCAGAACGTGGCGGGTAATAAGATGCGAGACGGGGCGGAATCGAAGAAGCCCGGTGGGTATCAGGGCGATGGGCAGAGCAGATGGTGTGAAGACCCTTGTTTGCGAACTCCTAGCGGACAACTGCCTGGATCAGGGCAACCGTGACTGCAGGTGCGTTGAAGGAGCTGGAGTCGAAGGCAGCCGGATAAGCGGCCTCGAGCTCACGCCGGACGATCCTGGTAACATCGCCAGTGTTGTTGGGACGAGAACTGTCGGCACAGGAAGATGTTGCTGGGGTATTGGGCAGACGGGCAAATGGCTGGTCGATACGCCGGCTTTTAGCAAGTTCCAGGCGGCGGCACTCTTTTATAACTGAATCCACCCTCGCCACGTTGTTGAAAACGAGCAAGTTTAACGCGTCATCGGCAATGCCTTTGAGGATGTGGGAAACCTTGTCTGACTCAGTCACCCGTGCGTCCACATTGCGGCACAGAGCCAAGACGTCCTGAATGTACGTGAAGTAGGGCTCTGTTGACGTCTGCACATGGCGGGATAACGCCTTCTGTGCGGTACATTGGTGACCGTAGCCATCGTAGGTGGTGACGATGGCTAGCAAAATACACAAGTGAAACAATATACAAAATACATTAGTCAATGAAAATCAGATAGAAAATACAAAACTGTCTGAGAAAACAAATTAAGGGAATTAAATAGTCACAATGTAAAAGAAGTAAAACGAGGTGTTGCTCGAAACTGCATCAGTTGTCAACTTAACAAATTAATTAAAAAGTAAGAAGTCGCAAAGCTTTTGCTTAAGCGAATCCCAACTGGTAAGCTCATCTTCGTGCGTCCGAAACCAAACTCGAGATGTGCCACCGAGGTAAAAAACTACGTTGGCGAGCATGATAGTAGGGTCCCACCGGTTATTGCGGCTGACGTGCTCGTACAGGCTGATGCAGTCCTCGACGTCTTCCCCATATTTGCCCGAGAATACGCCAGGATCACGGGGAGCGGGGAGAGCGATGTAGGTTGTCGAAGTGGCAGCAGGTGTCGGAGGCGGCTGAGTCGAGTTGTCTTCGCCGGGAGCCATGAAGGAAGGCTCGACGTACCGTCCATTGCGAAGCTCCGTGACAATGTACAAGGAACGGCCACCTCCACCAGGTATGTTATGTAGGAAGACGCAGACAAAAAGCTATATACAAGTATATTTACAAGGAAAGACGCCGCACTTTGCCATGAGGCAACAGCCCGCGCTAGCCTCTAATCGTCGTCTTCACACTGCTCGCCTCTTCGTCATCGCAAAAACTGTTCCGTAGCAATATTATATGCAGAAAACAAAGGCAATGATGAAGAGCCGGGCAAGGGTACAAGAGTTCACGATCGCCAGTTAGCCTCTTGAGTCTGTGAAGGAGCAGGTTTACATGGGTCAATTACTGACAGGGAACCCTTATCATGAGAAAAAAATTTACAGAAGAATGAGAATGGTTTGGAGCTCATACGGCAGACATTGTCAGATCCTGAACGGAAGCTTACCATCATCAGTAAAAAGCAGTAAGTAAAATCAATGCATTTTAATGGTGCTAGCAGATGAGGCAGAAATTTGGAGACTAACAAAGAAGCTCGAAAAGAAGTTAAAGAGCGCACAAAGAGCGATGGAACGCAGAATGTTAGGCATAACGTTAAAAGACAAGGAGAGAGCGGTGTGGATGAGAGAGTAAACAGGGATAGCCGATATTCTAATTGACATGAAGAGTCAATTGGAGATCGCAAGGAGAGGCCTCTGTCCTGCATTGGACATAATATAGTCTGACGATGTTGATAATCACTGACCGAGTCAGACAATTCGAAAGCTCGCTTTTTACTGGCCTGGCGAAACTGCTCGGAACTTGCCTTTATAACACCACGGCTTACCGCCCACAGAGCAAAGGCATCGTCGAGCGTCTCCACCGACAAGTGAAGGCGTCATTGACCGCCATGCTCGACAGACAGCATTGGAAGGCTGCGTCTAGTACTACTAGGGCTGCGAACAGCAATCAAGAGTGATCTCGGAGTCAGCGCTGCGGAGATGCTCTATGGATCAGCAATCCGCGTTCCAGGCCATTTTTTCGGCACCCAGCAAGACACTCCGCCAGAGGCCAAGCAGCACTTAGGCTACATTCGTGGTTCGACCAGGCCCAACCTACACCGACACGTATCGACCGCTGGCGGCTAGTGTTTAGTTTCCCGGCACTGGACACAACTACGCACATCTTTCTGTGAGGCGACTCTATCAAGCCATCATTGACTCCTTTCTATGAATACCCATTTCGTGAGGTTTCGCGTTCAGAGAAACGCTAAAGGTTGATGTTCGCGGCAAAGAAGAGCCAGTGTCGTGCGATCGCGTGAAACCCGCTATCTTGAACATTTATTCTTCATTCCGGCCGCCATTGACACCTAAGCCTATGGCACTCCGAGGGGTGGGGGAGGGAGCTTGTAGCGACCATTCGTCACTTCGTTGTCCTTGCCGGGGGCTCATTGCCCCCTACTCGAAGCGAAGCGGCTGTCCGACAGGGGCTCTATTACTGCCACTCAGCAAACCTGCTTTTAGTTTTAATAAAGGCAGTCGACTTTCCGTTCTCAAGCTCTGAAAATGTGCATTACTTGTCTCCGCTAAACCGAGCCCCCTAATTAATTGACTGACCGCTGAATGTTTTTGAAGTCGCCTACAATTTTCTTTCGCGTGAGTCGCCGTTGTAGTACCGTTTAATTTTTTGCAGAAAGCAGTTCCTTCCTTACACTTGTTCGTAAGGCTGCTTTAATCATACTTATAGGGAAATGACTAATGAAAATCTTAAATATTGATAGCGCTAGTTACAGCACCTTTATGGCTGCTTCCTCATCGTTATGCATGCGTTTAAAATAGATTTTCAGGTGTGTCAGCAAAATATACGCACTTTCACTTCATTGCTACTTCGTCTACTTAATACAGTGAATGCTGTAAAGAGTGCGTTCTACGTACAAATGATCGAGAATACACGTGCACTTGTTCACTTCGGTGGTATTCAGCTCCAATGTGGAAGAGGGCTGGCTTTTCAAGAAAAACACACAGTGGCTATTTGTGGTTCAATACCTTTTAGGTGGAATGTTAGACTAGAGAGTACGTAAGTAAGAAAACAGGAATGAGAAAACATGCCCGAAAACAAAAACAGCTTTTTGACGAAGAAAGAAACTTTGGATCGCAACGTGGCATGCAGAGGCGCTGCCGCAGCGCCACCTATTATGGCCTGCAGATTAGTTAATCTAGTTATATTAACAATTGTCTTGAAACTGTTAAGGTTTCTTTCGCAATAAGTTTGTTGGTTCCGCCCTTTTGAAGGTCCGCCCTTGTGTGCTTTACGTACATTCTACACTGTTCTCTCGTTCTATAACGTGTTAAGCGCCTACAGCCACTTGTAAAGATCATTTCGTTCAGCGAGCCAGCCATCCGCTGCGCTAGCACTGATTGCCGTCGACATGTGCTACGGCACGCACTTGTGGAGGTTTCTAGCTCGCACATCAAATGACGGGAAGGTATGTGCGTCTGATGAGGCGCTCTCAGCGTATTCTGCCCACTCTGCTCCAAAGGTAGTGCTGAATGCAATTGCCAAGAAGCGTTCTCCTTGTGGATCTGCCATTGCGCCGTATCTTTAAGGTGATCAACAGGATTATTCGCGTCCGACGTAGCTTTGAACACTTGGATTCAATAAAGAACACTTAGGCTGCCGCAGAGCGCCACTGTCAGGCCTTGAGCTTAAAACGAACGTGATTCGGTGCACCGCGCCGTCGGGCGCGTATACGGAGCGATTGCCTTAAGAAGCCGTGACCTCATTCTTGCCTAGACACATTGAGCGTTAATGCCTCCAGCCATGCGGAACTCTTGTCAGGTTGTGGTGAGTAAACTGAGACTCGGGGAATTTTGGCTGCCTTCAGGGCTGAATGAGCTTTCGACTTATATTTGATGCCGTTGAGATTGATTTCGTTTTATGCGTATTTCAAGGTCTCTTTGGGAGGAGGTATAAAGGCTTTCATCGAAAAAGAGCTGCTCATCGAGTCCATCGGCAAGTCCTGGGAGCCAGTCGTGTACGCAGCTGCCATTGTGGACACTACAATTCGAAGGTGACCGTTGCCGTGGTATATTCAACGCAATCGCCTTTACACTGCGTTTGAGCAAACGTGACGTCACGGTGGTGCTGGTAGCAATGGTTTCTGCGGTACTGCGCACCATGGCTGATTTTTCTCGCCCCACAAACTGCCCATGATATTTTTAATAAGCTGGCAAGTTCAGTGTTTGTTACGCCAAGTGCCACATGAACTGCACACAAGTAAAGTAGCATAGCTCGATAAGCCGTTTTTTCCTGCAAATCCAGACAAACAGACAGTTTATTTTGCAAGACAAAGAAGACAAAATGCCAGGACTGGAGCAAAAAGCTGCTTTCCAGCAGCTTGACAAGGGCTCCGGCCCTGATTGCATCTCACCATAAAAAATATATGCATGATATACAGAAAACGCGTACATAATAGCTGGAATTGTAATAAAGAACATAAAATATCAATAGAACATGTGTTTAGATTGTAATAATGATATCAACTCGTGATTATTAGATAGGGTGATACATTGATATCAACAATATTATTTCAGATAGAATGCACATGTAAACGTGTTTAACGTGTGTCGAAGAACAATGCTTGAAAATCAAGATGTAAAAAAGAAAAAAAAAACAACACGTATCAAGGTGCATAGTACATATGGCAATATGAAACAATTTTCTGGTATACATTTAAACGCATTCTAATCACCTACGTAATTTGAACAGAACGTATATGTTTATTTTGATAATATCGCAGAGAGTAAATTAATGTGATCCGCAGACAACATGCGTTTATGGTATATGCACGTGTCCACTCACACTTAGTGTAATGCCCTCTTAATTTCTGCCAGGAATTTGTGCTTATATCGATAATTTTTTTTGAAAAGTTGTTCAGTAGCATCTGCGTTCTATTACGCCCATGTTCGGTCCGTGAAAAAGGAAACGCCCATATTTCGCGATTTCGAATCTACTGAACTTTATTACGTCTTACGCTAGTCACGTATTCTTTGCAAGATTAACATCATACATTTGATAAAAGGGAAAAACGATAAGTGCTGAAAATAATAGTCCTGTGTGAGAGTCATGCGCAACCTGAGTAACGTGGCGCAAAGCTCTTTCAGGCGAAGCTTGTATTCCCCTCACTCGTGTCGGCGTCGGTGTTGCGGTGCGAAAAAAAACGAAGTCACGCGAAAATAAAAAGTGCTTCTCGGAGTGCGGATTTGAACCACCGCCCTCCGGGTTGCGAGACCACAACGCTAAGCAATGCGCCATCCTTCCTTTTTTTTTAACATTCCACAATATCACTTTATTATAACATACCGTATGCAAACATTAGGAGCATCATGGACTGCCACGAGAGGACGTGACAACGATGAACATAGGACAGCTCACAGAGAAACGCTGCTGCGAATTTCAGCCGCGCCATACATTAGACAACTGATGCAAACTTCAAAAATTACTGAGCACCGGCATATCACCGCTGTAGAGTTATTGGTGTAAAAAAAAGAAAAAAGAACCAACGCCCAACGTGGGGCTCGAACCCACGACCCTGAGATTAAGAGTCTCATGCTCTACCGACTGAGCTAGCCGGGCCCCCCCCCCTTTTCTTTTTTACATAGCAGGTACCATGCACGGAAACGTTCTTTCTTCACAGCTTTTCTAACACACACACACATACACAGAGAATTGCACATCTATATAAGTATTCATCTTTGCTGCAGACGCTACTGCCACACCTGCCATCGCTTGATAAACTCATCTTCGCCGCCCAGCAGCGAACTTGTATACGCAAAAGCATCACAAAAGTGCGTCCACGCAGGTTTTCTAGTGCTAGGACGTAATCAGTTCGGTATCTCCAAATTGCATACAAACCTAGCAATAACAGGGTTTCAACACTGTTGTTATTTTTGTCATCTTCCCGTGTCAGATATCTTACGTTATGCCAATTTGGGTATATCTGCACGTCAAACACAATTCGTATGTTGTGCCAAAATAGTCCTGCATTTGTACAAAACCAAAATACGTGATGCAACGATTATGGATAGGGACAGAGCGGGCAGTCCGTTGACCAGGGCACGAGAGAAACCCTTGTTACGTAGCCATGTGTATACAGGTAGAACTTCGACATGTAACCTAACAAAGAAATCCTTAATCGCTGTTTTTACAGGATATTTTGGTAGACGCTTGAAAACGTCAGATTCCAGGTGGCTTCCAACTTGAGACCGATATAGAGGTGGTGGGAATAGCATATCTATAGTGTTCCAGTACAGACTCTTCCGTTTTACATTTTTTAGGTAGTCTTGAGAAAAAATTACCGACGATTACGTTACTTCCTAATGCGAAATTTGAGCGCAGCAAATAAGCTGTTTCACCTTTTCGATAGATTGAGGCAAACAAATCGAGCAACACATGTATGCGCTATCACAGAATTTTTTTTTTATATTTCCCGTACTCCTGGATCATCTCGACGGCGGCGACGGTAAGCTTCTGCTTCGGCGGCACGCACCTCTGGATTCTGACGGTGACGGCGCTGGGCCTCTGCTCTGGCAGCTCGTTTAGCAGCAGCAGCAGCAGCAGCAGACGGAGGACTTCCATCGGTCGTCTCGCTCATGGCTCAGAAAGAACTGGCAGATAATTTCGCAGTGGCGAACGGCAGCGGCAATTTCGGCTCGGGCGGTGCACATATACAGATCCGCCGCCACCGATCTGGCTCTCTGATTGCCACCGCACAAGGGTTGCATTGGAGGAGGAGCGAAGAAAGGAATTAAGTTCGAGCCGGCGCTGTGACAACCGGAGACTCGCAGGAAGAGGGGGGAGGGGGGCGGCGTGTACACCCAGCGGCAAACGATGGGGGCAGAAGCGCGCGCAGCAAGCGGACAACACGATAAAGGGAGGAGGGAAGAGATAGCAGCGACTGACTGATGCCGCTGACGCCGATAGTGAGTCAACCCCAGCTGCGGAGTTGGTTTCAGGGACAACGCCGCCGATGCCGACACAAACAATATGATACCCTCGCTTCCGCAGCGCTAAGAACCAGGTCTAGCCGTGGGAAGGTGGTCACGTATTCGTCGACGTGCCGGGGCCTACGTGAAATAACCGGCGCGTCGGCAACTGAAGAGCACCCTATCCGCCACACAAGAACAGGGGGGGGGGGAACCTTTCCTCCTCTTTCTGCATGGCGGCGACGGTGTTCTATGCAGTCACGTTATCTTGACTCTCTAGCGGCGTCAGCGGCATCCAGCGGTATCAGTCGGTCGCTGCTAGCGCTGGGGGGATGAAAGGGGGGCGGAGCTGGTTACGAGGCCGACGACAACGCCGACGACGACGCGAAACCCAGGAACGGACGCCAAAGAGCTGCCCTCTAAAACGCTGCTCGAAGAAGCGAGCTGCCTGCTCCACCTCCCTGTAGAAATTTAGGGTGCGGGCTCGTGGGACTCCTTGGGCACTTTCGATCCCCTCGCTTAAGTACCCTCCTCCTAATTGTTTGAAAGAATGACGTATAATATGGTGGGTTTGGTTTTTGAAAAAAAGGTACCTGTGAACTTTGAGTTTTACCTCTACGTTTACCAGCCCTAGGCCTCCTTTTGCCTTACTTAAGAATAAATTACTGCGCCTCATGCGCTCAAACCGTGACTCCCAAATGTATGTTGCGCAAAATCTATGCACTCGATTCACCTCAGCCGGCAAACAGGGCATCACCTGCGCTGAGTACCATATAGCTGGAAATAACACAGTGTTACACACAAAAGCTCTGTTCATAAGCAATTGCGCCATCCTTCCTTCGACGCATGCGTCCTTGAAAGGGGCTTTTATATACATGCAGAAGTAAACGCAGCGCAAGGCGCGATCCAATCACGGGCTTCCCCTCTCTCCTAGAGAAAGGGAGTGATCACGTGTTCGCTCACCTCGCGCTCGCCGTTTCCCGCCAGCTCAGGACCCGCGGTCACATGGAGAGGCCGCGTTTCGTTCGCTCTACCGAAGAGCAGGCTGCGTTGAAAGAACGACTGCGGTAGTGGGCCGCACGTCTTGCATTTGGCCGAAGAGCAGGCGTCGTTTGACGAATGCCGCCAGCAACTCGCTCGAGAAAGCGCTCGTCTTCGGCGTGCCGACCTCGCCGTGAGGGTGTGCGAAGCCGAGGAGTTACGACAACGACGAGCCGCAGATGCCGACCTTCGTGTGCACTTTATTTCGCAGTGGTCAAAGGGTGGTCAATTATTTTTTTGTAAAACAGATAGACTGCTCAATATTTTTAGACATTGCATAAGAGGCGAATATGAGAAGCAGAATACCTTTAGTTTTTGAGGAAGAGTGTCCTCACAATCTACAGTGTATACCACACACTCTAGCCATATTTACAATGAGGTGCTCAACATGCTTATCCCATCTTAAACGCTGATTGAAGGTTACTGCGCATGTTTTCACGCCGGCTGCAATATTAACTTTTCAATTTCCAAGAAACGTTTCGAAATCACCATTTACATACTTTTGTTCAGGAGTAAACAGTATTTCTGTGTTTTTATGTGTGTGTGTGTGTTTATATTTGATAAATTTGCTCTTCAACACAAGAATAGACTGCGCAATACGATGTTAGCTAATTGTGACAGCTTTTCCATGTGATATGAATGGAAGAAAATGGCTGTATCATCAGCATAAATCATAAACTGGAATTCATGGCTAGTATTTATTCAGTCATTCATGTATATAATGAAACGTGCAGTCCCCAGTAGGCCCCCTTGAGGAACCCCTGCGTGCAGGTTCATAAGCCTGAGCGATCATTTACAATAGTGGTACATTGTTTTATTTTGTTTCACCGTTTGAGACGCTGTCTTCACAATTGTGCAGAGCAGGAGAGTGCATCAATGGCAAAAGCACTGATGAAAGTAATGGTATTTAAAATGTGTTTCATATATCTTGAAACGCTTATAATTTGAACTGTGCTGCAATTTTGAATAACATGCAGACCATTTTAGCAAAATGAGTGCGAAGGTAGACGGCTGGGTGTCTTTACTCTGTGTATGTTGTATGTATCGGGTTGATTTCTCTTATTGTTTTCACAATGTCATGCATTAGGCATAATTTTCAAGTGGCTGGATAAGTGCTTTTCAAGCTTTTCAAACACGATATAGTATATGTTCGCATATTTTGTGTTCCTGTAGTGAGTTCTCGCGTGGAGTCGAAATTTTGTAAGCTTGACAAAACTCGCTAAACGCTTGAAAATTCTTAATGTTTTCTGCCGCTGTACACTTTATATGATTCTGAAGGTGCAAGAGATGTGGTCAAAGCAAGTTTTTAATCAACAGGATAAAGTGGCGTCTGAAAGGGTTAAGTACGACTTAAAAAGCTCAAAAGAAACCACGAAAACTGTAATGCTCTAATTTCATAAACAACGTGAAATCCTATCGAATACTTTTGAGAAATCCACAAAAACATGGAGAGGTGGGCCATATTTATGCCCCACCTCTACCCCGCAACATGGACCCCGAGTTCCATCACTACGGGCCCTCGGCAGGCCCTTAGTGAAGCCATTCGGCGACGGTACGGCTCGCAAGATGGAGTGGTCTACACAGACGCAGCCAGACACCCTCGCGGCGACCTCATGACCGCGGTGGTAGCGGATCACAACTGAGGATTGATATAACATACAACAATCACGGCTGGCCGAGTGGTGGAAGCGGAGGAAACCGCGATTGCCATGGCCATGCATGCGGAATCGAATGCCGTCGTCAGCGACAGCAAGCAGGCCATCGGCAATTTCGTCCGTGGTAGAATTTCCAAACAGGCGTACCATGTCCTCACACGACGCCCCCTAAGCGGCTTGAAAACCCTCGTGTGGACCCCCGCTCACGCGGCTGTGCCCGGCAACGCGTCCGCTCACAGTTTGGCTCGAGATCTCGCGCGCCGAGCCTCGTCCGCGGATGCGGACGGCGTGATTGATGAGGAGAGACACGAGGAACCCTGCGAGACTTATTTTGACATAGCCCATCGGTATCGCTTGAGGCGTCGCGCGCTCCCACCACCGGCCAAGCAACTCGACAAAACGCAAGTGGTCGCGTTTCGGAGACTTCAGACAAACACATACCCACACCCAAAATATATGAACAAAATCACAGGGGGCAAGGAAAGCTACAAATGTAGGCTCTGTTCAGAAACAGGAACACTCACACACATAATGTGACAATGCACCTCGCTCACCTTCTCTCATCCTCCCGTCAGCAGCGAGACTGGACAGCCTGGCTCAGTTCCGGGGACGTCGACCGACAACTTGAACTGGTGGACTGGGCGGAAAAGGCCAAGCAGGCCCAGGGCCTTACTTGAGCCCAAACCCTCAGCCACGTCTCTCTTTACCCTTCCTCCTTTCAATAAAGTTTATCACCACCACCACCAGAGAATATTTCTGCAAAATTACACAGCCCTCTTACAGATGATTTTCTCGAGTCCTTTTGAAATTATCAGAAGTACTGACACGGGCCGATATTTGGAAAGGCTCTTTCTGTCCCCAGACACAAACAGCAGAGCAACTTCTGCGCATTGCATGTTGGAGGGAAATACTCCAGTAGACAGACAAACATTGTATATGTGGGTGAGCACTGAGGGGAAGGTGTCGGTAAGAAATTTATTCGGCGTTACGTGAAGTGCTTCCATATCGCGCGCTTGGGTGCTTTTGAGAGACATAAAAACAGCGTACACTTCATGCGGAGTTGTAGGTAAAAAAAAAACGCCGTTTCCGAGTTTGGCACACCTAGAAAATTGGCAGCCTCAATGTCGTGCACACGAGACAGAAGCTTCGTAATGTACTTATTGAAGCGGTTATCGATATCTCTGCTTTTTAAGTTCCGTCCTTTATCACTTAATTCAATATGCATAATTCGCCTGCATTGCGATTTGGAAGCCTATTTATGGCCCGCCACGCAATGTCACTTGGTAAATCTGCTTGATTAAATAGTTTTACATAATAATTGCTTCTGCGTCTCGTAGGAATTCTGTAACATTTCGATACTTCTTGAAAGCGGAAATGTCATATTGCTTCTTGTGCTAACAAAGTGACGCTGCATTTGATATCTTCTTTTTTCGAATTAACCTCATGCGTTCCTTTGTGAGCGACTGTTTGCGTACCTTTCTTGACTTACGCACATTTTTGTATTTATATAAATTGTATGATTGCTTTAGTATCTGCATAGAAGCGGCGTTGATTGGCATTTGTACATTGAAGTACCGAGCTACAACTCGTCGCCTGAAGAAGATTTGGAAAATTGGCTAATGTTATTTTAAATTTATTTCTTTTATAAAGAATGTTCTTCAAAGAGCCATGACACCAAATGTGTCTTTTGTTTTGAGCGCATATAAACATGCTAATGGCCCCCTATGTCTGCTACAATGACTCCAGCTTTTACAATATGAATGGAATCATTCCTAATAAATGAATGAATTAGGCTTTCAGAGACATCTGTGATGGGAGTGGGCGCAGTTACTACGTTGGAACAAGAATAGGAATCGAGCAACAATAGGAGATCATGCACTGCCGCATGAGACGTAGCAAGAAATGTTGCAGGCACCGCCCATCTTAAGCAACAAGTTATCCGGACAAGCGTATTTAAGTAGTTATTCTCAGAAGGCAAGGAAGCTTTCTTTGTTCCCTTCAGCCTGCCAATATATAGCTACGAAAAGACTAGATCTATCTTTAAGTGTTACCACTTCATAATCTAACGTAATCTTTGAGTAATCCTAGAGAAAAGTTCATGAAAGTCACTCTGATAGAATCCGCAGCACGCCCCTTCCCGCAGCACGCTCCTCCACGACGATGCTATCGGTTAACGAAGAAGCTTTGATACCCAGGCAGGTACAAGACATCATCTTCAGGCGCGTGTCATGTTTGGCTTATCATGATGACGTTAAATCAGAGAGTAAATTCGTTTAGGAGCGCAATAATTGGGTCTTCCTTGTCTATTGCCAATTATGCATTTAAACGCAAGAAAGCAATGCGGCCGGTATCAGTAGGACACGCAGTGATATGTAGTAGCGGCAGATTCAAAGGAAGCTAAGCGCACGGGCCACGCATTCCTCCTAGCAGTTCTTCGCGAGGGCCTCCTCTCTCGCTATATGGTTAACGTTAAAGGCCTCCGTTTTCCGCGCGAAGAGCTTTCCGTTCTTGAGCCAAGCAAAGTTCCACTTCATTGCTTTCTTCCTAGCAACAGTCATGCCAAGAAGCTTTTTTGAGTTGGGGCCAGAAATGTTTGTTTACCAACACTAACAGTTCTTGCGTTGTTGGCCTTCTCCCACGTGGCTTTGCAATAATTTCATCGTATTTTGTCCGAGGAGCAAAAGCTACAAGAATGTTTTTGGCACTTTCCGACTTACACGGTGACAGGCTTTAATATCGTTCTCGGTTACGGTCACACCCGGCGTATCGCCAACCTTTCCTTGGGCAACCACGAGATTATCGTTCTCAGTGCATCGAATTGCCTTCATTTCAATGTTTTGCTTGCGCAAATATTGATGCTGCGCTGTTATCTTTCACGCATTTGTACGCGCTTATTTCTTCAGTGCTCGAATTTGCTTCAGTAGTGGCTCTTGCGCTGCTTTGAAGGCAGCATTAGCAGCTTTTACGCGTTCACATTCAGACTTAATTACCTCGTACTGTTTGCTCACGAACTCGACGCTCTGCGTGAGGACTCTTTTTCTTTGCGAATGTTATGCTTAAGGTTCCGTAGTTCACGTTCGAGTTTAGCGCCGTTCTTTCCCATGGCTCAAAAGCAGCAGTGCGAAACAGAAAATGAAGCACAATAGTGACACAAAATTGCTCCCCCAAAAACGATTGCAACATTTGGCAGTTGTCAGTAGAGGTAGCAAAAAAAATTCACAGAAAGGAGTATTTGTCAAACCCTTCAAATAGGCAATAAACGTCTGATGAGATGGCTTCGTTGTTGCGTCCACTGCCAAAGGAAGAGGGAAGGTTCTGCAGGTCCCTTTTATCAGACCAGCGCAAATTTCACGGTGATGTGAATCCAACTTCCAGCAGTAAACAGGAGCGCTTTTCGTCTTCATCCCGCACGACACAGGCGCACAGAGAAGAGCCGGATTCGATACAGCTCCTTCCTTGCCTCAAGATATCACTTCGCATGGGAACCTGTGAAGTGGGAAATGAACCTCAGGCGAGCCGACCTCGTTGCTACCTCCTCTGTCAAATCAACACTTTCAACACTACCAGTGGCCACATGATAAAGGTCTTAGCCAGAGCTTGTTCCTAGAAGTCCTACGCTTTCCGAGCTTCTGTTCTTTTGTTGTTTATTCTTTATCACCTTAGCCGCGTCGCAAATATACGCCCAATATTTTCAACCTTTGGGGATGTTTGGAGCGTGCTTGCGCAATGATGAACTTTGTTTCAGAGCGATGTCGACTAGTACATCGCCGTGTATCTCTGCGAATAAACATTAGTTGGAAGTAGCGCTCATGTTGTCCCCTTTTCTTTTGTCCTCGTTGATTGGCGCTTTAGGTCAAGTATAGATTTTTACAGCTTCAGATTGTAAGCAATTGTGTTTGTCCAATTTGCTACTCATAGAAGGCTCGTTTATTTGTACTCTAGACACCTGAGCCACCTCTACTGTGCGCGTTCTTCGTTCCACGTTCTCTTTGCGCGCTCACTTTGTGCACAAAGTACTGCGCCCCTTCCTCTAAACAGCGTAATCTACAGAGCCTTACTGAACAGTGCATTTATTCGCTAGTCTAAGAAAATGCGTTCTAACTTTCCGCGTCATTTATTGTCACTCAGTGTCTGAAGTGAAAGACGTTACCAAAGGAAAAATTAACTGCCAGAAACGGCTAGAGAAGAGCGCCAACACACAAGTAACTTCTTTTCATGAGAACACGCGCATGTGTGCGATGCGCAGAACCACAGAGGACAAAAAATTGCAGAACTGAAACTCGCTCTTGCGAAGAAAAATGAAGAATACACTGACGCATACGTTTCTTCTCAATGCCTCAAGGCTTCCATTTATTGTCTGGGGGACATGATGTCGCCACAAGAGAAGGTACTTGTGAGGGTATTTATCTACTACTCTCCGGGCTGGGTACGACACAGGATTTCCTGATAACTCTTGATCCGTCAGTTAGTGCACATTTTACACTGATTTTGATGTGTTGCAACAGGACACGGACGGCATACAGGCACGTACAAACATAGGACTCATAAGCGCAGTCCCGTATGCAAACATTTATGCCCAGCGTGCGTCGTCTCCTCCATGAACGTCTGTTAAGCGCGCATATATGCTCGAAATCAACCAACTAGCCCATCTAGGTGTGTTCGAAAACAGGCGTACACCTTTGTGTCAATTCTGTGAACTGAAACGCAGCTCTCGTCATCTTGTGGCGGATTTAACTTGAGTGTTCTGCAAAACGCGCTTCGTGTGGCCAGTGAGCCGCCTTTTTCGAACCATGCAGTGCCGGCACAAACGAGCGCGGCTATACAAGAATATAAATCCGTCAGCTCTTTCTTGTTAGCGTTATCGAGAACGCGCACATGGCATGTTAGGAATGCCTGAAATCATTTCCTACGCCCGACAGCGCGGCATACTAATGGCCAGTTTCTGTGGTTTTCACAATCCTATTCATGGTCAGGCTCATGGTTTCTGGAATAACAACGCTCCTGATCGACTTCTACAACGAGATCGCTTGGTTGGTGGCTTACAAATTTCGCGCCTTCGACGAGAACTTCAAGCGCTGCTGGACGTCGCCTGCTGTCCACTTCAGCAGTGACCAGCTACGAAGAATGAGGTATACTCATAATATCATTTGTATTTGCCTTTTACTAAATAGTTTACTAAAACTGACTTAAAATGGAGAGGCGCCCCCCCCCCACCCGTATTATGAATTACCCCACTGCTACGTTCCCTGAGTGATACCGCTCTTGTAAATTCTTAGAGGAGCGTTCGTATCACTTTTGAATCTTAAGTTTACAACGGAATTTTTCGTTTTATTTTTCTTGAAGCAGGCCGTGTGTGAGTCTGCATTACAGCCGCCCAAATATAAGGAAGCATTGTGACGACAGGAATTTTATTATAATTATCGCTGTTTGATTAGAACTGTCACTCCCTGCGGAGACCCTTCTCATCGTTGCCTTCGTGTTCAGCTGGTTACAGTGACTGCAAAAGTGTCCCATAAAAGAATGAGAAGCTTAGTTGAACGTTCACGCTGCTATTCATGCTCCTTAACAAAGATCCAGCGTTGTTCGTGAGTTGCGTCTCCTATCAGTCATCTTACTGCCAGTAAGCTAATAATCACTGCACAACATTCATGGTAACTACAATAAAACTACGTACGCTAGACATGACCTATCATGAATGCAACTAATTTATACATTGTAAACCACTTTACAAGCTTAAGGGGCTTTCCAGCTCCAAGACACCGTTTCTTGAAACAGAAATCTGCAAAAATTTAGATGTAAGGCTGGTTTAACCACCAAGACAACAATATCATTTCCTTAAGGACATATTGTTCATTTCATACACCCTTTGCGTGCTGACTGCCCCTAGCTATCGAAATACCTGTTCATCATACATGTGACCACCATGCTGATAGCTAGAAGTCGAAGTCGCTAATGGAAAGGCACTCAATACATTGCAATTTTATATTACCAGGTCTGTTTGCTTTAGAGGTGCCTGTTACGTGAATATATCCAAACAAAAATTTTTCCGGTATTCATAGTTTACTTACATAGAAGACAGATGTACCCACTGGACTGCAGTAAAACTGGCTTGTTTTATTTGGATCATTCTTGAGGTATAGAGAGGGCAGCGGAAAAAAGCAGGTACGAAGGAGGGGCACGGATTGCACCCATCCTGTTTAAGTGTCTCTTATTTTTCCACGTTTTTTTCGCGCTACTCTGTCTATAGGACTGCTACCCTACAAGCCAAAACAGCATGGTTATATAAGCAGTTTAGTAGGTTTGTGAACGTAGGCAGCTCGAACACCGTTTGTATACGAATGTGTAGTTCGTATGTGTGCTCTTTGTTGGCTTTGCTCTACGGTGTGTATTGTATGTTCTTCAATTTTTAATTTTTGTTGTGCTGTGACCATCGCAATATCATAATGTAAGTCTGGAAAGCAAACTATAAAGAACTATCAAACACCCTT
This sequence comes from Dermacentor variabilis, assembly GCF_050947875.1. Taxonomy (NCBI): domain Eukaryota; kingdom Metazoa; phylum Arthropoda; class Arachnida; order Ixodida; family Ixodidae; genus Dermacentor; species Dermacentor variabilis. Next base: position 166,733,983 of record NC_134575.1, read on the forward strand.
TTCTTCCGTGTTTTAGTGAAATATTTTGTGCCTTACAGTAACTAGTGCGTTTCAGCGGGCCTAAGTCTCTTTAATTGGGCCGGCTTATGATCAATCCTAAAGTCACTGGATCATCGAAAGTACTGCAACCGTAGGAGCAAACATAGGTAATCATGCGCTGTTATTGGCACATTTGGTCCAATAATGCATCTCCCCGTTGGCAGCAGCACAGCTGTATAGCTTCGGCTTGTCGTAGTTTACTCAATAAAAATCGGCGCATTTCTTCGTACTTTGACTAAAAGATGAGATGCTGCATCTACAATGCACGAGAAAAAGTTCTACAGCTATGTAAGATCGTAAACTGACCGCTGAATCACTTTGGACGAGGTAACGGAGATTCGAACTATTGTGCTATCGTGTACTCGCCACCGTTTCCGAAGCCCACGGCATACGCTCTTTTATATTTGAGGAAATACAACAGTGGGGTCAAAACTCCCCCACAAAGTGCTAAATATGAGCCATTGGTAATGTTTAAAACATTTATGTGTCGTCGGCCGATGTTCATCTCGCGGTTGTCGACAAGACTGACCAGAGTGCTCGTAGCTACTCGACAAAATGTGCAAAGCGCGAGGAGTTCTTCGTATTTGCTATACTTAGTGCTTTGAAGAATAAATAATAGTTGTCGTAGTTGTGCTACGCAATTCCCACAGAAGGAGAAACGAAGACTTGCGCCACACAGGCTCTTTGACTTGACTAAGGATCACATCCTGCTACGCATCGTTCTAAACGATAGCTCTTATTATGCTTTACTCGCGTTCGAAACGTTTCATACCGGTCGATGTCTATGATGACCTAAACAGCCTGTCTGACTGCAGTACAGGAAAGGCACCCGTAACGGGAACCATGGGGGCAACGTTCACCTTCTTTTAAATAATTACAAACAAAATGCCAATAAAAAATCGTGTCGTAGCTGCGACTGGCCACTTGGGGCCGTAGCGGCAAATAGACAAGAGCTGCGGTAGTTTTCAAGTTCTAGTGATTTTAAATATTGATTCGAATGGCAAAGTGCACGAATGAATAAGGCGCACATGCAGGGCTTAGCTTCCATGCATGGCACGTCATGCATGTAAATGGCCATTGACGTAACCGAAAGCCCCCATTGTATGGGCATATAAGCTTGCCTAAATGGATTTTTCGAGGCTATAACGCGGTTAGGTATAGACGAAGCAAAACACCCTTAAATGGGTCAATAAGATTATAGTGTAATGAGCGCTTTATGTCCCGTGATCATGCGGCGCATCGCCTGTTAGAGAGGTTAGTATTACTAACCTCTTATTATACACAGTTGTCCCGAGCACAGGAACTTGTAGTGCACATCCCAAAATAGGCTTAATTGATCACACATGTTTGCCTGTGGATTGTCAGGTTGCAGTATTCTGTCGTCGTCTACGCTTCGCGTCTGCGCCGTCATTTGTCGCGTGTGAACTGGGTCTGTAGAAATATTCCATAATTTCTTGTTCCCTTTATATATTGGCACAATCAACAGAAGCTGCCCAAAATTACGTTAAGCCCGAAATGACCTTATCATTCTCAGTTGAGCTCTCTTTGGTCTCTTTCAGGCTACAGCATATTGATCTTTGCCTGGTAGTACAGGACATGGACGACATATTCTCACCGGTAGCTTTCCTTTGGCACGCTATGATGGTCCTGGGCTCCTGCAGTGAGGTCAGTATAAATCAAGCATATTTTAATGGGCTCATTCGAATGGCCGGTTCGGTTGACGATATTCGACAGTTTTAGTTTAGACTACGCAACTTATAGCGTACACTATACGCTATAGTGTAGCGAACGCTAACCAACACACGTTTTTTACAGTTTTAGCGTATCCAGCTTTTCTGGACATGAGGGTTTAGTTCGCGTGAGTGCCACCACGTGGCGTACTAACCTTAAACTTTTCAAACTTCCCGCGGTGACGCGTGATGACGTCAACCAAACAAAATAAAAAAAATAAAAGCTATCCCTGCGCATTGAACTTCGCCACAATGCTTGTCCCGCCGGTGTTATCAGTGTTCTTGATCAAGCGTATTCGCTCGTCGCCTAGAAATTACTCGTCATCCTAAGAGCGTTTAGTCGCGACGAGCAATGGTTGATTCTGGGCTTTTGATGCGGTTCTTTTTTTTCTTTTTTTTTTCTTTTCCTTTTCTTTTTTTCATTCTACGGAGTAAAGAAGCTAGCCTAATCGTCAGAAGTACTTCGGGGCAGCCTTTCTTCAGTCGGCATACATTGTTAACGTCCGAACATCGCACAGCGCCTACTAGAGACGCCGTCGTGGACGGATTTTGATTTTCCACTATCGAATTCGTTAAGGTGCACAAAATTATTTCACTAGCGACATTGCAATGCGCACACATGGGCCACCGCCGCAGCTGCAAATCTAGATGTGCTTAAGCATTAAGACATATGCATGGATAAGTTGGTTTTTCACCTTAACACAAAAGTCACAATACAAGAGTTGAGCAAACTGTCCCTGTGTCGTCGCAGGCTGTGAGACCGGGCTAGTTGGTATTCCATGCTAAAGTGAGTAGCGCAAGAGTGGACACGGGACACTAGAGGCGACAAGGATAAGCGCGCAAACATCCAACTGGGCGCTTGTCCTTGTAGCGTCTTTAGTGTTCCCTGTCCACTCTTGCACTAGTCACTTCAGTTTGTGTCGTTGTCCGTTAGCACGCTATAGCCGAAGCTGTTCGCAATATTACGTCTCCATTTACTGGCCACCAGGCCAGGTACACCATTGGGTACGACATATATAGTACTTGCAGTTAGTTTCCAAAGTAGTCTCCTATGGCGGTTGTCCACGTGCGTGAAGCAAGAACGATATTTAAAATTATTGTGCAGTAATATATGCGGGATTTGTGTGTTCTCCCCATTCTCTACCATGTTGCCGTTCCGCCTTTATTATATAGCCGCAATGTAGACTAGCAGCTATCGAACGCCATAAAGGCTATCCACATACTCAAAGACCTCGCGCACAACTCCTGACGCTTAATTGTACTCAAGAGTTGTGCGACTGCCCAGGACATCCTTAACGAATGTTACATAACACATTATGAGGTTTTACTTGCCAAAACCACGATTTCATTAGGAGGCACACCGTAGTGGAGGATTCGAGAATAATTTAGACCACTTGGGATTTTTTAACGTGTGCCTAGCCCTAAGTGCGCGGGTTTTCGCATTTCACACCCATTGAAATACCGCTGCCGTGGTTGGGATTCGATCTCGAGACCTCGTGATTAGCAGCCGAACCCAATAAAAGCTAAGCAACTACGGAGGGGAAGGAATGTTGGCAGTAGGAGAAAGGTGACAGCCGGAAGGTGAGACAATTTGTTCCAATCCTCATTACGCGAAAATCGGTACCATCTGTTTTGTCGAAGAATGACACCGTAGAATGCACTGTATTCAATGAGTGAAAAAATTATGCGAATCCTATGTATGTGCGAATCGATGTAAGCAAAGCTTTCTGCGTTTGATGTCATTGTCATGCGTAATCTCCACAGAGTACGCAGGCACTCTCTAATGAAATGCTGTCAATGTTTGCCTGGTTACGCCTGCCATTGTGATGCAAATAAACGGGCGCCTTCAACTCTTTTTCTCAGAAAGAAACGCTGAATGAAATGCTGACGTAATCCTAAAGAAGATCAACAAGCGCCGAAGTGCTCGATCTTACGACGCCCATATTCGTAAGCTTATATTCGTGATTTTCTTTTTTTTGGGGGGGGGGGGGTGCTCTTGTACCCTAGAAATGTCCCTCGGACGTCTCTGACGTGCTCGTTTTTATTCTCAAGTACGCAATGAAAACTCTCATCACTGCAAGTTCATGATGTATTGGTGGCAGGCCACCATGGCGTGTCGCGCAAGTATGACCACGCTGATTCGTTTGGGTTGACATATACTATTTTGTGCGTCATACTTCCCCACATTCATTTTTCAAACTATGCCAGAGCTCGAAAAGGGCGGCCAACTCACTACGTCCCTTTCCTCTGTTTACTTCCGCAAAATGTGTGTTTATCGCTGTGGTTACCAAATACGCCCAGCGGTATGCTACGACACAAGCCTTTCTGGCGGCTGAGCAACTGAAGTCGCAGGCTTTATTCAACATGGCGTCGACGTTCTATATGGCTATCCTCAATTACTTTTCGCGGACTTCGCTCACCGCCTTCTCTCCAGTGTCATCTCTTACGCTACTAGCTCCTGCTAGACACAACACAAACACGCAACGACCTTAATGAAGTATCAATTACACGCTAATTGACACACTGTCGACGTATATTTCCCCTGAGCACCAGGATGGGAGCGTTGTCCTGTCTATGGTGACATTATCCGTCTACAGCCTCGCTCAACAACACCGCTCGTTACTCATCACGTTTTTTTTTTTGTCGGCAAGAGTATAGTGTATTTCCTCCGAATGTGCTTTCGGCTTTAGACGTGACCTTGCACGCCCGCTTATTCTGTTACGTTGACGGCGACCGTTGTCGTCAGGATGCCGCCTCATTCTGAGCTTCGCAGTCACCAGAGACCACAGAAAGCTGTCTTCACAAACAAACCACCGAGATTCGAGCCCATCTCCCAAATGCTCCATCTTGCATTTGGGAAATGGGCACGCTAACCATTACGCTACCACCTGCCTCCACCAATTTCTGTTTATCTATCTGCCTGGAGCAATTGCCGGACTTGTTCGCCAGGCTAAACCCGCCTGCTGCTACAATTCACCACCACCACCATCCCACTTCACGTTTTTGCCGCAGACGCAGGCAGAATGGATGCAGAAACGAAAAAAAAGTAAAGATTGCTTGAGCGGCCAGCTGACACATGACCTTAACTTTGGCAGGTTATTCTCAGTGGAGCGCACGTAGGCTTGCGGCTGTGTGCAGATTGTGGGTCGCCTTAGCTTTATTGTAAATTTGCTTTCACCGACTCTTTTCAGCTAGAACTCAAATGCCAGACAAAAATGATACCTACCGTTGAATATTTTTTTCTTGGTTTCAACCAAAAACGCTGATTTACACAAATAGTGATCTTTTTAAGAAATGGCATAAGGATACTACATTTCGGGTCATGTCGTTGTGTCAGTACGGGCCGGCACCACGTATCGACGAAAGGGCATCACAATGCCGATGCACGCGGCAGGTTACTGAATGAAGAAATCAGGAAGCGACTGTTTTTCAGTTCTCGCAACACATTGTAACAGACACGAAAGGCACGGACAAGAAGAGAAGAAAGAGAGGACGAAGAAAACGAGGAGTTAGAGAGGCCGGGCTGCGCTACGATCACGCTACCATCATCGTCCAATTCTCCTGTAAATAAAACCATTTCTTCGCAACTCCTCGTAACAGTTGTGGTGAAAGGTGCTGCGTAATCGACACCCGAAGACGGAGGCTGAACCACAAGTTCTTCGACGGAGCCGTCGCCTTGCTGGACTCCCACCGAATCTACCGGAGTTGAATATGTCCCACGACGCAGACGAACAGCGGCCCATTCCGACTGCTGCCCCAAGTTCTGCTCTGCAACTGAGAGATGCGCGTCCCTTCGCCGGAAGATTGGACGAAGACGTCGAGGAATGGCTCATCCATTATCACCGGGTGAGTGCCGCCAACAGGTGGAACAGCGCTTCTCAGCTTTCGAACGTCGTGTTCTTTCTAACCGATACTTCATTGGTGTGGTTCGACAACCACGAGGAAACATTCACAACATGGGGAAGATCTGTTTCGGAAATCAAAGAGCGATTCGGTGACTCCGCGACGAAAAAGAAAAGGGCAGAACAGACGCTACTGCAACGTGCGCAAGTACCAGGCGAAACCTGCACGACCTACATTGAGGCAGTAATAAAGCTGTGTAGGATGGTGGACTCTGGAATGTCCGAGGAAGACAAAGTCGGGCACATCCTAAAAGGAATTGCCGAGGATGTTTACAATTTCCTCATTGCAAAAGACAGCCTGGCTTCCGTCGCTTACATCATTCGGCACTGTCGTACTTTCGAGCAACTAAAGACGAGGCGCATAACGCCGAAGTTTGGCAGGCTAGCCAATGTAACGACAGTTGCAAGCGTGGACAGCAACCAGCCCCTTGATCTTGAATGAACGATCCGACAAATAGTTCGGGAAGAACTCAGCCTGCACGCGCAAGTGACATATCCAGGCACTCGTAGCTTCCGCCTACCGCCAGATTTTGAGCCAAACGTGGCATCCTTCTCCCCGTATCCTGCGGCAAGGGGCACTGAGGATTATGAACTCGCGCCCCGACAGCAGTCACGTCTCTACGACAGAGGCCCTACTTATGGCGCTCGGCCACAACAAGAGCAGCCGCGTTTTTACCCCCGAGGCCCTGCGTCTTCTGTCAGGCCACGACAAGAACAGCACCGACCCTACTACCACGACGCGACTTATGAAAGATATAACGGATTTCAGCAAGCAGCAGAGACACGTTATCCACATGACCACGAACTTTCTCGCCGCCCGCAGCCGTCTACCATTCGTTTCGAGGTAGACGCTGTGAACCGCGACCCTCCCGTGTGCTACAACTGTCGTTCCACAGGCCATATAGTTCGGTATTGTCGCCAAGCCCGTCAATCACGTAGGACACCATCGATGTTCTCGCCACCCAGAACCCGTACTTCATATGACCTGCGGACGACCGATTTGCTTCCAAAGGATCACTTCTCACACGA